>NC_041741.1:41208620-41511650 GCF_004115215.2 Ornithorhynchus anatinus
GCTGTGGGGCATGTATTTCTTCTATATCTCAGTTGCCCTTCATGCCACACTGTGGTATAAAATCCACATCATGGTTCCAGATTAACAATTTATTTTGTCTTCTTGTCTTGTCTTATGCCGTCAAATCGTTTCCAACCCAAAGCGACACCAAGGACATATCTCTCTCAGAATACCCCGCTCTCTACCTGCAATCGTTCTGGTAGTGTATCCATAGGGTTTTCTTGGTTCACAATATTCCTCATTAATCAGATCAGGAGAAGGAGTGGGGTCTTGCAGCAGTGAAAAAACAGTGAAATACTTTTTATGTTTTCCCAAATCAGTTTCCTCTCCTTTCTTTTAGAAGATAGTTCTTATGGGCAGGAAATGGGCCTACCAATTCCGTCATATAGTACTCTCCCAAGCACGTAGTACTGTGCTCTGCACTCAGGAAGCGCTCAATAAGTGTCATTATATTTCTTCAGTTGTATATGTTGGGCATATCCTGACCTGAAACCTGATCAGTTATTCTCTTCCCTGCTTGTAGATCTTGCCACTAGCTTTACCATTTTTCTTGGCTCCAACTGCACTGTTGTTCTCAAAGCCTGGATCGAAACGATGTCCTCAAAAGTTGACGAGTTTTCTATTTCTCCTAGTCTCCTCCTAGGTGATGGCATTATGTCAGGGAGATCACTAAAGTGGTGGTTGGTGGCTTAGTGGAAAGAGCATGGGCCTGGAGGTTGGAGGACCTGGGTTCTAATGCCAACTCTGCCATTCTGTGAGCTGTGTGATCTGGGGCAAGTCACTTCACTTCTCTGGACTTCAGTTTCCTCATCTGCAAAATGGGAATTGAGAGAGTGAGTCCTATGAGGGACAGGGACTGTGTTCAACTTGATTATCTTATAAATACCCCAGCTATTAGTACAGTGACTGCACATATTAAGCGCTTAACAAATACCATAAAGAGGGGAGAGGTATTGAAAATGCATTCCTTACTATGTCTTAGAAATCAAAAATCTACTTGGCGCATTTCTCAGTACATGGGTGCTGCCCACAGTTTTAAAGGCTGCCAGAGACAATATCTCTGGAGACACCCATTGGCCGTTTACATTAGTAGCTGTGGATGGGAGATGGGCTCTTCTAGCATTGCTGGGAGCTCCATTCAAACATCTTTATTCTCCAGTTTCTAATCTAGTTTAGGGCTCCAATTTATCACGGTGGGCATGATGCACAAGTTAAAATCACCAGTGCAAGTTTGAAACACATCAAGCAACGGTCAGCATAACACACTGCAGGTCGTAACGTGAACATCCTTCAGGTTTTGTTACTCAATGAAGTGCCCTGTTGCTTTTCTCCTATTGCACAGAGGAGACTGTACAGTGATGATCGAAACAGGTATAGATCATTATTATTGTCTTTCCAAACCCTTGAAATCTGATGCTTTTCTTCCATGGTTGAGCATAGGCATCAAAGAGCACCAGGATCTTAACGGGCCAGAAGGATGCTTTTTACTAGGTGGAAACTGGGGAATAACTGAATTTTCAAGACCTAGAGGTAGAGACCCCATAAAAATTTTAGAGGCCCAACCCGGTAGGGTCATGTAAGTGAAATACTGAACTCAGAAATCGAAGTCAAGACAGCATGAATACCCTGGACCATATGTACACCAGCCTCCAGCAGGATAGTTAAGAAATCCGGAAGGACTTGCAAATGAGGCTTAAGTGGGTCCGATAGTGAGGGGGTCTCTGTAAAAAGATACAGCTTCTTTGAGCAGAAATCTAAACTTTGTGCTCAGTTAAACCCTCCCGACCCTAGTCTGATCCCCTGAGCTTTCAATGCCTCCAACAATGAAAGTGAAATCCAATCCCATCCAATTAGAGGAAAATGAATGGCTCATCTGCAACAAATGGGCTGTGAATCACAATAAGCCAACAAGAGAGCAATGAACTGGAGACCGAGTACAATCTCCCTGAATGTTAATCGGCCACTAACTCCACAAGCTTCTTAGAGGTGTAAAGAATTGGAGGGAAAATAGATTGAGAAACCTTTAGAACAAGTTGCCTTTTAACTACTTAGGTCTCACGTTTTTACCTAAATACGGGAACTTTTCTGTTTTTGCCAGCCTTTTATGAAAAGTGAGATGTGTGCAGCACTTGGAGTTTGTGTACAATCTGATATGATTCAACCCAGGAAGTCCAGGGCTCACTTTTGCCCACGGAAAAAATCTAAAGGACCTTTCCCGCTGCCTATCACAAGGGGGGCAAAAGGAACTTAAGCAAATGCATTCTGGAGTTGAAATGCAGAATATGCCCTGAAAGAAATGACTTTAGAAGGGATTAAAACCGGTACAGAACTATGTAATCATATGGAGACTAGAAGCTAAATTGAATGAGGGAATAATTACAAGTTTTTCTGGAGGTTACCTACTTTGGAAAGGCTTTCTCCATCCAATTAAAGGTTAAGGGAGCAAACCTTCATCCTTTGAAAACTTTTTGAGTTTAGATTATAAGGTCCTTGAGAGTGGGGATCATGTCTACTGTACAGCAATGATAATAATTATGGTATTTTTTAAGCACTTACTAAACGCCGGGCACTGTACTAAGCGCTGGGGTAGATACAAGCAATGCGAGTTGGACACAGTCCCTGCCCCACAAGAGGCTCACAGTCTCAATCCCCATTTTCCAGAGAGGTAACTGAGGCACAGAGAAATACAGCAACTTGCCCAAGGTCACACAACAGGCAAGTGGCAGAGCCGGGATTCGAACACAATGACCTTCTGACTCCCAGGCCCGTGCTCTATCCACTACGTCGCACTGCTTCTACTGTACTCTTCCAAATGTTTAGTTCAGAGCTCTGCACTCAGGAAGCACTCAATAAATACCATCGATTGATCTGAGATCTCCGAGAAAAAGCAAACCAAGGAACAGCAGAGTGTGATTGCTGCTGCTAATGCCTACCTAGAGCAGAGCTCATGAGGTCACTAGAGACAAAAAGAGGGACAGCTGGTGGTAACAAAGGTGATACCTGTTCCTGTTTCTCCTACTGCTGATGCTCAATAAATCAATGATATTTTTAAGCACTTACTGTGTGCAGAGCCCGGCCCTAAGCCTTTGGACAATACAATAGAGTAGATAAGCAAGATCCCTGCCCTTAAAAAGCTTATGACTGGGTGGACTTGGCATTAAGCTTCCACAGAAAAAAGTGAGACTTTGATGGCCTCACCACCGCTGACAGAATCCCTGCCCATTCTTTTCACTTTGTGGTGAAAAGCTTGCTCAGAGAGCCTGGCCATCCTGTGAAGAAAAAACAGGACTCACCTGCCCTTTCATCAACCCAAGAAAGCTGTTCCCTCACCTAAACTAGCTCACCTGCAAAGAGGTTGACCTAAAATGCTGAAGGGGGAGGAATTGGGGAACAGATGAGTTGAGAGTTGAAAATCCAGACTATGAAAGCTGCCAAGGAAACTCAATTTAATTCAGTGTTTAAGCCCAGAGGCTTATTTCACCTCTCCAACTCCAAACTACTTTCTGGGCAGAGAGTGTGTCTGTTATATTGCTATATTGTAGTCTCCCAAGCGCTTAGTACAGTGCTGTGCACACAGTAAGCACTCAGTAAATGCTATTGATTGACTGGGGCCTGTGGCATCCCACCGCTGCTGGACCGGAAGGCAGTTGCTGGAGGTGCTCCTCTCCAGGCTGAACAGCTAGTCATTTAATAGTTGACCCACCACACCAACCAACCCAAACAACTACTTTCTTTAGCTGGGAATGTCGCCTTCAGGATCAGATTGCAAGGCTAAGGAGAGAATGTGAGCATCCTTCCCCGACTGGCTTTCCCATAACTACTATGCTCCTAAAACAGGCCATGCGATACCCATTTCCACAGCTGCTGGGTGTAAACCACTTCCTTTGTTGAAGCAAATTCATCTCGGTGGGCACATAAATATAGACTAGTGGACTAGGAAAGGTGTTTTTCTAAGTAGTGCCCTGAAGAGGGGACTTTGCTCTGAAAGGTAAGAGAGGGAAGACAAGATGCCATATTTTTAAAACACTTGCAAAGCCTCACTATGAGTTTCTCTGGGGGGACAAAAGAGAGATTATTCCACACACTAGGAACATAACTTGATAATAATAATAATAATAATAATCTCCATTTTTCCTGATTGTCCCATTTTATGAATTTTAATGCTACTACTATTCTACCAGAGTTTAGGTGACATTAAGAATATGGAATTCATATGATTCTCAGAAGGCTATAACTTTAATGTTGCTAAATTGAACATGCAGGAAAAGGAAGTTCTAAAATGACACTGGTCTGAAACTTTTCTTGTTAAATGACATTTTTAGGTGCTTAGTAGGTGTGAAGCACTGGGCAATTTCAGAAGAACAAGATTTTAGAGATTACAGTTTTATAAATACCAATCTTAGCAAAAAAATAAAAGAAATCTAGGGGAACATTTTTACAGTTTTAAATCAGGCAACAGTTTGGTCCACGTAACATGAAAAACAAGCCTTCTAAGCTCTTTGTTTGTTTGAACAAAGAGGAAAAGGAGCTGCCGGAAACCATTTGCACAGTGCAAATGAGAGTTTGGTACTGGAGAAGGACGATTATGTTAATGAGTCAAAGGGGAGTGTTCAGCTGCAAATACAAAAACTTCACCCTTGTTTTCTGGAGATTCGATTTGATTAGACGATAGGTACATGCAGGGCAGCTATGAAAAAATCCCTGCCAAATCTGGCAAAAATTCAGGCTGGCTGACAAGAATCAAGAAATACTTAATCACCCTGAAGATCCTTTGAAATAAATTCTTATTGCCTTATGAGAAAGGATCTCTAATCCATCCCTGGATAAGCTAACACTTCCCATATGAGAATCCTGAGCAATCCCTAAGGATAGGCTCACATGATTTTCAACTATTTACCACCTCCAAAGAGCCTTAGGATGGCCAGCCCCAAGAGCTTCATGGAAAAGTGGCACTTAAGTTGCTTAGAAGGTAAACCATCTACCTTCTTGAATTCAATGCTTGAAAGTTGCTTGAAATCAGTGACTGAAGCTCAAACACTCTTCTTCTTCCAAGCATATTTCCACTGTAAAAGTATGATTAGACTGTAAGGCCGTCAAAGGGCAGAGACTATATCTGTTACCGATTTGTACATTCCCAGCGCTTAGTACAGTGCTCTGCACATAGTAAGTGCTCAATAAATACTATTGAATATTGAATGAATTAAGCAGGAGTGTTTGATCCAAAGGGGGCTCATCTTGCATGCAGCCCAGTTAAGAGGTAGTTGGATACTCTTACCGACTCTAATCAAGTCAAAGGGGCTCCTGGAAATAAAGAGAAGATAAATCCTGAGATAAATATATGCTGAGAAAGTACATTTGGGAAGGAAATGGAAGTGGTTTTGTTGGAGATAGTGGGGAGAATTGGATGTATAACCAGGACTTCAAGTAATGGTTCAGAGAAGGAGCGTGGCTTAGAGGAAAGAGGACGGGTTTGGGAGTCAAAGGCTGTGCGTTCTAATCTCAGCTCCGCCACTTGTCAGCTGTGTGATTTTGGGCAAGTCACTTAACTTCTCTGTGCCTGAGTTAACTCATCTGTAAAAAGGGGATTAAGACTGTGAGCCCCGGGTGGGACAACCTTATTACCTTTTATCTACCCCAGCACTTAGAACAGTGCTTTGAACATAGTAAGCTCTTAACAAATACCATCATTATTATTATTACTGGGGAGGAGAAGGGGGAATAGGAGACTGGAAGCTGGAAGCTTCAGGCCAAGACAGAATAAAAGGAGGAGTAACAGACTGCCTAATCTGCCTCACAATACACCAGGGGGTCTCTAGGGAAGTGGTCAGTTCATAGTATCCCCTCAGATCTTTCTGTTAGATAATTTTTTTCATTACTGATAACCACAGTCCAAATATGTAATCATGTAATCAACCCTCCTTCGTTCCCTAAAAAGCCGATCAATCGTTCAGCGGTATTTATTGAGCATTTACGTTGAACAGAGCACTGTATTGAGTGCTTGGGAGCATACAACAGAGTTGGAAGACATGTTCCCTGCCCCCGGAGGAACAGTCTAGAAGGGGAGACAGACAACAAGATATAATACGGACACAGATCCAAGTGCACAGACGATTCAGAGGGAAAAGGGAGCAGGGGAGATGAGGGCTTGGTGGGGGAAGCCCTCTTGGAGGAGGTGTGATTTTAGCAAGGCTTTGAAGGTGGGGAGAGTGGTATTTCAGCATTACCAAAATAAGTAGCAATAACAATAATAGTAATAGCACTTTTCTAAAATGTTCTGACTTCTTTGAAAGGTAGTACTCCAGAAATGAAAAAAAATTCCCATGATGTATTAGTCAAAAGATAACTGGAGAATGTGTCCCAAAGGTAATAATAATAAGAAGAGGAAGAACAGTATTGGTTAAGCGCTTACACTATGCCAGGCACTGTACTAAGCGCTGGGGTAGATACAAGGTAATTGGGATGGACACAGTCCCTGTCCCACATGGGGTTCACAGTCTCAATCCTCATTTTACAGTTAAGGTAACTGAGACCCAGAGAAGTGAAGTGACTTGCCCAAGGTCACACAGCAGACGAGTGGCGGAGCCAAGATTAGAACCAGGTCCTTCGGATTCCGAGGCCCATGCTCGATCCACTAAGCCACTCTGCTTACTGAGTCGTGCTAGGGATTCTAGCTTTCTTGAAGATTGTTTCCACAAAACACTTGCAGTACAAGCCGGGGAAAACCTGGCTGCATAACGTTCTCATTCACTCCATCCTTTCCACTATCTTCCTAAGTCCGTCCCACCGACTTTGCTCTGCGGCCCCGTACACTTCTTTGAAGTTTAAGCCTTTGGTCCCACTGAGCTCGTTCCACCTTGCCAAAGAAGGGGTGCCTTGGCACCATGTCCACGTCCCTCCATTAGGAAACCCACCACCTGTTCTGCTGGCATGGGTCAGCAATCCCGCCAGGCACGGCTTGGGTACGAAGCCAACAGAACAATGGAATCCTTAAGCAATCCGTATCCCCTCGCCTGTTGCAACAGAGCCTTGATTGAGTCAGATCTCTTTACCCTTGCCAAGATCCCAGAGATTCTGAGATCTTGCCTGATTGGCCATTTGCCTTTAGTGCCAACATCCTGAAAAGAGACCACTTTAAAATGATACAAAGCATCAACAATCTCATTCACGGGGCCTGGGATGTGATAAGCCCTCGACGAATGGCTTCAAAGTAGCACTTCAACACAAATGTCCCTTAGCTGCTTTACGAATGGCAGAGCATTCTCGGGAGGAGGATTAACATGCAACGACATGTCTTTTCCCACCACTTGTTTCCCCAGATGTCAAGAGATGTTATTATGAGCAACAGCTCTAGAAAGTGCTCTATTCTTTGGCCTTCTCCTCACCTGCCAAGATGCCCAGATCTGCAGGTGCATTTGAAAGTTGAGCCTACTTGCCAAGAAGTGCCAGGCTATTCAAGTTGTTTAAGAAGTGAATCCCTGTTGTCCAATCCCACTGTACACTGTTCTGAATGTAAAATGGGGTCAAATTCTCTCTACTTTGGGACCACCTCTCCATATGTACTGCCTCCTCTGCCTTTCCTCTTCCTCCCTCCTTGCTTCCCATTGTCTCCCCAACGGCTGATCACATCATCAATGGTCCTTGAGCCAAGAGGACTTTTTGGGCCCTCGGTAGATGGTTTACCTTCTAGGAACTGACGCTACCTCTCCTAACTAAATATCAAGGTATTGGAGGGCACAGTGGAAAATAAAACCTGGCCTCATCCTCTATAAATTATTCCATCAAATGTGGATGGGCTGTATTCACTATGCCATGAAATTTGCTTAACAAAAAGTAAAATGTATGCATTACAGGATCATAAATGGGCCCCTCATAAGGGGAAAAACATGTTCTTTATACCCACTCCATTCTCATTGCTCACGGTTTTTCACAATGAACATATCTACTTTTGAACACGTGAAAATATGTATATATTTCATATATTATTAATTCATTAATTATTATGTTTTTTGTTCATCGCTTACTATGTGCCAAGCACTGCTCTAAGCGCTGGGGTAGATACAAGGTAATCAGGTTGTCCCACATGGGGCTCACCGTCCTAATCCCCATTTTACAGATGAGGTAACTGAGGCACAGAGAAGTTTAGTGTCTTACCCAAGGTCACACAGCAGACAAGTGGCGGAGCCGGAATTAGAACCCACGTCCTCTGACTCCCAAGCCCGGGCTCTTTCCACTTGTCTGTTTACTGTTATAGTGTACTCTCCCAAGCGCTTAGTACAGTGCTCTGCACACGGTAAGTGTTCAATACGATTGATTGAATGAAGGAAGGAAGGAATATATATATTTATATGTTCTCTGGATGGTAAGTTTGTTGTGGACAGGGAATGTGTTTACCAATTCGGTTGTACTGTACTCTCCCAAGCACTTGGTATAGTGCTCTGCATATACTAAGCACTCAATAATTACCATTGATGATGATGATATAGCCTTTGATGCCATCTTGAACAATAACCAATCGATGTAGACTCAAGGACACTACTTTTGGAAGACAAAGTTGAGAAGCAGCGTGGCCTAGTGGATAGAGCATGAGGCTGGGAGTCAGAATGACCTGGGTTCTAATGCCGGCTTCACCACTTGCCTGCTGTGTGACCTTGGGCAAGTCACTTTACTTCTCCATGCCTCAGTAACCTCATCTGTAAAAGGGGGGTTAAGACTGTGAGCCTCATATGGGACAGGGACTGTGTCCAACCTGATTAGCATTTATCTACCCCCGAACTTAGCATTGAACAAATACCATAAAAAAGACAAATACCTATCCTTCTTTAAGTTTCTGATCAAATTAATGCTAAAAACATATAAAACAATATTTGACTATCTTGCTTATATGAATGATACTAATAATACAAATTGGGTGGACAGGTGGAATTTCAGTCTCCTGACCCTTAAAATCAACATGTTCAAAGTTCAAGTGGGTAACTAAGGGAATACCTTCCTCAATCTGCAGACAGTACTGTGGAGCCTACAGCAACTAACGGTATTTGTTAAGTTCTTACTATGTGCCAGGCACTCTGGTAAGCACTGAGTCACACAGTAAGCGCTCAATAAATACCATCGATTGATTGATTAACAGTGCTAAATTTGCCTCTCTTCCCCCCACAAATCTCCTAAGAGGGCACAGAGAGGGAAAGAGAAGGAAGGGAAGAAGGTGACACTGTCAAGACGACTCCAAGATCGGGAACCTGTACAAAGGAATTGGGTAAAATGATGGCGGTTTGCAGTCAGGCAGTTGTATTTATTGAGTGCTTACTATATGCAGAGCACTGTACTAAGTGCCGGGGAGAGTACAATGTAACAATAAACAGACTTGTTCCCTGCCCACAGAGAATCATTCTGACTCTTCTATCCCTGCCAGCAGGATTCCCGCAGGGGTACGGAGGGCAAGTGGATAGGCAGGCTGGGGATGCCTAAAGACACAAAGGCAGAGTGAACACACGACTTTTCTTTCCGAACAGACTGAATATGGAGGTTGAAAGAGTTAGGAAACAAGGATAGTGTCTTGGTTATGAACCTAAGAGACGAAAAGGATGGTGGCGCTTATGGCTGCTATGGGAAAGTGAGGTGGAGGAGAGCATTTGGGAGGGAGGATGAGGAGGAGTTCAGTCTTGGATGTGTTCAGCTTGAGGTGCTAGCGGGACATCCATTTAGAGATGTCCTGGAGGCAGGAGGAAAGACAAGTTCACAGAGGAGAAAGGTCAAGTCTAGTGAGGCAGAGTTGGGAGTTATCTGCGTAGAGAAAAATACCTGAAGAGGGTATACCGCCAGTATTTTCTATCACCATTTATCAGTGCTGTCATTTGTAAAATTTATCTTCATCAGAGGGCAATTTCAAATAGTTTGGGTTTCAGGTGCTCTGAGTACTGATGATTTCAGAAATCAGGTTGAAAGCATTATCTAAGGATCAACAAGAGAACTATAACTATATGGACGCATTACACATTATGGGTATTTGAATCTATGTTTCCTCTTGGAGGACAATCCAAATCCTTTTAAAACAGACAAAAATGGTTTTACAACTACTGGACCAGATTTTAGATGGAGAACTTAATAAACAAGTGGGAGTCAGAGGACCTGGGTTCTAATCCTGGCTCCACCACCTGTCTGCTGTGGCCTTGGGGAAAATCACCTAACTTCTCTGTATTTCAGTTACCTCCTCTGTAAAATAGAGATTAAGACTGTGAACCCTCCATGGGACAGGAGACTGCGTCCAACCCTATTATCTTTGTGTCTGTCCCAGAGCTAAATACCATAAAAAAGAAGAACCCACTTGAGTGTCAAAAATTACCTAGCAGGTGGATGAAATGCCAAATTCCATGACTTGATACATCTCTAGCTATTCCCTTGAAATAATTTTCCCATTATTAAGTTTTTTTCTCTCTGAAAACGTGGAAATTCTGAATCCTTTCTGCTAATTCTGCCTACCTTCTGTTACGGCAATTCAATATTTTGCTAGTTATTGAAAGTATCATTTTCGAAGTGATCTATTTTATGCTCAATTATGTTTACATTTTTAACTCCATCCTATTACAAGGCTAATGCTTGGTCGAGTGTGTGCATTTTTAAAGTTACTAAGTCTGCTTTGTATTACTCTAAAAGAAAAGTGTAACGGGATACAGATGCTAACATTCATCCACACAGTGATTTTTATCTTTTTTTTCTTGTTTCAAAAAGGTCAGGCATAAAGCTGCCAATTGTATAGGAGCTGTCCACTCTAAAGAAAGTTTTAACTAGCCAGGCAGAGCCTAAACCCCACAGTCGAAAAACTAACATTGTCACTAGGATATGGAGAAACCATGGTGAAGAGCTAGCAACAGCGAGACCGCGGCAGAATGAGCAGTCGGCATCTGCTCGGTGGGTCTTTATCATGCGGTGTTGTATGTGCGATTCAAAATGCACAGGATGATTGTTGAAATGATGTAGACAAATTGACTCAAATTAGTTTAGCATGGGCTATGCAAAGTTTAAGCTTGTTGAGCTCGGATACATAGCAACAGCTCCGCGGCATTTTTTAGAAGACATCATCTTGCAAGTACTAACAGAAATAGAGTGAACTAGGACCCAGATGGTGCGAAAATTTAATATTTCGTTTCCACGATTGAAAAAAATCATCAATCGCCTCTTTTCGTAGTAGTGATAGGTAAAATAGAAAGCTATCTCGTAGGCACCATTTTGACTCCCTTAAAACGTTTGGGTATTAATGATCAAAAAAACCTCCAGAACTGGAAGGAAAAGAGATTATTAAGCAATTTGAGGTTTCGTTCTCTGCTTTCAGTCAAAATGTCCCAGGTCTTGCCAACACAATCTCTCGGTAGCAATGCCTCCAAGTGAGCTTCTTATTATAATTAGAGTAATTTAATTACAGCATGTCTTCAATGCAGTGAGCTTTAGAATAAGGAATTTGGTGAGACATTTTTACTGCAGATTGCAAACTTTTAAATGCTTTAAACCAACATAGAAACGGAGAAAAACATTCAGTGAAAAATCTGGAAGCCCCGCGAAACCGGTCCTTTGTTCCAACACTTTTCTGATTGCTCTCAATTAAGTTTTTATGTACCCCAAAAAGAACATCACAAGCAAATTTCCATCTTCATGTTCTCTGTAAGTGAAGCAGAAGGTGAAACAAGAATTAAAATTGCCTCAAGGGATTTTTGGTGTGTCATTACTGCCATCTAGTTGCCCATAAAAAGATGTTGCTACATTATATTTTGGGTTGCTCTAGTCTTTGGCAGTTACAGTCTTCTGTGGGAAACTTTGAAATGCTGGTCGTTCTGAACATTTGTGGTTCACAGGTGCTGTGTATTTAAAGCCGACGTCAGTGAAAAGTTTGGCATTTCTGTGTCTGGGGATATGATCGCTCCCCACCGCAAGAAAGCTCCTCTTCCATTCTCTTCGACAGACTATCTACAGACTATCTTCTCTGCCTAGGAAAAAAGAGAGGTGGTGATGGGGTTGGGGCTTCAGCTACAGACGGATATTGACACTCACACCTGTACGCCCCAGTCAACTGTGTTGCACCCTCTTCCTCTCTACCCCAGTGCAGCCACATTGAGACAGGCCCAACGTGGCTTCAGATCACAGTGTGTGGCACAACGGACATGATCTTTCTAGTACAGCAGATATAGGAAAAGTTCAGGAAGCAGCACCAAGGCCTTAAACAAGAACTTGACAGCATCAGCAAATCTGGACCAGAGAAATTGCTTAATGAATTACCCTGAGATTCCTGGGACTACTTCGTCACTGCATAGTTGGCCATGTCAGAGCTTGGGGTGCCCTGTCCAATCCACTCCCAACTCTACCGCACATCTGCTGGGTGACCTTGGGGAAGTCACTTAACTTCTCTGGGCCTCAGTTACTTCGTCTGTAAAATAGGGGCTAAAAGTGTGATCTCCATGTGGGATAGGGACTCTGTCTAACCTGATTAACTTGTATCTACCTCAGTGCTTAGAATAGTGCTTGGCACACAGTAAGTGGTTAACAAGTACTATTATTATCATCAGGGAGAAGCAGGGATGCTAATGGCCTAGTGGAAAGAGCACTGGGATGAGGACCTAGGTTCTAATCCCGGTTCCGCCACTTGTCTGCTGTGTGACTTGGGGCCAGTCACTTAACTTCTCTGTGTCTCAATTACTTCATCTGTAAATTAGAGGTTAAGACTGTGAGCCTTCCGCAGGACAGGGACTGTGTCCAAACTGATTAGCAGGTATCTACCCCAGCATTTAGTACAGTGCCTGGCACAAACTAAGTGCTTAACCAATACCATAAAAAAATGGGTCCAGCCTCGTTCAGTATACTTTATGAACCACGATGGAAGATGCAAAAAGAGACTGGGATGCAGGTATTAGGAAATGTTTACATGCCTCCGGGAAACTTCCAAATCTACTGATTGAGCAACATCCAAATTCCTAGAAAGAATAGTTCAATGCAGATGACGGTGCCCTACAGCCACATAGCCAAGAAGATCTGCGAAGGGATTTTAAACTGCTTTGCCGAATCAGTAAAGTGATCCAGGGTGATAAACCTAAATCGAGCCGAGGAAATTTATCAGCTCACATCGAAGAACTAGTTAACATAACTGAAAATCTTATACCAGCCAATTGCTGAACTCTGTCACTGAATTCTATTATGTAAGCCGCACCCTGACTGATGTTGCCAGAATAGTCAGAGAAGTAGAAAATCGAATCAAGGAGGCCAGCATTTCCTTTAGGAGACTGTAGAACAGAGTGGGGCGACAGGAGTGGCATTAGGTGCCAAGCAAACTCACGGTCAAGCAGCCCACCGTCTCTGTGGTTGACGGGCCTGATCTCCTGGGAGATGCCACTTCTGGCTGTTGGAGTAATTCCATCGGCATCATTTATGGCTTGTCCTCCTCATCAAATGGCAAGACAGGATCACAGACCAGCAAGATCGTGCAGCCAAGTCAATCTCCTAGAATCAAAACTGGCTCATCTTAATAATAATGATTATTATTGTGGTATTTCTTAAGCACTTGCTATGTGCCAAGCAGGGTAGATACAGGGTAATCAGGTTGTCCTATGAGGGGCTCACAGTCTTAATCCCCATTTTACAGATGAGGTAACTGAGGCTCAGAGAACTAAAGTGGCTTGCCCAAGGTCACACAGCAGACATTTGGCGGGGCCAGGATTAGAACCCAAGTCCTCTGACTCCCAAGCCCGCAGTCTTTCCACTAAGCCATGCTGCTTCTCCAAAGAGAGTTCTGGGTGAGAGATGTGCAGAGATTGGAAGAAGCGTGGTGTAGTGGATAGAGTACAGGCCTGGGAATCAGAATGTCATGGTTTCTAATCCCTGCTCCGCCAACTGTCTGCTGGGTGACCTTGGGCAAGTCTCTTAACTTCTCTGTGCCTCTGCAAAATGGGGATTCAATACCTGTTCTCCCTCTTATTTTAATAATAATAATAATAACAGTGTTTGGTAAGCACGTACTACCTGCCAAGCACTGTTCTAAGCACTGGGATAGATATAGGTAATCAGGTTGCCCTTAATCCCCATTTTACATGAGGTAATTGAGGCACAGAGAAGTTAAGTGACTTGCCCGAAGTCACACAGCTGATAAGTGGCAGAGCCGGAATTAGAACCCACGACCTCTGACTCCCAAGGCCGTACTCTTTCCACTAAGCCAAAATGCTTCTTTGTACTTTTAACTGTGTACTGCATGTGGGCTCTGATGATCTTGCCTCCCCCACTGCTGAGTACAGTATTTGGCACAGAGTAAGCGCTTAAATAGCACAGTTATTATTGAAAGCAGCGAAAGCAAGCAGGAAGGAGGGAACGTTTTACAGCTGTAGTAAAACAAGGCTTTAGGCAATGCAGCATCTCAGGAGAAATCTGGGAGTGAATTGCCTCTCAGATACACCAGAAGAGCATGCTGCAATCAAGTAAAGAAAAGCACCGAGGGGGACGTGTGGTATGAATTACTTTTAAATTTATATGCGACCGCGACTAAAAGACACCCCTTTGAGGCTCACCCATTTCAAATTGTACCTTCTAGCCTCTGTTTTTTAGGGGCCGTCTTTAGATCTCTTTAGCAAATGGCTTTAGCTATCTTTAGGTATCTAGCTATTTTTATTGAATAGGGCAAAACCACCTCCTTATTTCCTCATTCATGAGCAATCGATACCTTTCTACCCAGGTATTCCAATTATATCCTATGACCTCCAGTTGCTCCTGCTTCTCTCCTATCCTTGCATTTATGGTATTTTTTCCCTCTTTTTCTTCTCCTTGAAGCATCACCAACACTTGAAACTTCCCAAGTCTATTCTAGAGTTTAAGCTCCACTTCAGATCAAATCGATCAGTGATGTTTACTGAGCACTGAGTCTGTGCAGAGCACTGTACTAAGCGTTTGGGAAGCGTCACTAGAATAGATGGGCAGGACCCCTGACTTCAAGGAGGTTACAATCTAATATAAATTTAAACTCAGTTTTGAATTTGGTCCATCCATTCTTGCCAAACCTAGTTTAGCGCTCTCCTCATTTGATTGGTTGAACTGCTTCTATGGATACTTTCCTTTTTTCAGGACATCCTGCTTTCTGAAAAATGGACAGTAGCTGAGGATCCTGCAGGCAAACACTCAATTCCAAAGTGAACCTATTACTAAGGGAATATTTCCTCTCAGTTGGAATGAATAATAAGAATGCTTCTTGATCTCCTGTCTCTTTCACCTTACCCCCAAGTCCTCTAGTGGATAGAGCATGGGCCTGGGAGTCAGAAGGTCATGCCTGTCATGTCTGCTGTGGGACTTTGGGTGAGTCACTTCACTTCTCTGGACCTCAATTATCTCATCTATAAAATGGGGCTGGAGACGATGAGCCCCATGTGGGACAGGGACTTTGTCCAACCCGTTTTGCTTCTATCCACCCCAGTGATTGGTACAGTGCCTGACAGATAGCAAGCGCTTAACAAATACCTCAATTATTATTATTATTAGTCACTTCTGATACATTCTAGGTGGCACTGGGAGGTATCGTTCAACCAGCATGGGGGAGTATTCAGCTAGGTAGGTCTGCCTATTCCCTATAGAAGGTAAGCTCCTTGTGGGCAGGGAGCAAATCTATTAACTATAATGTATTGTACTTTCCCAAGTATTTACTTAGTTCAGTGCTCTGCATGCAGCACTCAATAAATACCATTGATTGATGGTTTGACCGATTGATTCCATCTCTTTGCCGTATCGAATTTGGGCTCTGGAAGCCAAAGGTGTAGACTGTAAACTCGTCTGTTTATTGGTATTATTACTCTCCCAAGTGCTTAGTACAGTGCTTTGCGTGCAATAGGCGTTCAATAAATACGATTGAATGAAATATGATAAATTGGGGCACAGCTACCTTATGAGCTCTTTTAAGAGCAAAACCAAGGGTGCAAGCAAGTAGAAGAGTGGTTGCTCTGGGCCTCTGGCTAAACTCCCTTCCCTAATACTGAAGGTTGCCGTGACTCTCAAAGGGCATCCTTACACAGGATCGGCCAGTGACCCACTACCGGAAATATTCAGCTCTAAATGCCTTTGGATGTCAGGGAGTCACCTGATGGACTATTTTATAATCAAAACATCTCGTCCTGTCTTATGCCCTCAAGTCGTTTCCAGCCCATAGTGACACCACGGACACATCTCTCCAAGAACGCTCCGCTCTCCACCTGCAATTGTTCTGGTAGTGCATCCTTAGAGTTTCCTTGGTAAAAATACAGAAGTGGTTTATCACTGCCTTCTTCCACACAGTAAATTTGAGTCTCTGCCCTTGACTCTCTCTCATGCCGCTACTGCCCAGCACAGGTGAGTTTTGGCTTGTAGCAGATTGCCTTCCACTCTCTAGCCACTGCCCAAACTAAGAATGGAATGGGTATGCCTCTGCTTGACTGTCCGTCCCATAACCAAGACTGGTAGAAACTCTCTAGGTGTGATCCCAAGAGGGTAAAAACATCTTACTCCAAGTAAAATGTTTACTTTCTGTTTGAATGACAGTATCTGGCTCAACATTTTTACATTTTCCATACAGAAAACACTTTCTGTCAGGCTAAAGCACCTCAACTCCTTGGTATCTCTGTGCTCTGCACACAGAAAGCGCTCAATAAATACGATTGAATGAATTAGATCTGAACTCTAGTTTACTCTTTCAAGCGTTTACTACAGTGCTCTGCACATGATAAACTCTTAATAAATACTGCGGATTGATTGGCCGATTGAACAAAGCAAACCAAAATGATGCATCATCAAAATTGCTCTTTGAAGTCGATCGAGAGTAGTAAATTGAACAAAATCACCTCCCTCCTAACTCGTCTGTGACAGCAAAAGTGCTCCCTTTGAGCATACGGTTTAAAGTGTCAAGAAATATTTTAGGTACTCAAAGTGAGTTAGGGAGATAGATTTACGTGTCATGAAAAAAAATTTAAAACAAATGCATTTCTTCCTACTTGAATTTGATAAAATAATTTTGAAAGGGAAATTAGTCTCAGTGTTCCTTCAGCAAAGGCAAGGTATTTGCCTGCCATCTGCTGGCTTGTTTCAAATAATAAGTGCAGCTAAATTATCCAGAATTGTTGTTTTCTTATGCTGTCGAGTCGTGTCCAACCCATAGCGACACCGTGGAAACATCTCTCCCAGAACGCCCTACTTCCATCTGCAATCCTTCTGGTAGTGGATCCATAGAGTTTTCTTGGTAAAAATACAGAAGTGGTTTATCACTGCCTTCTTCCACACATTAAATTTGAATCTCCGCCCTTGACTCTCTCCCATGCCGCTGCTGCCCAGCACACCGTGGCAGATTGCCTTCCACTCACTAGCCACTGCCCAAGCTAGGAATGGAATGGATAGGCCTCTGCTTGACTCTTCCTCCCATAGTCTAGACTGGTAGAGTACTGGAAGCAATACAGATACAGCCCTGAGAGGTGATCTAGAATTGCTCACTTTAAAAAAAAATCTCAGGTTGATTTTATGACTTAATTGCACTTAGTTGTTGTAGAAACCAATCATTGAAAGTAAGAACTCTACTCCCTGGACTGAAGTTGCTTCCTAAAATGACATTTTGTCTTATGTTCTATTTATTGACCTATTTTTGAAGATAAAACAACAACTAGGTCCGGGACTTGATTGGAGTTCTTGGAGATGGAGCCTCAGATGGGGATATTAAAATATAAACATGTTGAGAATTAATGAACGATCTTAAAAGCTTTGATGACTTTCAATCAGTTACCAAATCCCGCTGGTTCTTTCTCCACATCATTTCTCAGATGTACCCCTTTCCACTCAAGTGACAACCACCCTGGTTTAAGTTCTTGCCATCTCCTGACTACTGCAGTGGTCTCCTCACTGGTCTCCCTGCCTCTAACCTCTCCTGATCTCAATCTTTACAATGCTCTGCGACATTGATCGTCTTTTTAAAACACAGTGTGGTGAACCATCTCTTGCTAGCTCAGAAATATCCAATGACTACCCTTGTTCATCTGCATCAAGCAAAAACACCTGGACCACACTGGCTTTATGGCTCTTCTGCTCTCCTCCCACTCACCCCAAACAAATTTTCTAACTGCCACACACTTTAGCTTTTGCAACTTCTAGCCTCTTGCTCATGCCTTTCCTCCTGCCTGGAACTCCTTCCCCCTTCAAATCCATCATATCACAGTTCTCCTCAGTTTCAAAGCCCTCTTAAAACTCCACCTCCTCCCAAAGGCATCCCCTGATTAATTTCTTCCTTTCCAAGTCAAATAATTCCAACATCCACTGCGGTACTCAATTTTCCAACTATCAGTAACACTGACGGAGCACTGAAATGCATATCAATTTATGTTCTCTATCAGAGAAGCAGCGTGGCTTAGTGGAAAGAGCGTGGGCTTGGGAGTCAGAGGATGTGGATTCTAATCTTGCCTCTACCACTTGTCTGCTGTGTGACCTTGGGCAAGTCACTTAACTTCTCTGTGCCTCAGTTACCTCATCTGTAAAATGGGGATTAAAAGTATCAGGACAACCTGATTACCCTGTATCTTCCCCAGCGCTTAGAACAATGCTTGGCACATAGTAAGCTCTTAACAAATGCCATTATTATTATTATTATTAATTCACTTATCTAGTTCCCCCAACTCTTATTAAGAACAGCTGTGCCTGTATTTTTCCTCCTGCCTCTCCCAATTTAGATAGTAAGCTCTTTGAAGGCAATGATATTGCTTTTATATCCAAGGTTGTCACCCAGGTGCTCTGCAGACAGAGGGGAACAAGGGGAAAACCTAACTAAACAGCAGGTAAACTAGGCAATCAGATCATCTGGAGCAATTATATAGCCATGCTTTGTATCTGGAGAAGATGATACTGACGGTGATCACTCTTCACATGCGTGAGTGGAACTGAATAGATCAAAGCATGACCAACAGTCGTTTTCACATTGCACACATGTAAAAAGCTGTTTTTTATTTTTTGGTTTGTGGTTACCACCGACATTCTCAACACCTGGTGCCCTTTTCAATTCTGCCTCGTTGACTTTCCATTTGCACTCAAATGCCCACGTTCTCAAAACAAGTTTCTACTGATTTCTACATGCCAAGCTGCTCTGTCCTCCACTGTTCCCTCCAAGCCGTGTATGCCCTTTTGCTTGAGATTTTGGTCCACTCTATTTTTTAAATGTTGCTTCTCGTTTACCCTGCTTTAAGCTTCCTGACTTCGGCTGGGCAGATGGTACAACTTTCATAAGAGATCAAACTGAAAATATTAGGACTCTTGGGTCTAGGGGGTTGAAGGTAGAGAAAGGACTTGGCTGTAATTTCAAAATCATGAAGGGTGTGAACAAGGCAATCACTGACAATGAGTCTGTTGTATTTATTGAGTGCTTACTGTGTGACGAGTGCTGTACTAAGCGCTTGGGAGAGTATACTACAATAGAGTTGGTTAGACACATTCCCTGGCCACAGAGAATTTACAGCCTAATAGGGGAGACTCTTGAAAATTGCATCGTTGCCATTTTACTTCCCCAACATCAGAACTAGGAGACCCAGTGATACTCGAGGGTGGCGGGTTCAAAATGAATAAAGAGAACATCTTTTCCACAAAGCGGGTGGGAAGCACAAGTATTCATTCTTGCAGAATGTTGGGCAGACTCAAAATATCAATAGATCAATATCAAAAAGGGTGTGGATGCATTCATGAATGAGAAGTCCAAAGTGAATTTACCAGAGAACACGTGCAAGCGAAAGGACAGATTTTTGAAGGATCAAGATGGGATTAAGAGGAAACATAGATAATAGGCTCATGATCATTAAAGGGGGAAAATTAGAGGTGTATGAAGTGCAACCTCCAGACTGTAAGCTTCTTGTGGGCAGGGAATGTGTCTACCAACTCTGTTGCACTCTGTACTTGCCCAAGCACTTTGTACAGTGCTCTGCACACACAATAAGTGCTCAGTAAATGCAACTGATATTTCAATATTTCCCTGCCCTCTCTCCTCCAGTTGTTGGTGGTGTGTGGTCTGATCTCACGGGGCCAGATGTGGGGTGCACAGGAAAGTCTCTAGGACCAGGGGAGGTAGAAGGGGAGGGGAATGGGAGGACAGGGAGGGAATTATAGGGTAATTACAGTGTAATACTGGGGCAGGTTTGAGAATGGAACTAAATGGATTGCATATAAGGTTATGAGAACTAGATTGTAAACTCCTTGAGGGCAGGGATCATATCTACCAACCCTATTGTGTTTTTACTGCCCAATACACATAGTAAGTGCCTAATAAATATAATTGATTGAGTGATTGTTCTATCTTGGGATGCATTTTCTCACCCACAGATCAGCCTCATTTTCCAGGAGCATTTTGTGGTCCTAACATGGGGTAAAGGACAACGTCAACGGACAATCACACAACATTGAGAAGCAGCGTAGCTCACTGGAAAGAGCACGGGCTTTGGAGTCAGAGGTCATGGGTTCGAACCCCAGCTCTACCACTTGTCAGCTGTGTGACTTTGGGCAAGTCACTTAACTTCTCGGTGCCTCAGTTACCTCATCTGTAAAATGGGGATTAAGACTGTGAGCCCCACGTGGGACAACCTGATTCCCCTGTGTCTACCCCAGCGCTTAGAACAGTGCTCGGCACATAGTAAGCGCTTAACAAATACAAATACCAAATACCAAACATTTCTTCCTTCACCAAATCTACTAGTGCTAACATTTGGGTCATATTGTATTAGAACAAATTCATGCTATTCTGACCATTCCCTAATTTGTCAGGTTATATCCAAATCATGGATTTTACCTGGGACTCAGGGGACCTGGGTTCTCATCCCAGCTCCACCATTTGCCTGCAGTGTGACCCTGGTCAAGTCACTTAACTTCATTGGGGCTCAGTTTCCTCATTTGTAAAATGGGAATTCAATGCCTGTTCTCTTTCCTACTTTGACTGTGAGCCCCATGTGGACAACGACTCATTCCAGTTTGAGTATCTTGTATCTATCCTAGTGTTTAGTACAGGGCTTGACACATAGTACTTAAATGCCACAGTTTTTAAAAGAAGTTATGCAGTGAAATATGTTATAGTTGACTTGGATGAAATGGGATAAATTCAGCAACCACATCAAACAGACTTGAGGCATATCACTCTTGGGATGAGATAGTCCTCCGACACCAAAATCTTCACAGTGTGGTAAAAGGCCCTCTCTTCTTAATAATAATATTGGTATTTGCTAAGCGCTTACTATGTGTCAAGCACTGTTCTACGCGCTGGGGAAGATACAAGGTAATCAGGTTGTCCCACGTGGGGCTCAGAGTCTTAATCCCCATTTTACGGATGAGGGAACTGAGGCACAGAGAAATTAAGTGACTTGCCCAAAGCCACACAGCTGACAAGTGGCAAAGCCAGGATTAGAACCCATGACCTCTGACTCTCAAGTCCAGGCTCTTTCCATTGAGCCATGCAGCTCCTCTAATCATGCTCTGTTCCACCCTAAGACCCTGTTAATCAATCAATCATAATTAATAATAATGTTGGTATTTGTTAAGCGCTTACTATGTGCCGAGCACTGTTCTAAGCGCTGGGGTAGACATAGGGGAATCAGGCTGTCCCACGTGGGGCTCACAGTCTTAATCCCCATTTTACAGATGAGGGAACTGAGGCACAGAGAAGTGAAGTGACTCGCCCACAGTCACACAGCCGACAAGTGGCAGAGCTGGGATTCGAACTCATGAGCCCTTACTCCAAAGCCCGTGCTCTTTCCACTGAGCCACGCTGCTTCTCAGCGTGCTTACTGTGCTTACTGAGTGCTTACTGTGTGCGGAGCACTGTACTAAGCGCTTGGGGTAGTACAATACAACGGAATCAGCAGACACATTCCCTGTCCATGATGAGGTTACAAGACTTAAAGCTCACCTCCTCCAAGAGGCCTTCCCAGACTGAGCTCCCCCCTTTTTCCCTCTGCTCCCTCTACCCCCGCCTTCACCTCTCCGCAGCTAAACCCTCTTCTCCCCCCTTTCCCTCTCCTCCTCCCCCCTCCCGTCCCGCCCCCTCAGCACTGTACTCGTCCGCTCATCTGTATATATCTTCATCACCCTATTTATTTTGTTTAATGAGATGTACATTACCCTGATTCTATTTATTTGCCATTGTTTTTATGAGATGTTCTTCCCCTTGACTCTATTGATTGCCCTTGTTCTTGTCTGCCTGTCTCCCCCGATTAGACTGTAAGCCCATCAAAGGGCCGGGACTGTCTCTATCTGTTGCCGATTTGTACAGTCCAAGCGCTTAGTACAGTGCTCTGCACATAGTTAGCGCTCAATCAATACTATCGAATGAATGAATGAATGAATGAGTGCTTTTCAACCTCCTTCACCCTGCCAATGGGATTCAGCCAAGGAATTAAAGCCACTTTACATATTGGGATCAATTCATCAATCAACCATATCAACTGGAACCACTTTCCTGGGCTCAGATAGGGTGGCCTCTGACAGCTCCAAGGATGCGGGATACTTTTTGCTGACACAGAAGTGGCAGATCTATGTTACGTGTGTTACATAATCATGAAATGTAACGAAATGATATCATATGGAACCTTGGACTCTGAGCATGTTGCTGGGTTGGGTGGGGAATTAGTCCTGCCCCACCTCACTCCAGAAACATGATATCCTCTTCTCAGTCCCTATAAACACAGGCATTGCTTCCCAGCCTCAAGACTCACTGGCAGGAGTTGAGGCAGAGGGGGCGTAAAGCCACCTGGTGCCATTTCAGAAGCAGGCAGGGGGAAGGCTGGCTACAAAGGAGGCAAACGGCCACCACAGCCCACCGCACTCAGGGGGTTGAACTCACCCTAGTACTGCGGTCACCAAAGTCCCCTTTTTCCCCTCCCTCCACGGCCATCTCAAAACACCACCATCTTCACTCCCCCCAGCTCTTACCTTGGCTGTGGATGATGGATCATTATCGATCCTCCGTCAGCTCCTTATTCTGTTCTACTGTGCTCTTTTAAGAGCTTAGTACAGTGTCCTGCACTCGGTAAGCGCTAATAAATACGATGGATTGAGATAGGGGCAAGAGAAGATGGGGAGAGGGAACTTTGGCCAAGCCACATCAAGGTCCCTGTTCTGACTCGGAGTCCAGACTCCCAGATTATTACCGTGTCCTTTGATAATCACGGTGACAAAGCAGAAGCGATAAATTTTCCCGAGAACATTAACCACTGGTTCCTGTGGGGGTGGAAGAGGGAGAGCTGGGTCGTATCATCTCTAGACCGTAAGCTCGTTATGCACCGGGAACCTTTCTGCGGCTTCTATTGTATTGTACTCTTCCAAGCGCTTAGCCCAGTGCACTGCACATAGGAAGTGCTCGATAAATACCACTGATTGATTGATCTTAGGGTGAAATGACCCAACTGAGGGGGTTATCTATCGTATTCTCCCAAGCGCTTGGTAAATGCCATTGATCGATTGACTGTAGCTCTAGACCGTAAGCTCATTGTGGGCAGGGAATGTCTGTTTCTTGTTGTATTGGACTCCCTAAAGCGCTTAGCACAGTGCTCTGCACACAGTAAGCACTCAATAAATATGAATGAATGAATGAATGACCGATCCTAGAGTGCGGTGACCCAGTTCGGGGGCTTATCTAGTGTATTCTCCCAGATGCTTAGAACAGTGCTCTGCACAGAGTAAGCGCTCAAGAGCACGGGCTTGGGAGTCAGACGTCATGGGTTCTAATCCCGGCTCCGCCACTTGTTAGCTCTGTGACCTTGGGCAAGCCACTTCACTTCTCTGGGCCTCAGTTCCCTCATCTGTAAAAATGGGGATGAAGACTGTGAGCCCCACGTGGGACAACCCAATTACCTTGTATCTATCCTAGTGCTTAGAACAGTGCTTGGCACATAGTAAGCGCTTAACAAATACCATCATTATTATAGAGGTCGTGGGTTCTAATCCCAGCTCTACCACTTGTCAGCTGTGTGACTTTGGACAAGTCACTTCACTTCTCTGTGCCTCAGTTACCTCAACTGGAAAATGGGGATTAAGACTGTGAGCCCCACCTGTGATAACTTAATAACCTTGTATCTCCTTCAGCTCTTAGAAAAGTGCTTGGCACATAGTAAGCGCTTAACAAATCATTATTATTATGATTACAGTGCTTGGCACATAGTAAAAGCTTAAGAAATGCATTATTATTATTAATAATAATGAACACCTTCAATTTGTTTCCTGAAGGATTGATTTGAAGGGTTTGGAGGGCAGGTCTGTCTGACTTCAGAGTGATCCTCACTGTCCTCTGCAATGGGCAAACAAAGCCGCGGCAGACTCGCTGGTCACCGCCTATTTGACGAAGCCTAGGACAGTGCTCTGGGCCTGTCACTCCTCTCCTTGAAAACCTCCAGTCGTTGCCTATCAACCTTCGCGTGAAGCAAAAATCCCTCAGTCTTGGCTTCCAAGCTGTCCATCCCCGGGCCCCCTCCTCCCTCCTCTCCCTTCTGTCCTCCTCCATGGCAGCCCGCACACTCCGCTCCTCGGCCGCCGCTCACCTCCTCACCGGGCCTCCTTCTCGCCCGTCCCGCCGTCCACCCCGGGCCCATGTCCTACCGCTGACCTGGAAGGCCTTCCCTCCTCACCCCCGACAAACTCCCTCTCTTCCCCTCTTCAAAGCCCTCCTGAGAGCTCACCTCCTCCGGGAGGCCTTCCCAGACTGAGCCCTCCCTTTCCCTCTGCCCCTTCTCCCCTCCCCATTCCCCCCACGGTTTACCCCCTTCCACTCCCCACAGCACTTGTGCCTATTTGTCTATATTATTTATTACTCTATTTTATTAATGATGTGTCTGTATCTATCATTCTATGGATCTGTTTTGCTGCTACTGATGCCCGTCTACTGGTTTTGTTTTGCCTCTCCCCCTTTTTAGCCTGTGAGCCCGTTGTTGGACAGGGATTGTCTCTATCTGTTGCCCAATTGTACGTTCGAAGGGCTTAGTCCAGGGCTCTGCACACAGTGAGCACTCAATAAGTACAGGCTGTTCCACCTCCCCTCCCCATTCCCCTTTCTCCCGCCCTCTGCTCTCCCCCCTTCCCCTCCCCTCCCCTCAGCACTGTGCATATTTGTCTTTATTATTTATGACTCTATCGATTTCTTTAATGATATGTCTATATCTATGATTCTATTTATCTTGATGATATTGACCCCAGACCACTTGTTTTGTTCTGTTGTCTGTCTCCCCCTTTTAGACTGTGAGCCCACGGCGGGGCAGGCGTTGTCTCTGTTGCCGAATTGTACGTCTCGACCGCTTAGTACAGTGCCCCCCGCCTCTCTCATCTCCATCTCCATCGCCACACCGACCGCCGCTGCTTCCCCCAGCTCCGATCGACCTACCGACCCCGGCCCAGGTGGGTAACCCCCGCGGCTCCGGGGTATATGCGGTAACCTGCATATGGTAAGTGCTCAATAAATCAGCATGGCTCATTGGAAAGAGCACGGTTTTAGGAAGCAGAGGTCATGGGTTCTAATCCCGGCTCCGCCACCTGTCGGCTGTGTGACTTTGGGCAAGTCACTCCACTTCTCGGTGCCTCAAAGACCTCATCTGTAAAATGGGGATCAAGACTGTGAGCCCCACGTGGGACAACCTGATGACCCTGTATAATAATAATGTTGGTATTTGTTAAGCGTTTACTATGTGTTAAGCACTGTTCTAAGTGCTAGGGTAGATACAAGATACATTATCTTGATGCTGTTGTCTTGTTTTGTTCTGTTTTGCTTTGCTGTCTCCCCCGTTTAGACCGTGAGCCCGTCACTGGGCAGGGATGGTCTCTATCTGTTGCCGAATTGTCCATTCCAAGCATTTAGTACAGTGCTCTGCACATAGTAAGCACTCAATAAATACTATTGAAGGAGTGAATGAATGAATGAATACAAGGTCATGAGGTTGTCCCACGTGGGGTTCCAAGTCTTCATCCCCATTTTACAGATGAGGTCACAGAGGCCCCGAGAAGTGAAGTGACTTGCCCCAGCTCACCCAGCTGACAAGCGGTGGAGCCGGGATTATTCAATCGTATTTACTGAGCCCTTACTATGTGCAGAGCACTGGACTAAGCGCTGGGAGTATACGATTCGGCAACAGAACTATGGATTAGAACCCATGACCTCTGACTCCCCAGCCCGGGGCCTCTTCCCACTCAGCCACGCTCCTTCCCTGCATCTCCCCCAGCGCTTAGAAAAGTGCTGGGCACATAGTGAGCGCTTAACAAATACTGACATTATTATTATTATTGTTAGATACGATTGAATGAATGAGTGAATGAATGAGTGAGTGAATGAATGAATGAATGAGTTAGTGAAGCAGTATGCCTTAGCGGAAAGAGCCCTGGCTTGGCAGTCAGAGGTCGTGGGTTCTAATCCTGACTCCGTCACTTGTCTGCTGTGTGACCTTGGGCAAGTCACTTCACTTCTCTGGGCCTCAGTTACCTCATCTGTAAAAATGGGGATTAAAAAATGTGAGCCCCATTTGGGACAGTCTGATTACCCTGTATCTACCCCAGTGCTTAGAACAGTGCTCTGTACATAGTAAGTGCTTAACAAATACCATCGTTATTATTATTATTAATAATGAACGAATGAATGAGTGAACGAATGAATGAGTGAGCGAATGAATGAATGAATAATGAGTGAACGAATGAATAAGTGAACAGATGAATGAGTGAGTGAATGTATGAGTGAACGAATAAAAGAATAATAAGTGAACGAATGAATGAGTGAACGAATAAAAGAATGAGTGAATGAATGAATACGTGAACGAATGAATGAATAAATAATGAGTGAATGAATGAATGAGTGAAGGAATGAATGAACGAATGAATAATGAGTGAACGAATGAATGAGTGAAGGAATGAATGAATGAACGAATGAATAATGAGCGAACGAACGAATGAGTGAACGAATGAATGCGTGAACGAATGAATGAATGAACGAATGGCTAATGAGCGAACGAATGAATGAGTGAACGAATGAATGCGTGAACGAATGAATGCGTGAACGAATGAATGAATGAACGAATGGCGAATGAGCGAACGAATGAATGAGTGAACAGATGAATGAATAAATAATGAGTGAACGAATGAATGAATGGACGAATGAATGAGTGAGCGGGTGGATGAATGAATGAATAATGAGTGAACGAATGAATGGGTGGATGGATGAATGAATAATGATTGAACGAACGAATGGATGAATGAATAATGAGTGAGTGAACAAATGGATGGAGGAATGAATAATGATTGAACGAATGAATGGATGGATGGAGGAATGAATAATGAGCGAACGAATGAATGAGTGAGCGGGTGGATGAATGAATGAATAATGAGTGAACGAATGAATGAATGAATGGATGGATGGATGGATGAATGAATAATGAATGAGTGAACAGATGGATGGAGGAATGAACGACGGAAGAGGCGGCGCGTGTGAGAGGCCTCCCCCCGCCCCGCGGCCGGTGGAGGGTGGCTCCCTAGGGCAAGAAGAAGAAGAAGAAGAAGAAGAAGAAGAAGAATGTTGGTATTTGTTAAGCGCTTCCTATGTGCCGAGCACTGTTCTAAGCGCTGGGGCAGATACAAGGTAATCGGGTTGTCCCACGTGGGGCTCCCAGTCTTCATCCCCATTTTACAGATGAGGGAACTGAGGCGCAGAGAAGTGAAGTGGCTTGCCCTCAGTCACAGGGAAGGGAAGGAAAAAGGGAAGGAAAAAGGGAAGGGAAGGGAAGGAAAAAGGGAAGGGAAGGGAAGGGAAGGGAAGGAAAAAGGGAAGGGAAGGGAAGGGTCTCGCGGCGGGGGCGGGCGCGCGGGCGCCGCCCCGAGGCGGACAGACAGGGCGGCAGGCGGCCGGACGGAGGGTCCGTCGGTCGTTCGGTCGGTCGGTCGTTCGGTCGTTCGGGCCGGCAGGGGGCGGGGCTGAGGCGGGCGGGGCCGCGCGTGGGAGCGCGCCTGCGCCTTCCGGCTGGAGCGCGCCGGAGGCCGGAGCGGGGGCGGGTTCAAACGGGCGCCACGTCCGCAGCCCCGCGGCCCCGCACCCGCACCCAGGACCGGACCCGCACCGCTCCGCACCCCCGCCTCCTCATCGCCACCGCCACCGCCACAGCGACCGCCGCCGCCCCCCAGCTCCCACCCCGGCCCAGGTGCGTAACCCCCGCTCCTCCGGCCGCCACGCCGCCCCCCATCTCCTCCTCCATCTCCTCCTCCATCTCCTCCTCCATCTCCTCCGCGGGTCCCGGCCCGGTCGGCCTGCGTCTTCATTGTCCTCCCCCCAGCGCGCTCACTACGCTCTGCTGTGCACGTAGTAAGCGCTCGGCCCGGACCCCCGCTGATGATGGGGGGGGGGGCTCCCAGCCGACCCCCCCCCCAGTCATTCATTCATTCAGTCGCCCCTATTGAGCGCTTACTACGCGCAGAGCACTGCTCTAAGCGCTTGGGATGGACGTTGGGCAACAGATAGAGACCACCCCTGCCCAACCAGGGGCTCCCAGTCTCACCACCTCCCTCTCTTCACCCGCTGCCATTTCCTGAGCACTCACAATGTGCAGAGCCCTGCACTAAGCGCTTGGGATGGACAGTTGGACAACAGACACCACCCCTGCCCTACAACGGGCTCCAAATCCACCCACCCCTCTCTCTTCATCCGCTGCCCTTTCCTGAGCGCTCACCATGTGCAGAGCACTGCTCTAAGCGCTTGGGATGCACAAGGGGCAACAGTTAGAGACCACCCTTGCCCTACAAGGGGCTCCCAGTCCACCCAGTCCTCTCTCTTCACCCGCTGCCATTTCCTGAGCGCTTACTAGGTGCCGAGCACCGCACTAAGCGCTTGGAATGGACAGTTGGACAACAGAGACCACTCCTGCCCAACCAGGAGCTCCCAGTCCACCCCCCCCCCCCTTCACCCGCTGCCCTTTCCTGAGCACTCACAATGTGCAGAGCACTGCTCTAAGCGCTCAGGATGGACGATTGGACAACAGAGACCACCTTTGC
Source organism: Ornithorhynchus anatinus (assembly GCF_004115215.2). NCBI lineage: Eukaryota > Metazoa > Chordata > Mammalia > Monotremata > Ornithorhynchidae > Ornithorhynchus > Ornithorhynchus anatinus. Next base: position 41,237,619 of record NC_041741.1, read on the forward strand.
CCTACAAGGGGTTCCCAGTCCACCCACGCCTCTCTTTTCATCCGCTGCCACTTCCTGAGCACTCACCATGTGCGGAGCACTGCTCTAAGCGCTTGGGATGGACAGTTGGACAACAGACACCACCCTTGCCCCACAACGGGCTCCCAGTCCACCCACCCCTCTCTCTTCCTCCGCTGCCATTTCCTGAGCACTTAGAATGTGCAGAGCACTGCACTAAGCGCTTGGGATGGACAATTGGACAACAGACACCACCCTTGCCCTACAAGGGGCTCCCAGTCCACCCACCCCTCTCTCTTCCTCCGCTGCCATTTCCTGAGCATACTCACAATGTGCAGAGCACTGCACTAAGCGCTTGGGATGCACATTGGGCAGCAGTTAGAGACCACCCCTGCCCTACAAGGGGCTCCCAGTCCATCCACCCACCTCTCTTCATCCGCCGCCATTTCCTGGGGTGAGACCTATCGGAGATGGAGGCAAGAGCCACCCCAGTCCCCAAGATTTGGCTATTTAAATTTTAAACCCCTTAAAGGCAGGGATGGTCTCACGTTAATGATGGTATTACTGTGCGCCAAGCGTCGGGATAGGTAGAGGGCCCATCGGGTTGTCCCACGTGGGGCTCACGGTCTTCATCCCCATTTTTCAGATGAGGGAACTGAGGCCCGGAGAGGCGGGGTGGCCTGCCCAAGGGTCACCCAGCAGACGGGGAGGCAGCGTGGTAGAGGGGAAAGGGCCCGGGCTGGGGAGTCGGAGGTCGTGGGTTCGAATCCCGCCTCCTCTGCTTGTCAGCCCTCTGACTTTGAGCATGTCACTTCACTTCTCCAGGCCTCAGTTCCCTCATCTGTAAAATGGGGATCAAGACTGGGAGCCCTAGATACAGATACATCAGATACAACCTGCTGACCCTGTATCTACCCCAGCGCTTAGAACAGGGCTTGGCACATAGTGCTTAACAAATACCAACATGACTATGGTTGTGGTGGGATTAGAACCCACGACCTCCGACTCCCCAGCCCAGGTTCTTTCTAATGTGCTCTTCCAGGTCCCCAGTGCAGCGCTGCGCGCACAGTAAGCGCCCAGTCGATACTGTCGGTTAATCGATGAAGACCCCCAGACACAGTTTGAGGTGTGGGCCCGAGGCGAGCTGTCCTGCGGTCTTGTGTTTATTCAATAGTATTTATTGAGCGCTTACTATGTGCAGAGCACTGTACTAAGCGCTTGGAATGGACAGTTCGGCCACAGATGGAGACAATCCCTGCCCACAGTCTAGAGAGAAGCCCACCCGATCTGACCCCCGGATCCACATCCCTGCCCCTCCAACCCTGTCTATAGTTGTATTGCCCTCTCCTAAGCGCCTAGTATAGTGCTCTGCGCTCAGGAAGCGCTCGATAAATATGACTGAATGAATGAATGAATGACCTCCCCGGTCCTTCCTCTTACAGGCAGGGAATGCTCACTAATAATGACGGTATTTGTTAAGCGCCTGCTATGTGGTGTTCTGTTGTACTCCCAAGCGCTTAATACAGTGTCTTGCACATAGTTAAGTGCTCAGTAAATCACCGGTTGTGGAGAATGGAGGGGGGCGGGGGTGTGTGTGTGTGTGTACAACGTGGAGGAGGGAGGTGCCAAGCTCAGCAAACTCCAGCTCCTCCAGGGTCAATCTTTGCCTCCCTTGCCACGTCACTCCCTCTGCCTTTAGGGGGAAAAAAACCACCAAGATTTGGCAGCTCCTTAGGGGGTGTGTTGGGGAAAATTGGGGCCTCCGGGTAAATCCTAAGGCTCCCGAGCAAAGGAGACTTTTTGTTGGATTTACCTCCTTCCCCTAAAAATAGATTACACGGAATAGCCGCGGATGAAAGTGCCTGGTTTTTGTGGGACTGCTAGAGACACCTAAAACAGCCCTTCTCCATGGCTGCTGTACCGAATATTAAAAAGGGACGGTTGACCCTTTGGCCGAGTTTTAGTAATCAATGGTATTTATTGAGTGCCGGCTGGCTGAAGAGCCCAGTACCAAACGCTTGGGAGAGTAGTGTGCCAACAGACGTTTAGTTGTGCATATACGCACGTACCGGAAAATGGACCCTTTAATGCCCCCGGAGGTATGCCGGGTTTTCCAGACGGTTTTTTCCTTAGCCTGGGATAAAAAGTGTGCTAAGAAAACGTCAATAAAAATCGACATGCCGCAAGTATGAAATGAACCGGGGTGATGGAGTGGAGAGAATGGGGGACTGAGATTCCTTAGAATTGGGGCTTGCTGATATTTGTGAGCTGCCTTGGGCGAGTTAAGGAACCCTTTTATTTCAGTTTCTTCATGTGTAATATGGGGGTGGTAATAATGATGATGGTATTTTCTTAAGCGTTTACTGTATGCCAGGCACTGTTACTTGCCCCTCCCTTACAAGACGACTGTGAGGAGAAAATGAAGCCAGAAAAACGTTCTGGAAAAAATGAATGAAATTTTTATTTACATTATTACTAGCTGACGACTTATAGGGTCAAATATTACATCTGGCTGTCTGAGGACTACTGTCCAATCTCCTTATCGGGTATTTACCCCTGTGTTTAGTACAGTACCTGGCATATAGTAAGCACTTAAATATCACATTTATCATCATTTTTATTATTGAGCACCTACTGTTCTAGACATACAATCTAAAATTGATATTAGGTGCAAATGTAAATATGTTATTGTATACTATATTACTATTTATAATTGATATATTTCCACACCTCTTGTCCTATAAGTAATAGTTCCAAATGGGCATCATCTCATGTGTAGTTTAGAAATGTTTCCTTTTTCAGTTATCCTACTGAAGCTGACCTCCAGTAAAAGTTGAGTGTTACAGCCCATTAGCTAGTGACATAAAATTGCATGTTATTTACATCCTTAAAGTACTTGCATTAAAGTTTTATAGAAGTGCTTAGAAGAAACACCCTATAGTAGTTTGGCAAAGCCACTAACTAAAATTTGGGCAGGCGTCCTTTATGTGGAGGGCATTACCAAACCCAGTTATATTTAATATTGGCCCTCAGTTTAAAAGTACACCCAGCTGACATGAAAAGTGGAAGGTCGTCTTCCCCTCTCCATTGTCACCCTAAAGGAGGCCTCTTCCCTAAGCTAAAGGTCCCCATGTCATCCCTGGTCCCCTCTTATTTTCAGCTCTCTACTCCCATTTTTACTATTTGCCACACTTGTTAAAGGCTCACTTTGCAGAGTCTACGGAAAGGTTCAAACATTTTTTTAAAAAATGTTAATAATAATAATGTTGGTATTTGTTAAGCGTTTACTATGTGCAGAGCACTGTTCTAAGCGCTGGAGGAGATACAAGGTCATCAGGTTGTCAAGAACTTACTATGTCCCAGGCTCTGTATTAAGCGCTGGGATAGATACAGGCTAATCAGGTTGGACACAGCCCCTGTCCCACCAGGGGCTCACAGTCTTAATCCCCATTTTGCACTCAAGGTAACTGAAGCACAGAGATTTTAAGTCACTTGTCCAAAGTCACACAGTAGACAAGTGGTGGAACCAGATTTAGAACCCAGATTCTTCTGACACCCAGTCCCAGGCTCGAGCCACTAACCCATCCTGCTTCTCATAATTCAGACATAATTCAGACATGGTTCTGGGACCTTGAGCTAAATGGCATGGGGAGATGATTGGTGAATGACTCTCAAGTAAAGATTTAAATAACTAATTTTTTTCTGTGTCTATCTCAACCACCATAAAGGCAGTGAGAAGCAGCGTGGCTCAGTGGAAAGAGCACGGGCTTTGGAGTCAGGGCTCATGAGTTCGAATCCCAGCTCTGCCACTTGTCGGCTGTGTGACTGTGGGCAAGTCACTTAACTTCTCTGTGCCTCAGTTCCCTCATCTGTAAAATGGGGATTAAGACTGTGAGCCCCACGTGGGACAACCTGATTCCCCTATGTCTACCCCAGCGCTTAGAACAGTGCTCGGCACATAGTAAGCGCTTAACAAATACCAACATTATTATTATTATTATTAAGCTGCTGGACATTACAGTTAAGAGTCTCTGGGTTCATTTCTGCCTGTTTCCCTCCCGTGGGCCCAAGCCCATTCCCAGCAATTAGGTGGGGAGGTGGCAACCACATCTTTTTATAGACCCAGGAACTATCCCTCCAGTCTATTCCCCAAATCCCTTGAGTGGGGAAGAAGTCAAACTGACTGGGGCTGAGGGAAAAAGAAGCCGCTAGAAGCTAGCAGAACCAGGCCCTGCAAAGTACTGCTGTGGTCTGAATATAGCACCTCCTTTTGTCTGCCCCTCATCCTGGGTCATCCTAACCTGTTGTCCTAGCCCAACTGAACTGTGGCCATCCAGGGAAGAGAAAAGCTTATGCCCAAACCACTCTTCGATTCTTGTCAGAGCCCCAGAAAATAGCTGAAGATAACAGTTTTCCAGAGAGAACAGTTGGAGTGATCATATTGGCTGTCTCCAGAATGCCCACATTTTGGAGTGGGCAAGTCATGACTGGTCGTGAGCAGCCTGTGTACATGAGATTCTATTGTATGCCCTAGGGAATGGCTACAATTTCTATCTATTACCTACTACACTAAGACATGAACTTTAAATTGTATCACTTAAAGGCCTAAGTGAGGTTTTGTTCTCTACTAGATACATTAGTTTGGTCCCTCTGCTATTTTTAGAGAAAGTTAGATTATATATTATAATTTCTTTTCTTCCATGAATAAAGAGTAGGCTTTTATAAGATTTGTTATTGAGCTCTATAGAATTCCCAAGGCACTTGGATTAGCCGCTTCTATTATTAGAGTACATTTACTCAACCCCTCATGTTTCAGAGAGGAAAAGGGGGGAAAGGATGCATTTGCCAGCTGCTCTTTGTATAATGGGCTCAAGGTAGAAATAGACAATACCATTGCCTCCAAAATATATTTTTAAATAACTGCAATGAGTTGGCAGTGCTGATGGAATACCAAACGACAATAAAGAGATCCTTAATTTTATTAAAGCCTCTTTCAAATATCCATTTACACAGACAGATATAACTATGGAAACTTTAAGGGTTTATTCCCTCTTGAGTTTTCCAATAAGAAAGTCTAAATCTGGCAGGGTTAACTCAGTCAACTAGGCTGCAGAGGCCTAGAGTGATAGTCATGAATGAGATAGGTCAGAGTTCCCTTCTGAAATCAAATTCCTCTGTGGCAAGAAAAGGAATATGACAGTCTCCCCCCAAAAGAATGTCTCTTTGTAGAAAAGGATCAATTTGGTGGGGCTTGGGCTTAGTAGAAAGTCAGATTTGCACAGTAGAGTCTCCATAGTGAAGTGTTTGGGGTTGAGTTGGTGTCAACATCAGTTTTAAGGAATCCTTGGTCACCCATGACCTGATGAGCCGCCCTCATTCACATTGATAAACCGTGATATCATCTAACCTGAAGGACAGCTATAATGCTATTTCTCTGATTGGCATCTTAATTGGCTCCTTGGGAATGGAGTTAAGCAAAATAGGGGTAAACTGCATATTTTCCTCAAGACAATTGTGTTCTTGCAAATTCCCACATCGGGTTGTAGTATTCCTTGTAGTGTGTGCACAAGAAGTTTCTTCTGCCCCTGGCACACCTTATCCAAACAGGCTTGGTTTGCCAGGTGAAATCTCCGTAATTTTGTAACAGAGCTGAAGTGAAAGCATTAGTAATGGCAAAATTGAGTGTAAAATACTGGGAACAGTGTTAGAGGGGGTGAAAGATGGCTAAAGCCATTTGTTTTTTTAATATAACAATCATATTTATCAAGCACTTACTGTGTACAGAGCATGGTATTAAGCGCTTGAGAGAGCACCCTATAAGAAGAGTTGGTAGACATGTCCCCTGCCCACGATAAGTTTAGAGTCTAGAAGGGGAGTCTAGAGCTTGAACTGTTCAAAAATACTTCATCTAGAGACAGCATCATTCTTAAAAACCTAAGAAGTAAAATTTATTTTCCAACTTCTTGCAACGTGACCTTTATCTCCCAAAACTAACTGGAATCTCTAAAAGTTGAATGTGAGAGCCTGACCAAGGAGGAGGGCTTAAGACTCTGTAGTCAGCTGACTAGAGATTGAATACTAGTCTCCCTCGGGTTGTTGGGGGGTTTTTTTTATATACTCTTGAGCAACTTGAAAGCAATGCCCATCAATTAAAAAATCCTATACACTCATCATTATTTCCTCATTCTACTTTTGCTAGCTCCTAGTTGTCACTTTTTCTTATTATATATCTGTAGCCAAATTCAGTGACATCTCCCTTTATAAACAAATTCTTCAGATTTTTTTTTTAAATTTTGCCCTTTTTGCCATGGTTTGGAACCTTCACATGGAGTGCAGATTCTACCCATACAGGCTCTGCAGTTGTGGGGAAGAAGAGAGTGGAGCCAATAAAGAAGGGATTTTTCAGTTCTCCCCTTCTTTAAGCAACACCGGTTTACCAATTGGCTCTGCTTTTCCAGGGTTTTGGTGCTTCCTGAAACACTGCTAGGTGCAGCGTTCACATAGCTGGGATTGGCGCCGCCCCAGTTTTCAGGATTTCTCTACCTTCCGTCCACCCACCGTCCCTTTTATCAGGCTCTCCATGTCAGGTCTTCCTTCCCTTCCACCCACTGCAGGTAGCGAGTACCCCGTGCCTTGTGATTGGGTACCCAAAATTTAAACACCCATCCCTAGCCTTAGTTAATGTTAATCTATGTAGTTTCACTCCACACTTCGGAGGAAGAAGTAGAACAAGGACTAAGGACAACCCTTTTTCTTAGCAGAGAAAAGTCTTTATGAGACTTGGAGTATTTATTATTTCTGGCACTTCACTGCACGAAGCCCATACAGTGTGCATTGTACTAAACTCAAGGAAAAGGTAAACATGGGCCCCGGGCGACTCAGTCTAAACCATCTGGGATAGGATGGGCAAAGAGAAAGGAATAATGGGGTAATTCAGTAACCTCCACTCAAGTAACACTACATTACTACACGGAGGGAAGAGTCCACAGGGTCGTCATCGGTCCAGTGGGCCCCAACCTTCCTGACACCCCTAAGAATTGTATAGATCACTGCCTTCCTTTCCCTACCTTCCATTCTGCTCTGAGCCATTAGGTTGCCCTCACTCAGTTTCTGTGTCAGGAGGGTAGTCTATCAGGAGTAGATCTTCACCTGGCGAGGGCTGCCCTGAGCCCTAAGTGGTTCCTGGAAGCCCAGTAAGGGATGATGGGGAGGCCTGTACTCATTGATGCAGGCTCCTGCAAAAACGACATCGAGCAGGGTATTTATTTTTAAACTAGTTAAATGTTAATGGGGGGAGGGTAAAATTTTGTACACTAACTTGTAGAGAAAGTAGTATTAAGAGCGTAATGTTTTACTAAGAGTGGAAAAGTGCCCCAGTGCGATATAGACATGGTCCCTGGCCCACCAAGGGGCTTACAGTCTAAAAATAAGGGAAGAAAGTAAGCTTTGTCCTCCCTAAGCAGGGATCATGTCTACTAACTTGGTACTCTCATTCACTCATTCATTCGATTGTATTTATTAAGCACTTACTGGGTGCAGAGTACTGTACTAAGTGCTTGGGAAAGTACAATACAACAATAAAGTGACAGTCCCTGCCCACGAAGAGCTCAGTCTTACAGCCTCTCCCAAGTGCTTAGTACAGCGCTCCACATACAGTGTGCGCTCAATAGAAGCCTTTGATTGAGAAAAGGGCATTGGGGCAGACACCCAAGTAGAAGCAAACAGGACAGAAGACAAAGGCCATGATTAACATGAAAGGAGCTGTAGGATCTGTGGCTTCTCGGGGCCACGAGACCTCAGCATTCTAACAAGAGAAGGTTTGCGATGCTGCTGATGTTTGAGCCCTACCCGGCCTGGAGCAAGGACCAAGGGCAGTAGAGAACAGTCCTCTAGACTGTAAGCTTGTTGTGGGCAGGGAATGTCTGTTATATCGTTGGATTCTCCCAATCGCTTAGTACAGTGCCACCCACACAGTAAGGGCTCATTAAATGACTGAGCACCACTGTCCCGCATGGTTGAGCCCCGGGGGTCAACTGTCAGATGGATGGCTTGCTAAGGCGGCTGCTACTTCTGCTGCTGAGTGGCAGAATTCATTCAATAGTATTTATTGAGCACTTACTATGTGCAGAGCACTGTACTAAGCGCTTGGAATGTACAGTCTGCCTCCATCCAGCCTGCCAACTGAGTATCTCTTCTAATGTAGCCCTGGGAACTCTTGGAACTCTCAGCTTTCTGTCAGGAAGGAGAATTTCGAAATATGATTTGTAGTCTTGCTTTGAGTTTCCGCGTGTTTGCCTCCTGGGGTCATTAGAGAAACTCTGTGGCTCGGTGGAAAGAGCACGGGCTTGGGAGTCAGAGGATGAGGGTTCTAATTCTGCCTCTGCCTCGTGTCTGCTGTGTCACCTGGGCAAATCACTTAACACTTCTGGGCCTCAGTTACCTCATCTGTAAAATGGGGATTAAAAGTGTGAGCCCCACGTGGGACAACCTGATTACCCTGTGTCTACCCCAGCGCTTAGAGCAGTACTTAGCACATAGTAAGCACTTACCAAATACCATAATTATTATTACCACTCTATCCTCAGACAAGCTAGCAGGCCAGAGTGACCTTGCAGGTCACTGTGGGCGAGACACTGTTTCTGTTGGGTCTCAATACATTGGATTAGTTCTAAAAGTGGTGAGAGGAGCTTGGGCAAAAAAGCTCCTTCCTTTCCTAGCACGGGTGAAGGGAGAAGGGGCATGTGTACACCCTCACAACATTTTTAGCATTCCTCTGGCCACCTGGGACTTGAGGCTTCAGTAATGGATGGGAGAGGACTCCTCACCCCAGAGGTTGACCTGGAATTAGAGTGAGGGGAAAGGGAGATGAGAAGTAAAGTGTCCTTGAGATGAAAATTGACTGAAGAGTGGCTACACAATGCCTCTTGCAGGCGAGATTCCACCACCAAAGTGGGGCCATTCTAAAGGAAAACCTTTGTGGGGGGACACCCTGGTCATCTCCCTCCCTTACCTTCTTTTCCTCCCCCAGGCACCTCCCAAATGAATTGAGTGCCAGGGACCATCTCCCATCTCTTCTAGTGGTGCGGAACCCCCTCTCCCTTTTTCAGTCCAAACAGGTTGGACCAGCTTGCCTAAACCATTCGATTTTAAGATTAACATACCTTTTATTTGCATTCAATCTCTTCCTGAAATGGAGGAGCTGACCGTCTTGGCTTCAGGCAAGCAGGTTGATTCTCAAATTTGGTTAGTGAATTTACCAAGACCCTTCATTAAGCGTTAACTCCAGACCCTTCTCTTAGAGCAATGAACATGGATGTAGTCTCCAAGTAATTGAAGCAGATCAGGTAAGAAGTTGTGTATAAAGAAATACACCCCTATTGTATGCGAATACAGTTTACAGTGTGTATGTTTGATAAGAAGTACCTTTCTCCCCATTAGCCCTGCCACCCGGGACCTGAAACAATGTTTCGGTCTAGTCCTCTCTAACAGTGGCTGGCAATCCTAGCCAGTTTACATTCCACTATTGTACTGGATAGTATCAGGGTCCCACAAAGGGCTTTTGAGGTGTAGATAGGATCAACGGTTTGAATTATAATCTGTAAAGATGAGTAACCTAGTGCAAAACCTAATTTCTTTGAATCCCCTCAGGACTTTTTTCAAATTGAAAATGAGTTGTTTAGGAAAGAATAGCAGCACAGGGTTTAATTTTTCACCTTGGGATATGTTTCCCTTGTTATCTTAGGCCAAGTATTCCTTGAATTTAATGTTACTGTGCATGACCCTTGGTTACACAACCATTAGTCTAACCCTGTGCAGATTGTCAAGGGCATCAAGACATTTTTCAGCATATCAATCGGAGGGAACCCCCTCCCGGCCCCAGGTACACACACTCTTTTCTCCAATACCACTCTCAAAAAAAAAAAATGGGCCCCCCCCCAAAAAGAAGAGGATGTGTGGAGATGGAGAATCTCAAGTGTTAGCTGAAGTTTGGGGAAAAACTCTTTACTTAATTTTATTGTAAAATACTAGTATTTCAAAATCTGGGAGCAGGGGATGGATGGGAAATGTTTAGTGGGTACACAGCCAGGTGAGAAGCAGTGTGGCCTAGTGGAAAGAGCACATGCCTGGGAGTCAGAGGATCAGGGTTCTGTTCCCAGCTCTACCACTTACCTGCTGTATGATGATGGGCAAGTCACTTCTCTGTGCCTCAGTTTCTTCATCTATACAATGGAAATTAAATACCTGTTCTCCCACCCGCTTAGATTGTGAGTCCCATGTGGAACAGGGACTGTCCAATGATGGCTTCTGTTGGACCTACCCCAGAGCTTAGTGTATTCTTGCCCTAAATAGTAAGTGCTTAACAAATACCACAGTTATCATCCCTGATTAATGAGTATTTAATATCCCAAGAAATTTGTGAACTTTAAAACCAGTAAGATCACTAGGAACACCCAGTAGGAGAAGAGCTAAAGTTAGTCACCCACTCAGACTTCAGGGTTGGCTGATGGAAACCCAGGCTATGTTGGTACTTTAACCTTCATTTAGGGTTACCGCCATGGGAAAACAAGGACTTACCCTTATTTTTCCTATAGGCTTGATTGTTTACCATTCACATGTTATCAGTGAATGGCAAGTATTGCTGTATTCCTTTATTATCTCTTTTGGCATTTGGTAGATAAGGAAGTTTGGCCTTACCAAGGGTCCAGACAGTATGTGGAAATTCCTGCCTTTACTTACCTGGCAAGACCTTATTTACCAAAAATGAAAAGTTTGGGGCAGGCCATTGAGAATATTACTTGGCCTTCCCTTCATAGTGGGTTATGTTCTCTGTTATGTTCAGATGCTCTCTGAAACTGTTTATTGCCCTTTCCTATTAATCTCCAGTCATAACTTGCCAAATGGCATATCAAATTCTTCCCATTTTTAGTTACAGGTAATAATAATTATGGTATTTGATAAGTGCTTATGGGTCAGGCACTGTTGAAAACACTGGGGTAATAATAATGTTGGTATTTGTTAAGTGCTTACTATGTGCAGAGCACTGTTCTAAGCGCTGGGGTAGATACAGGGTAATCAGGTTGTCCCACGTGAGGCTCACAGTTAATCCCCATTTTACAGATGAGGTAACTGAGGCACAGAGAAGTTAAGTGACTTGCCAACAGTCACACAGCTGACAAGTGGCAGAGCCGGGAGTTGAACCCATGACCTCTGACTCTGAAGCCCAGGCTCTTTCCACTGAGCCACGCTGTACAGGTATAATGTATATTTGTTTTAGCTTAGCCTGTCTCCCCCCCACTAGGCTGTAAGCACGTAATGTGTCTGCTAACTCTGTTGTATTGTGCTCTCCCAAGCACTTACTACAGTACTGTGCACATTGTAAGGGCTCAATAAATACCATTAATTAATTGGTACAAGTGAATCCGGTTGCACCCAGTCCCTCTGTCCCTCCCAGGGCTCCCTCTAAGTAGGAAAGGCTACTTTGATGTTGAAATGAGGTAATGTCAGACTAGTAAGAGATTTGATCAGGAAAGGCACCAAAACTTTCTCTGGTAACCACAGCTTCTCACTCCCCTACAAGTAGGTAAAAGCTGAATACAAAATGTAGTTGAGACTCTTCACTTGCTCCAAGAAGTAAGTGATGGAAGAGGGGTTCCAAGCCCAGAATAGACAGTGGTGGGGAAAAAAACAGAAACAAGTTTGTGTGATGATAATTGTGCTATTAAGTGCTTACAGTGTGCAACATACTTGGGGTAGTCACAATATAATCAGATTGGACACAGGTCCCAGCTTACTTGGGTCTCACAGTCGTAAAGCAGGGGAGAACAGATATTTTAACACCATTTTACGGATGAGCTAATTTAGGCATAGAGAAGTTGTGACTTACTAAATGTTACACAGCAGACAGATGTTAGAGCCAAGATTAGAACCTAGGTCTCCTGACTCCCAAATCCATGCTCTCTCCACTAGACAATGATGCTTCAGATTTGATCTGTGGCCCACAAGGAGGCCACAATGTAAGTGGGGGTGGGGAGGTGACATTTGTATACATATGTATATTAAAAAATATACACATATATTAGAATGTAATGGAAACACAGTTAAGGCAAATTAATATGTTTATCACAGTTCACATCTGTTTATCTACTAAGGCTCCTTGAAGACAAGGTTTTCCTACCATAGTGCTCTTCCAAGAGGTTAATATAATATTTTGCAATCAATCAATGGTATTTGAGCATTTACTGTACTGAAGTAGTAAGTGTTTGGGGAAAGTATGATACAGTGGAGTTCTTAGACGCAACTCCTTCCTGCAAGGAGCTTAAATTCTACGGTGGTAGATAAACATTAAATAGCAGTTAGGAGAATATAGGATATAAGGATATTTACATAAGAGCTGTGGGGCCCATTGAGTATCCAAGTATCTAGAGGGTACATAGCCAAGCATAGCCGATGCAGAGGAGAGGCCAGATGGGGAAATGCTCAGCTTTTCAGGGAATGCTAGTTATTGATTTGATTGGGAAGGTTAGTTGGTTACAAACTGCCACATGCTTCCCAACATGCTGAAATTTCGGTATGCCGGCCTCCATTGAGGTTCATTCCCCTAAGCGTAGGGCGGGAGGAGAGAGACTGACTTTTGTGTGTCCCCCTCCCTTGATCAGAGGAGAAGTAGCGTGGCTCAGTGGAAAGAGCCCGGGCTTTGGAGTCAGAGGTCATGGGTTCGAATCCTGGCTCGGCCACTTGTCAGCTGTGTGACTTTGGGTAAGTCACTTAACTTCTCAGTGCCTCAGTTACCTCATCTGTAAAATGGGGATTAAGACTTTGAGCCCCACATGGGACAACCTGATTCCTGTGTCTACCCCAGTGCTTAGAACAGTGCTCGGCACATAGTAAGTGCTTAACAAATACCAACATTATTATTATCAGAGAGATGCTCCCTCAAAGCCCAATGGCTGGGGCATCTAGACTCCATGACTTGCAGCAAGCACAGGGTGGTGAGCCTGTACTCCTTGTAGTGTTGTCTGTGATTGTACCCCAGTACCTGTGTGCACTGTATTAGCTACAATAGGGGGTTGCAAACAATAGTTAAAACTTTAACTGGCTGCTTTTATCGAAGTGCTAGATATTCAAAGATTTTGGTGAAGAGGAAAGGCTAACCCTACCCAAGCCCCGGGGGAGGTCCTGGGAGTCTCCATTCAGAAGACTGTTTCCTGATCAGATTAGGAAAATAAACAATCCTGCTGCCCATCTGAAGTAGTGTGGAAATCAGATTAACAGAATTTATGCAAATGCTCCATGGGAGCTGATTATTCAAAAACTGAGAACTTCTCCTGAAGGAATTCAGTAGCCAAGATTGCAGTTATTTTATGGGGGATGTTCAATCATTCAGTCGCATTTATTGAGAGCTTACTGTGTGCACAGCACTGTACTAAGCGCTTGGAAGGTACAATTCGGCAACAGAGGCAATCCCTACCCAGCAAGGGGGTCTGAAGTTCCAATTAGCAAGGGACTGGATAACACAGTGACACAACTGCAGCAAATGACTCTTTTATCTACCCCAGTGCTTGGCACATGGTAAGTGCTCAAATATTATGTTCTCAAATCTATTCAAGAACATAAGATACTTAATTGACAGGATACACTGTGCCCAGTGGACCACCATGTGCCAAGTTGTTAGACTCTCTCTTCGGTTTTTTAATTTGTCTCCTCTATGGAAACCACTTCCATAACTGCTGGGGTCCTGTTTTCTGGCTAGGCATAAAGACCCCATGTATTCCCTTGTAACTCTCTGCTCTGAGCAAAGGTAGACTTTTAAAAGTAGGAAAAGAAATGGGAGTCCACTCCAGAATATCTGAATTCTTATTTCGAGCACCAGAGACGCATCCAAGTACTAAAGAGGTCCTGAATTAGTTGGAGTGTCAAGCCAGGCAAAGTATTTTGCTTGCAGTGTTGGAAAGCTTGCCATTTGTCTGCGGTCCTAGTCTCTCTTTTAAAAAAACAAAAAACCCTTATTTCTGATGGTGGCAAATAGAGCCTTTCAAAATTTGCAACATGCAAAGAAAAGATCTTCTAGAGGATTTAAACTCCTGGCAAACTGTCAGGTAGCAGTGAAATTATTGGTCTCAATTTTCACGCTTACTGTGATGCACAATAGATTTATGTATCTTTTCTAGGAAACCATGAATCAAGCAGACAAAAACCAACAGGAAGTCCCATCATATCTTAATGATGAACCTCCAGAAGGTAAATTTTTATTCTCTCCTAGTTACCTTACACTTTGGAATTCAAACATTTTGAAGTTTCTAAATCATTTACAATACTTTAGTTCAAATTGAGGATTATAAATTCTAACTATTTTTGTTTTTGTGTATTTTTTTTTCCTAAAGGAACATTAGGAGCACAGTAGCCATGGTTACATGGTTCTAGCATACCATTTATTTACTGGTACATTGTCCCCTTCCTTTCACCTTCCTCCTGTTTAATGTGGAAATGAAATATTTTTGTAAGCAGTGATAGGGGGAATAAGCTGATTTAGATGGGTAGGAAGAGAAGGGAGGGAAGCTGTTAGAATTCATTGAGTTCCTATTGTATGCGGGACTCAGTCTCTAGTGTCATCTTACCTTTCTCTTCATCCCTTTATACTTTTCATCTCCTCTTAACTTGATATTTATGACATTGTGCCCCCCTATTTTGTGGGCAACAAATTAAGGCAACTATGCCCAGAAATACACTATTTTTAAAGGTATTTTTTCCCAATGTTTGCCGCATGCTCACCTAGGTTAAAAATTCCCAAGCGCTATTCAAAATGCACTAGTATTACACTATTACAGTACAACTAATATCATACAGATCAATATTTATAGAGCTATACGTCAAGCGTGAATCAACACCTAGCTCTGAAACAGGATTTCAGACTTTTCTATCTTCTGGCCAAATGGCTGGGAATGTTATGATGGTTCAAAATGGAGTGTCTTTAGAGGAGATCTGCTGAATACAGCCCATCGTCCTCTTCTGCCGTCCAGTAGCAGGATGAGGAGAGCTGGTATTCATTAAGTGCTTAGCATTTACAGTACCACCCGATGTAATTGTTCAGTTAAGCCAAAAGTTGCAGACCTCTGGCCTGGGCATGATATTCCAGGGTACTTGGTTTCTATTGTGGTCCAGAAGTGGGGCTCAGGAGGCCCTAGGTAAGAAAACAGAACCCAGGCATCCTCTACAAACTCCCTTATTCTGAACTTTAGCTTGCCTTCCATCCAGACTCCGGGGCTACAGGGGATAGAGGAGATGGCTGGGTCCGTGTGTTCAGACTCTGGGAAGTTTAAGTTTTAAAATAGCCTTATGGCTAGGCGGCCCTGGGATGATAGTTGTGTGCTATTAAAGGTCTTGATTTGGATTTTCTGTCCATTTTCTCTAATTAGGTTCAATGAAAGATCATCCCCAGCAACAACCTGGTATGCTCTCTCGTGTGACTGGTGGCCTGTTCAGTGTAACAAAGGGAGCCGTCGGTGCCACGCTTGGTGGGGTAGTTTGGATTGGAGGGAAGAGTCTGGAGGTGACCAAGACGGCTGTTACTTCAGTGCCTTCCATGGGAATAGGGCTCGTCAAAGGAGGAGTATCCGCAGTGGCCGGTGGTGTGACGGCTGTTGGATCTGCAGTCGTAAACAAAGTGCCTTTAACAGGAAAAAAGAAAGATAAATCTGACTAAAAGATATTAAGACTCACTTCATCTTGCAGCATTATGATGCCAGTGGCATTGAATTGCTAAGATATGGACCCTTCCAAAAAAAAAAAACCAAACATTTTTTTTTTTTTTTTTTGGATGGTTCTCTAAAGTGCTGTGCTGGAAGTATTGAATGACTTCATCTGCAGAGGACAAGAGACCAGTACTAGCACAGCATATGAAGGTTCCTCTAACTGGGTCCAGTTTTTTATCTGGTGAAATGTTACATTTGTTGACTAGTAACTGAAGGTATGGTATGTTTGAATCTTTACTGTAAGTCTTTCAGTTCAGCGAAAAATGTGAAAGCTGTTTTAGTGGACAATCTCTGCAGTTGCATATGCACAGCAATATGCCAGGCGACTTATTACAAGCCTTTTGAGAAGGGACGGAAACTGTACCCTTGATGTGCCTAATAGTTTCAGATGTCTCTTAGCCTTTTCAGGCTAACAAGGCATATTTTGCTTGCAGAGCCTAGCAAGAATATAACAGGAATTAGTCTCAAAAATGCTCAACCATTTGATGTGATTTATTTCTGAGCTAAGTACTGTTTGTTAGATTTGCATTACATTCACTTGATCAGTGATACCTTCAACAGAGAACATGTTTTCTACTGCCCACGATTTCAGAGCAATTCTTAGATTAAGCTGTAGACTTCTTTGTATTTCATAAGAAATTAGCCTTTGACAAGAATCTCAGGAGTGTTCAGGTAAAGGCACATATTGTTGCCAAAAGGTTAAAAATTGCTGTTGTTTTTTTTTCCCCAAATGAGTGATGCCTCTCAAAATGTAGGTAAATTACTTTAAATCCAGGTTTGTGATCCAAGGTAACACACATCTTGCAAGACTTAAAAGTACTTCTCTTTACAGTTGAGTTTAATATTTAGAAAGGCGTCTTATTTAAAATGCAGCAAATGACTTCAAAGTTCTTGTTTCAAGAATTAATTTTCTGCATTCCTTTTATTCCTAAAAGAAGCATAAATCAACAGAACCATTTTTTGGACAGATATTTACATAAAAGGAAGATAATTTAGGAGGTCATGTTTATACCTTGTGATAGTGAAGACAGACTCCAGAACTTAATATTTGAGCATTGAATCTACAATACTGTTTCTAGAGCAGTTTTACACGCAGAATTTAAAAAGGCAAGTTCCATGTCTAGAGCCTTTTGCAGATTTTCTGAATGCCAACTGCAAATGCTAATACTGAACATCTATTCCCCATGGGTCAGTGATGACCTTCATGTTACATGTGCTCATTTCTTAATACTGTGTCCGCAGAGGGCATATGAAGCATGGTTCTGACCTCCCAATATTATTCGGTTCCAAAATATATGTGGAAACAAGTGTACGTTGACCATAAACTTAGTCATTGGCATTTTACCTGTGCACCCAGATCCACTTGCCAGTGTTTGGATATTAAACTAGTCTTTTGGATTGTCTTTTGTGGGTAATCAAAACCATATCTAAGATGACTTGGGTAAAACTGCTTCCCCTCAATGAAATATAAATGTTGGTTTACAGTTAATTTAGTAATGTACAACCTAGCGTATCAGGATTAAATTACAGCAGTAGATCCAAAAGATTGAAGGTTTAAATTTAAGACTTTTCTGTGCTTTATTAAACATTTAAATCTTCGACAATCCATGAGTACTGTTTTCAGCATACGTTTTGTGCTAAAACAAATCAGTGAGTTTAGCAAAAATCTTTTTAAATTTAAGCGGTAACTTACCAGAAGTATATTTAGAAAACACTTGACGGTAGTAACCTGTACAAGCACCACACTTAGCAAAGATCCAGGCTATGAAATTTTGTCTAAAATAACATTGGAGAACTTATTTAATGTTTGGAAAAGTGATTTTTTGCTTTCCTGTTAGTGTGTTTCCTAATTTATCCCTTGCAGTCATAGAAGCTGCAGCTTTTTCCTAAACTTCTTTAAAGTGTAAAATTTTAGTTTAGAGCTTGTGTGCATATTTATTTTCATTCTTGCTTGTCTTGCATCAAAAACTATTCTAATTGTTTTCTACTGTTGACAAGCACCTACTACACTCCCTTTCAGGTGTTGTGTAAAGCTAGTTTTCTTGACTTGACATGTAAATTGTTTCTGAACATTTTTCTTAAGTACTTTCTGTGGCACAGGAGGGCTTCAGAAGATGGCAGAAAACTAGTCTGTGTGGTTAGTATAGAAATATACTTTGAAATAAACCTGCCAGTTAATACATACTACCGTTTGTTCTTCCATTCCAATTTTATTTACTTAGATTAGTAATTTGACCTGTTAACAGGACTCTGAGAAATGAGACCGCACAGCACCTGGAGGCATTGGTTTTTGACTGTAACATTCAAGCACGTTTTACAGTGAGTGGGAGTTCCGGCACAATGAAGCTATCTTGTGTAACCCACACAAGTCTGATAGTAACATGGTATGCAGTAAATGTTGGCATTATGCATCCTGTATTTAGTGGAAGGTGACCCAGTGTCACATGGAAATATGCATTCAAAATCATCTGTCTGTATTCGGTGAATGACAAGATGAATGAATCTCTGAAGGACTTTAGGACTTTGAGATCTACAAAAGATTTTTAAAAAGCAAATAAAAGGCTTAAGTTAATGTCTTTCATTTTTTTCCAGTCTAGAAGCAGGTTTATAGCCAATTCAGTTATTTCTATTAATGCTATTAACTAAACTGTGGGATTTTATATGCAATGGTCTATTAAAATAGTGGATGGCAGTGGGATTCCCAACTCAAAAATAAAAGGAAAAAATGCATTTTCAATACAATGCTTACAAATATTCACTAGTAACTTTTCTATTTTATAATCAAATTTACATATTTCCACATATGGATGAGTAGAAGATAGAGCCCATCTTCACTTAACATTGTGGGGGAGAAAAAACTCTCACTTGAGGCCAAACTTTTCAAAATGGATAACGAGAAAAGCCCTAGTTTAGAAGTTTACATAAATTCACCTGGAGACAACAGTAGAGCCACAGACTATCCCATGACAGAAGGTTGGTCATCAGATACCTGGATTTTCCATTATCCTGTCTTCTGCTCACATGCTTAAAAAGGCAACAAGATACCTCTAAGTGGAAGTTAAGATGCTACAAATCTTGTGGGAAACTTGTAGCTCAATGAGCTACTAGCACTAAGTGTTTGAGAGACAGTGGTTGAGACTGTGCAGAAGACAGTTCTCTAGAAGTGGGCAAACAGCATGGGCCTGGGCATCAGAAAAACCTGATTTCCAATCCCAGCTCCACCACTTGTCTCTGGGTCTGTTTTCACCTCATCTGCAAAATGGGGAATTAAGATTGAGCCTCATATGAGATAAGAAACGTAACCAATCTGATTAGCTTGCATCTTCTCCCCCTCTTAGTGCTTAACAGATCCCATTAAAAAAACCACAAATGGATTACTTTTTAGCATACATGCCTGCAGACGTTCATTAACAACAGATGCTGTTATGAAATCCTATCCAGACAGTTCAACCGTACAGGAAGAAAGGTAGGAAACAATTAAGAACACTAACAGAGTGTCTGGCAGCCTCCACACTGGTGTGGTGATAATGGCTTATCAAAACTTGTACTAAGTTGAAGATTTACAAGGCTGCTTTGTAGGGGGGAAGGAGAACACTTCATGCATGATGTAAGACTTAGCTAGCTTTGGGAACATTTTCACTAATGCTACCTTCAAACTTTACTCAACATCGAACGGCAAGATGCAATTACTAGTCACAAGCACCTAGACTGCAGCCGACTTACCATCAGTTAAGCAATACAGTAAGTGGGCAATCCTCCACTGGGCAAGGCAAGTGAGGAGAATGGGTGACTGTAAGCTTCTTGTAGGCAGGGATCATCTCTAGCAGTGTATGTATTGTATTCTCCCAAGTGCTTAGTACAGTACTCTACACTAAGTACCACTGATTGATGACAGCAGTATAGCCAGGAACCTGCTGTATGTTGTTGTGAAAAGGGACAAGCACAAGCCAGAAGGGCAGGATACAGTTTAAAAACTTAGTGAAACAGTCTCAAACAGGAGGCAGGAGACCTCGAAGTTTAGCACAGGAGTGGTGATGAAAATGAGCAGGTGAAGAGGACTGATAAAATGGGAAGAGTGGTGAGAAGTCTTAAATGCCCGCAGGACCTAAGGAGTCACAGGAACTGTGTCTGATCTGATTATGTTGTATCTAACCCCAAATTTAGCACAGTGCTTGGCACGTAATAAGTGCGGAATAGACAATAACCAACCAGTTCTTGAGGTTCTTGGTTAAGAAAACAGCCCTGATGTTTCTGAGTCAGTCATACCCTTGACTCTTGTTACTTGTATAGATTAAAAATATGCACCATTTCTCTTGAAATAGCTACTCAGACTCATTTCAAATGGTCCAACACACAGGTCAATGAGTTTAATAATAATAACTGTATTTGCTAAGCGCTTACTTTGTGCTAGGTACTGTATGTTTAAATGATAGGGGTAGTAAAGTCTGTGAACCATGCTGAATGATTCAAGCACAGTGACCGCTAGTAATGGGGAATGAATGGATTCTTTAAAATACCAATTCGTTTATGGGGCTAGTCTACTCTCTGGTGGACCCAATAACTTGCCTGAATTTCCGTAGCGGGCTGGGAAGAAAGTAATGGTTTCTGAGGTGCCCCTGGAACCAATTCAAGGCCCCCCAGTTTGCTATGAACAATCCAGAACCAGCAGTCTCCGGTTTTGCTCCCAACTAGAATGGACATGGTGGACAGGCACTAGTAAAGTCAGAACATATCGGTTCTCTCTCCCGCTTAGCCTGTGAGCCCCTGGGACGAAGGCCGTGTTTCACTTGATTATTTTGTATCTATCTCAGCACTTAAAACAGTGCTTGGCACATAGTAAGCACTTAATATTACAATTATTATTGTTATTAGAACAGAAACCAAGGACTACGAGCATGCAGTGCAACTTACCTAATGGCTTGTGGTTCTGTGGCAGTCATCAACTTGGTTGAGGTTTGCTAGAACATCTAGATAGCTTCGGTGGATTTTAATTTCCATGGAAATGAAGCATTATACTAAAATGTGAATCAATCCATCAATGGTATTTATTGAGCACTTAGTGTGTAGAGAAGCAGCATGGCCTAGTGGCAAGAGCCCAGGCCTGGGAATCAGAGGATTTGGATTCTAATCCCAGCTCCACCACTTGTGTGCTGGGTAACTTTGGGCAAGTCCCTTCACTTCTCTGTACCTCAGTTACCTCATTGGTAAAATAAGAATTAAAATCATGAACCCTATGTGGGACAGAGACTGTGTCCAACCTGATTATCCCATATCTACCCCAGCACTTAATACAGTGCCTGGCGCATAGTAAACACTTAACAAAAAACATCAAAAAAATAACACTCTACTAAGCGCTTGGGAAAATATGATGCAAAGTGAATGAAATGCTACCATAAGTTGTAACATGAGAGGAGTTGTTTACTCATATTTTCTCCTTTTGTTTTGCAAGGTGTGAACTCCCAAAAGGGGACTAATTTTAATTTGTTATTGGCTCTGTTCTTTAATTCTCTTGGGAAAATCAAATAGAATGTTGCTTGAATTGTTATATATAAAGAATGATCCTATCTGCTATAATCATAACAACACCACAATTATTTCTTTGTTTTTTCTTTTCCCAAAGAGATAAACTGGGAAAGGGAGGAAAGAAGGTAAAGAAAACAAATTCCTTTCAGATGCTTTGGAGTTAGTCTAAGGATTAGTCCTGGAAGTGGTGTTTTGGTGTTTCCTCTTAAAAAGTGCCTAAAAATAGCCTTCTGACTTGTCAAACTTTTAGGAT
Source organism: Ornithorhynchus anatinus (assembly GCF_004115215.2). Taxonomy (NCBI): domain Eukaryota; kingdom Metazoa; phylum Chordata; class Mammalia; order Monotremata; family Ornithorhynchidae; genus Ornithorhynchus; species Ornithorhynchus anatinus. The sequence continues at coordinate 41,259,141 of NC_041741.1, forward strand.
TGTGTAAGATGCCTGAATGAAGAAGTCAAATGAACTAAACTATGAATGCTGATTCAACAGGGACCATGCGGGCAATTGCTTACACAACTTGCGTGGGAAAATTAGTACTACTACTAACTTCCCACTTTCCCCTAGACATATAGTCTGGTGCAAAGAAATTGGGACCAGAAACCACCACTTACTCCAGTCTTTGGATATCTGTCAGTCTCCTCTATGCCTGTTTTGATGTAATCTAAAGCCTCTGACAGAGTGGAATCAATGATATTTATTGACTGCTTTCTATGTGCAGAGCACTATACTAAGCACATGAGAGTACACAACAACAGAATTAGCCGACACATTCCCTGCCCAAAATGAGCATACAAGTCTTGAGGGAGATCAAAAATATCTAGTGGCACAGATTCTTCAGGGACTCACTATCCGGGGCACAAGTGCCTTAGGCAGTAATAATAATAACTGGTATTTGTTAAGCACTTATTGTGAGGTCAAGCACTAAACTAAGCCCATAAGATAATAATTATGGTGGTGGTTAAGTGCTTACTATATGCCAAGCACTGTTCTAAGCACTAGTTGGGTAATTAGGTTGTCCCATGTGGGGCTCATGGTCTAAATCCCCAATTTACAGATGAGGTAACTGAGGCACAGAGAGATGAAGCGGCTTGCCTATGGTCACACAGCAGACAAGTGAAGGAGCTGGGATTAGAACCCACGTCCCCTGACTCCAAAGCCCGTGCTCTCCTGACAATCACACTGGACAACAGAGAAGGAAGTGAGGGCAGAGAGAGTAGGCCAAGTGAGGACAAGGGAAAAGTTGGTGATAAAGTCATCAGCACGGCCAAAATGAAGTCAGCACCCGGTGCCAACCGGGCTTGAATATAAAAATAAAACCTGGAGAGGCTCAAGTTGGGCCAAGGTCAAGGGAGGTTGAATCTGACCATCAAAGCAACTTGTCTCCAAATACAGATTAGAAATTACTGGGTTACTTTATATGAAAATGTTTCTCCTCAAATATGATCTAGCTCAATAATTTTAAGTTAAATATTTTAAAGCTCACCTTTAAAAATGTTTTAAAAACACATGCAATTATCTGTGTTTCTAGGCAATAACTGATTTAATTCACTACTTGTAGAAACCAAACAATTCAAGCAGATTCATACCGTAAGATACAAACTAAATGTTATTCTCTTTGATTTTCCAGATACATTTTTACTCATTTGTTCTTCCAACTGAAAGAAGTACCCCAGCTCCTTTGCAAATCAGTCTTCAATATTTAAGGGTGCCACAGGATTGAACAACGGACGTTCTTTTTTCGCTTGCATTTTACCGTAATTGGCTTCAAACTCTTTTTTTGTTCCATTTAAATTATCCAGATTTCCACTCTGTATGCTATACCCTAAAGCATTTAGCTTTCTAATTCTGTACTGCACAATCTGTGGAGTTAACTCGAGGACCATTGGCGTCTCTCGTATCTGCTCCACAGAAATCCCTTCTTTCAGCAGCCCCGTAATGCGTTCTTCCAAAACTGGTACAGAATAGTATAAAAGGGCAGGACATTTCAACACCAGTTCTTTCAAGTCTTTATCACTGCACTGAAAAGTATTCTTAGAGAAAAAGATACTGTTTTTTATGCTACTAGGAGAAAGTTGAAAAATAAACCCTTTGAGTTTGGACAGAAGCTTGAGAACTTCCAAGTTTGTAAAGCCTTCCTTCAGGAGAAAGTCCAAGGTTTCCTTTATAGTTGCTGAAGAATTTAAGAAAATAAATGGGTTTTGGCTTAATAATTTTAATAGCCAAACTTTCATGTTAGCCTGCGAGCCGCCTAAATTAAGATAATTGTCCTGCAGCGTCCGAATTATTTGCTTATTCTTCTCCACTGAAGTACAAAAAATGCTGGGTGAGGTGGTTAAAAACCTGCTAATGATGACATTTTTAAGTCCCAACTCTTGAAAGAACTGGATATTTGCCTTCTGGTTTTCATGATCTCTAACCATAAAGAAGGACTCTGGAAATTGTTCTATTAACATTACCAGTTCTTTTTCATTTCGGCACACTGACTGCCATAGGTCTCTCTGGGCATTCATTTCTTTTGGGCTGAGGAGGATTGCCTCAGGACAGCTTTCCAAAATACTGGCTATTGTGGTCTGACCGGCTCCCATTTCTTGTAAAAGAGTAGCAATTTCTTCCACGTAGGTGACATCCTTAAAAAGGACCCATCCCTTGAATCTGCGAATTTTCTTAATATCGGCGGATAATCGGCAGAGATTCTCCACAGTTATTTTGTTCTCTTCCCTTGAACTCCCATCAGCTGAAATGCTGGAATATTGTAAAATATGTCCATATTTTTGTGGGGGCACATCAGTCCTTCTGGAACAACACAGTCTGCTGGGCTGAGATCTTGCCATCACCATCATAAGCATGCCTGCAGTCCCCTGGCCGATACCCCTCACCATTTTGGCTTTTTACCCTGCATAAAATTGCCTGGAAGAAAGCAAGATTACAAGGTTTTAACTTCGGGGAAACTGGCTTCAAAATGCAGACTTTGCAATCTGCAAACTCCTACTGAAAGAATATGGATCTCGTTTTATATAAATTGAGTAATTTGAAAAGTGAATCCTTGAATTCCTTTGACCCTTCAATGCAACTTCTGTGCATGAGATCACTAAGTGTAAGGAGCTGTGTCATGGGGGGGTGTGGGGAAAAAAAATACTAAACGCCACCCCTGGGAATTTTTGGTTATTCTCACCTGAAGCTAATTTAAGGGAGAAGGCAAACCAGTGACGGCACTTAAAGTCTGTCTACATGGATCAAATCAATTGTAAATTGTGTAATGCCCCAGTTTAACTTTGGACTGGGAAGAACCAACCGTTTATCCAATCAATCAATGGTATTTAATGAGCACTGACTGTGTGCAGAGTACTGTTCTAAGCACTTGAGAGAGTACAACCCAACAGACTGCCCAAAAGGATTGCAGAGTCTAGAAGGGGAGACAGTCCTAGCAGGTACAGTCCCTAAAACATTCTTTAAAATTTACATCATTAACCACAAAACGTTTCAACCTTGAGGTTTCACAAGATATGTCTTTTAATAATAATGTTGGTATTTGTTAAGCGCTTACTATGTGCACAGCACTGCTCTAAGCGCTGGGGTAGATACAGGGTCATCAGGTTGTCCCACGTGAGGCTCAGTCTTCATCCCCATTTTCCAGATGAGGGACCTGAGGCCCAGAGAAGTGAAGTAAGCCCGTCAACGGCAGGGCCTGTAATTATCTGTTGCCGATTTGTCCATTCCAAGCGCTTAGTACAGTGCTCTGCACATAGTAAGTGCTCAATAAATACTATGAATGAAGTGACTTGCCCACAGTCACACTGCTGACCCGTGGCAGAGTCTGAATTCGAACCCATGCCCTCTGACTCCCTCTTTCCACCGAGCCACGCTGCTTCTCTAATGCATTTTAAGAGGGGGAACTTTAGGGTTGGCAGAGGAGGAAGGGATGGGGGAAGGAGGTAGCTGGGGGCTGGGCCCGCAGCCGCCTTACCTGTCGACGCGCTGCAACTTCGCCTCGCTGGGTGGGAACTGCGCCTGCGCCTGGGCCGCCCCCGCCGCCTCGCAATGCGCCTGCGCCTGGGCCGCCCCCGCCGCCTCGCAATGCGCCTGCGCCTGGGCCGCCCCCGCCGCCTCGCAATGCGCCTGCGCCTGGGCCGCCCCCGCCGCCTCGCAATGCGCCTGCGCCTGGGCTGCCCCGGAATGCGCCTGCGCCTGGGCGCCCCCGCCGCCTCCCAATGCGCCTGCGCCTGGGCCGCCCCCCTCGCCCCCAGCCTATCACAGGCGGAGAAGGCCGTGACGAAATCCGCCCCCCCTCCTCCCCCGGACCATACCAATCGCACTGCCCCCGGCGGGGGGGAGCAAGGGCGAGCGGCACAGCCCAAGCATCTCCCCCCACCCTTCGGTTGGACCCGGCCGGACCTCCGAAAGGCCTGCGGCACGTTTCGCCCCACACCGGGCCCACGGGCCGCTCCTCCCGCCCTGGGTGAGCCCCTCCAGGGCTCATCACCACCTCTCCACTCTTTCATTCAATCGTATTTATGGAGCGCTATGTGCAGACCACTTTCCCAGCGCTCAGTCCAGTGCTCTGCACGCAGTCAGCGCTCAATACGATCGAATGAATGCTCTGCCCGCGGTCAAGGCTCAATCCATCGGTGGCATTAAAAAAAAACAAAAGTGAGCCCCACGTGGGACAATCCGATGACCCTGTATCTACCCCCGGCGCTTAGAACAGTGCTCTGCACATAGTAAGCGCTTAACAAATACCATGATTATTTACTGAGCGCTTATTGTGGGCGGAGCACTCAACTGAGAGTCTCCCATCCCCTGCACTTTGATTTTTTTTTTTTATGTTATGCGCTTATTCCTTGTCTCCCCTCTAGACTGTAAGCTCACTGTGGGCAGCGAATGTCTCTTGTTTATTGCACTGTGCTTTCCCCAGTGCTTAGCACAGGGCTCTGCACACAGCACGCAAATGCGACTGAATAAATGAATAAGCGTTTGGGAGGAACACAAAACGAGCTAAATATTATTATTAGTACTACAACCCTCCCCCTAGTCAGTCAGTTGTATGTATTGAGACCTTAGAAGGTGTAGAGCACTGTACTAAGCACTGGGGAAAGTAGACTATAGGCACTTAGGTACTCACCCCTCCCACTCCTGTCACAGCCCCTGTCAACAAGTCACTTCACTTCTCCGTGCCTCAGTTACCTCATCTGGAAAATGGGGATGAAGACTGTGAGCCCCACGTGGGACAACTTGATTACCCTGTATCTACCCCAGCACTTTGAACAGTGCTCTGCACATAGTAAGCGCTTAACAAATAGCAACATTATTATCATTAACAAATACCATCATCATCAATTAATGGTATTAATCATGTACACACACCCTTATACCCTGATGCTTTTTCTACCTGGGATTTTCTTTAATGATCGTTTCCTCACAAATAATAATAATAATACTTGTTAAGCGCTTATTATGTGCTAAGCACTCTTCTAAACGCTGGGGAAGATATAAATCAGCTGTAAACTCTCTGAGGGTGGAGATCCTGTCTACCACCTCTATTGCATTACGTTCTCCCAAGTGCTTAATGCAGCATACACAGTGAGTGCGCAACAAATACTACTGACGGATCGAACTCGCATCAACCAGCAAAAGAGCCCATGAAGGCCCACGCTGGCAATGTACTGTGCAACAAGAGACGCCGCTCTTTCTTTCTGGAACGGGAGCTGCCCCCAAAAAGCAGTCCAAACCAGTGTCGCCGAGCTCTGACTCACCGACTCGTAATGGGAACAGCTGCCAAGGGCAACTCATTTTGAATAAACTGGATGAATCCATCACACCCTCTTAGGTGCCAACTATTGCTATTTAAACCACAGGCAAACCTAGCTAGGGCAGAGCGCTGGGGGAGCTTGGCTTCCAGCACTAAAAAAAAAAATCACCCCTTTCCCACCTCACCAACCCCCCAAGTATTTCAAGTGGAGACCTGGTATAGGACTGGATTAAGTCTTTGGGGCCTGTAAAAGAAACTGTAAGGGGAAAGAAGACAAGGGAGCGAGAGAAAAGGGCAAGGGAGAGAGGGCAAATAATATCACAGTGTTGTGGTCACCATGAGCCAAGTGGCAAAGGATAGTTGAGCATCCCCGCCAGCAGGGTTTTACAGGCTGGGGGCAAGACCAAATAACCCCCACTGGGGTCTGGGCAGCAGGGTCAGTTTAGGTCGGACCACTGGTTCCCATAAATTATGAGGCCCCGTATGACCGGCAGAGTCAAGTCTCCAGAGTCCAGCACTGCCTGTGTTGGCCCCAAACCTTGGTGCAAAAAAATCTTGGAGTCTAATAAGGTCAAAGTTGTTATCTGGTCTCCAGGAGTACACAGGAGCCCCCAAATCCCTCCTGGAACCACTTCTAGAATGCCTGGCTGGGACCAAAAGGAGGGGAGGGGAACACTAAAAGAGTAAAAGCTCTGCCAGTACCTTACCATTGCTACTCGTATTGCAACTTTGCCTGCCTTTCCCCCTCGGGACTGTAAGCTTATTAAGGGCATGAAACGTCTGCTATTTCTGCTGTATTGTACTCTTTCAAGCACTTACTACAGTGCTCTATACATAGTAAATGCTCAATAAGTATGATTGATTGAATAAAAGGGCTGCTCTGACCCATCTGCAAATACTACAAATGGCTGGGTAAATGCCCACCACCCTGGCCTCCAACGGCACCCAGTGCAATCGGTTTAATATATGGGAGCAGGTGTCGTTGGCAACCGAAAACTTACCTATCAGTTAACGTATTCCAAAATACATATTGCTGAACGGAATACAAATACGTATCAATGATGGGGATATTAACACTATTACACAAAAGAGCTACGAGTCAAGCATGGCAAAAGAATGGACTTGATTTGACACGCAAAATGTTAACACGTTTGTTTTAAAAATGAAAAAAACCTTAATTCCAGTTCAAAAAAAAATTCAGGTGATAGACCTCACATGAAATCTGGTCACTCCAAGTGCTTCTGAAGCTGTGGCTTGCCTACAAAGGCCAAAGACCTTTGCTCCAGACCAACCCGGTCCTGATCTGAGCTCAGTCCCGGCGCCACAATACCTGAATTCCACATTCCGCCGGGACCAGAACTGATCCCAGGCCACACTTCTAGAAGGGATGGCGAGTTGGGTGGGAAGTTTGTGCTGTCACATCCATGTGCTAAATTGATTCCCCATGACTTTGGACCCTTCGTGACTTCTCTAAGTGACTCGACTGGTAACCTCCCTACCTTTGGCTCTCACAATCCAAAAAGATCCCCCAGGGAGGAATAGCCGGTGAATCTGAGTGGGGAGAATTTGGGCCCCGTTCAAACTCCTGGTGATAATAACTGTGGTATTAGTTAAATGATTACTATTTACCAGACACTTTACTAAGTGCTGGGATGTATATGAGCAAATCAGGTGGGACACCGTCCCTGTCCCACATGGGGTTCACAAGTCTTAAACCTGATTTTACAGATGAGGGAACTGAGGCCCAGATAAGTAAAGTGACTTGTCCAAGGCCACAGAGAAGACAAGTGGCAGAGCTGGGATCTGGATTAATGTGACATTAACCATCATCATCGATGGCTTTCATTGACCACTTAGTGTATGCACGGTACTGTACGGAAGCACTTGGGAGAATCTGCATTCGAGCAAGTTTCCTTAGGACAACTTAGAAGCAGTAGATGTTAACCTGTCTATAGACGCTTTGAGCTCTTAAGTGATATGCTATAGAGAAACTCGGTATTTTTTCACTGTTTAAATGACAATCTTAACCCAGCAACTCACACAGAAGTATCGATGGTCGTTCTCCCTACCGGTGGGGAGACTGCACCATGCGTGTGAATGTCTTTGAGAGGGAATCTCTTGCACACTTTGTTCATGGAAATAGCCAGATATCTTTTCTGACCCCTCTCCATTCGGGTGAGCACTGATCATTTACCACTGGTGAGGAAGGGAAAGGTATGTCCTACTGCCAACAGGACACAGGCTTGAGTTGTTTCTGGAGCTCTGATGGCTAGAAGAGACACCTGTCCACTCTCTTCTGGTGCCCGGCGCGCACTGCATGACAGCTGGTCGGGAGGGAGGACAGCTGCAACCTGGGGTCACAAGAGAATATCTCTAGACTCTTAGCTCCTTGTGGGCAGTCAATCGTACTTATTGACCACTTACTGTGTGCGGAACACTGTACTGAGCACTCGGGAGAGTACGATGTAACCGACACCTTCCCTGCCCACAGTGAGGTTATAGTTTAGAGGACAGGCAACATATCTACTAACTCCGTTGTATTATCCTCTCCCAAGCGTTTAGTAAAATGCTCTGCACATAGTAAGTGCTCAAAAAATACCAACGATTGACTGATCTCTGAGGCTTTGATGGCAGTTGACTAATGTGGCCTCACTCATTTAGTAGGTTGCCGTTGAGTACCACAGAGATTGGCCCAGGAAGAGCTGGGAAGGTCTTTTCCAATTTATTGAAGAAAACCAAAGGAAAAAGCAAGAAAAAACCAAAACAACAACAACAAAAAACAACCACCCAAGAAACTATAACACAAAAACCCAGAAAGAAAGGGCCCTCCCCAACTCCCCATTATCCTTCGCACAGTGAGCAGACTGGAGCTGAAAATCAGCAAGAGCATTAGAACCTCAACAGACTGCCAGCATTCATTCATATTTATTGAGTGCTTGCTATGTGCAGAGCACTGTACTAAGTGCTTGGAAGGTACAATTCAGTAATAAAGAGAGACAGTCCTTACCCACACCAGGCTTACAGCGAGCAGATATAAAGAACTGACTGCAAAGACACCACCCCATCAGCTGCCACTTCTATGAGAAAATAACAAGGGGCATCTAGATATCTAGATGCCCTCGCTCAGCACTGCGATATCAAATTCCACACCTGGTCTGTCCGTATGTGAGAAGTGACACCATATTTCAGGGAGATGAATTCTCATCATCACGCAGTGCCCTTAGTTAGAGGGCGAAAGAGTCAGGAGACAAAGTTGGGCACCATACCAACCCGAATGCCAGGATCAAATGAGGCTTGATTTCCCAGAAGCTGCTTTTTTGGGGTTGGGCCATAGAAAGAAACATAAAAGAAAGGTGCCTTCTTTACCTCCCCCCACCTCTACTGCCTGAATTCAGTTAGCACACTATTGCTAGGTGAAACTCTCACTTTCAGTGTACAAAAATATTGGCGACAACAAGGGACCGGTTAAATGGAGGCATCAATTTCAGATGGTGAGAGTGGGAAAAGAAAAAAAATAATGATTTCCAAATAGGTGGAGTGGAATCTGTGTGCTATTGAAACAAATGCAGTTCCTTTTTCCTTTCTATGGAATTAAAAAAAAAAAATTGACGAAGCAGAGAATTTAGAAAGACCGCACCATCTGCTTTTCCCCTAAAGAATAATAGGTTTGAAATACGCTAATAGATTAGTCACCAAGCCCAGCCTTGCAAATTGATACAGAGAACTTGTTTTGAGAGGATTGTGGATTGGTTAAAAAAAAAGATTTTGTGCCTTTTTTCTTTTAACAGGGTAAGCTTAACCAATTCAGGCAGAGGGATCAAAATCTATAATTTCTTGAAACACATCCAAAGTGGACAATTGTACAAAATCCGTCAGAAAGTCTTTCCGCTATTCATCAACCCTTACAGGAAGCAAGGTTCTCTCATTACACTCCCTCTTCTTTTTAATTTAATGGGGAATTCATCCATTCATTCATATTTATTGAACGTTTACTGTATGCACAGCACTGTACTAAGCACTTGGAAAGTACAATTTGGCAACAGATAGAGACAATCCCTACCCAAAGGGCTTATAGTCTAGGAATGTTCATGAAAGCCTTCAAAGTTACAGATGATTTTGTAAATTTTGTAAAATTCTCACCCATCCTATCATTCCTACAAATGACTTTGAAGGAATGATAGAATGGGTGACAATTTTACACCGGATCATTAAACTATAAAGATCTTTTATAATGGCACAACCTATTGTCCTCGACAGTTTCTCATTTAAAATGACGGCCACCAAAACAACTATTAAAAAACAAAAGCAGATAGCTGTATATACCCTTTATTACCAAACTCATTGCACTTATGAATGAGGCAAAAGGAAATACATGGGGGATTTGACACGACAATGCTTTTACAAGTCTGAACAAAGAGTTGGCATACATGGCTCTCTGAATATATACAGTTGTAGTTAATAAAAGTGACAACTAACTACTCTGATAATACGCAATTCTTAGAACTTACATTATGAAAGTGTGCACAGTTGGAACAAACGACAAGGACAAGAAAATCCCGTACCACTTCGAAACAGTGCTTTTAAAAGGAAGTTTTAAAACTTTCATACTTCTCCCATTTTTCTCTAGTATCTATATTGGAACATATTACATTTACTGAACCTTACATGAAAGATTATCAAAAATATATTGATGTGTATATCACTAACCATGTGAATATTTATATTTACATGAAGCAAATTCATCACAAAGTTGTACATATATACAAATGACCAGTCATCCTTTGTGAAATTATTTAAAAAGTTAAAAACCATAAAAACGTGGTTTGAATAATGCACTTCAAAAACATAACTGGTTTACATCAATTGGGGATATTTAAAAATAATTTACCAAAACAGCAAATTCCTTTGATTTGACTTCAATTTTAATCCAACTGCTTTTTCTCCTGAATTTTCTCTGGTGACTGTGATAACTGATTCAAGAAAAAAAAAAGTATTTCATTTCAAGGAAACTTCTTATAGTTTTCTGTACCAATATTTTTTTCCTCTGCTTTGGCCCATATTGTAATCCACAAAATATTCCTAAACACAAAAATGAAACACATATACTTCCTTCAAAATGAGAAGCACTGTGGTCTAGTGGTGATAGGACGGGCCTGGGAGTCAGAAGGACCTACATTCTAATCCTGGCTCTGCCATTTGTCTGCTGAGTGACCTTGGGTAAGTCACTTTACTTCTCTGTACTTCAGTTACCTCCTCTGTGAAATGGGGATTAAGATTTGTGAGCCCCTTGTGGGACATAGACTGTAACCAACTCGATTTGCTTGTCTCTATCCCAGTGTTTAATACAGTGCATGGCACATATTAAGTGCTTCTCATCCAATTAGAGAGTGTTTTTATGATCTCAGATGCCATTTTGACTAAATCTATTTAAATCATATTCAACCATAGGATGGTTTCTGCCAAGTACTCATATTTAAACCAAAATATTCAAAGGCTGACACACCCCAAGAGGAAAAATGTCTATTTAGACAGTGGTAAGCACGATTTGAATTGCAAGTTTTCTGTTCAGAGCACAAAACACCTTCTTAACTTTCACTCTAAAGCAGATCAGGTACTTCATGATTAAAAAGAATTATAGAGAAAAAAGTCAGATTTCAAAATAAAAGACAATAGAAAAAGTATCTTTGCAGTATCAATTTGGGCCAGAATTTAATAATAATAATAAAAATGATTCTTATGTTGGAAGAAGCAAGATCCCATAAGCAAAAGAGTTAATGAAGGAATGAAAAAATAAAACTGTCAGAGGTAAAATTAATGGCTAGCTTACAGAAAGCTTGTTCAATATTTTGAGCTGACTGTACCTAAAAGGTAGTCAATAAATGAGGACCAGATAATTTGATCACAATTCCTACAAAAAGTTTGGCCACAGAATTATCAATCTCTTTAAATTTAAAAACATCAGCTAGACCTATTTTTGCTTGTGATTAGCATATGCCTGTAGGAAGCCTTCTTTTTTTCTTTGCTCTATCTGTAAGATAGAGACCATCTCAACTGCCTATGGGAATATTTCAAACTGTATCTAAAACTTTTGTTAGAGTAACTAATTAGGAAGAAGTTACTTTTATGTCTTACCTAATCAGTGCTCTGTCTCTGGACTTTAGGACCAATGCTTTGACTCTCCTCTTCTTGACAAGGACGCTTCCCACCACTTAAACCGGGGGTTAAGGAACTTCGCCCTGCATATTTAAATAATGATGTAAATTTAAAACAAAATTAAAGAGGAACTTTGCCCTGCATATTTAAATCATGATGTAAATTTTAAACAAAATTAAAGAGACTCTCAAAGCTCTTCTATTTCACTTTTACCTTGCGTAAGTGACTTTCTCCATTAGCATAATATAAAACACCACTCCCTTGGCAATAGCCTGTTTGTGGTTTGGTTTTTTTAAAAATAAAGAGTATTTTCTCTAGTTGTGAGAAAGACATAAAGCTAATTCTCTAAGTTTCCATTGTAGAAGCAGAGCAAAACCCCAAAATAATATCGAACCTTCTCATCCAAACCCCTGTGCCTTCAAATCCTTTCTGAAGTGTTCTCTTTCCTCTATGCAACGTTCCCTGTAACAACTATCTTTTTTCCTTCTGTTCTACACTCCCATCAAACTGGATGGACATCTCTGCCTCAGTCCAGTTTCTCTTCTTGTCCCGGTCTCCCTTGAGATGGGACCAGGGGTGCAAATGAGGCAGAAAGGTCTGGAACAGGGCACCGGTTAAAGAATACATGCCAGATCCCCCATTGTGGTTGGAATTGTTTCAGAGGAGGCACGTTGTCGGGGGTGGTTTTCAGGTCAAGTCAAGCTGCCTGGACCGGGGACCCCAACGTTGTCCAGGAAGTAGCAGGGGGCGGGGTGTGCATAAAAACAGACTTGGTCCCACCAGAGCTCAGGGCCCAAACTGCAAGGGTGCCAGGCAGCAGTGGACCACCAGTAGTGGCACCAGTCTGCTTCCACAGTGGGCGGCCCACACTATTTCTGCTTCCACTCTTTTGGCCGACAGTACTCGCCCTCAAGCTGGGCCTGAGGACCGAGGTAGCAGCCCCTTTCAATCCTTTGGCCCAGTCCCCAACTCAGGTGCGAGACGATCTTTACTTTCACACATGGGTAAGATAGAGTCATCCTGCTACTAGGATAGGCTATTTTACAAGTAGGAAAAAGATCCCATTTCTGCAGGTTCACCTGGCCTTGGGCATTTTCTTCAGCGGAATAAGCCCAAGAGAAGGTATTTGATCTTGCCTCTCTATACGTTGGGCACTTTGAGAAGGTAAGGAGCTTTCAAAATAGAGCCTGGAGGACATACGCAGGAATGGTCTGACACAGCAGGCAGATGAGTGAGTTGGGAAGAAGTGTGGTGGAGGTCTTAAGCACTAGCTGGCTGGGAATTTCCTAACTCATTCCTATTTCTAAAAGAAAGGAGGATGAGCTCAATGACTTGTACAGAGGAAACCTTAGTCTAAAATATAATTTTGGCATATCATCTCAATCTGGCTCCACATCTTAGTTTTCGGAAAGGAGCTCTGGTAAAAGATGCAGAGAGAGTGAGATTGAGTAGTACAGACGTTTGGTAGATCGTCAATTACCCAGGGGCTTTCTCGTGTATCGCCCAGAATCATGGCAACGCTATAATAATACCGTCTTTCATGGGTATCCTTATGGCAGCCCATGATGTCCACGTGAAAAGGGAAAGGGTGAAGAATCAAGTCTGTTCAGTTGAAAGTGTTTTTGAAAATAAAAGAAAATAATTTAGAGATACCCTGCTGCTGAATTCCACTTGGTCCTAGGTGAGACTCTCCAAGTACACATGTCTGAAGCAGGTGACTCTCACTGGCACCCATCTGGACTCCTAAAGAGGAAAAAAAAATAACGATTGAGTTTTGTCCCCACAGAAGTCCCTTGGCATTCACAGATTTTTGTTTACAGTTTCAACTGTTTGTGGCTGGTCACATTCATAACTGCGAAGGAGGATCTGGGTCCTGGCCCCGGGTCCGGCCCTGTCGTTCCAGCTTCTTCGGTAGCCCGTTGGCCACCTCCCCTGACCATCTCGGAAGTTGTAGGATACACTTGCAAATGCTTTAAATGCAGCTGCTGTCAGACACAGGCCCTCATTTGCAGGGGTTTCTCTAATCAGTATATAACCTGGATGAGGGCATAGCACGGTATACTGCTGAAGAGAGTGTACAGAGACCCACTAATAGCCCAGATATGTATAAAACATGCTCAAGAAATTACAGCATTATGAATACATGAAGACTGTGACCTTTTAGCTTAATAGGCATATAAAACAGTAAGACCACACACCATTAAAAGTACATTTTGCCCCTACTTTGCCAAAAAGTCTTTAAAATAATCAGGTGTCGATGCCTCCCCTTATAATGGCAGAGCATTAAATTTTCCAAATGTTTTTTAATGCCAGCATAAACAATTCAGAATAAGAACAGATTCCTAGAGTTTCTACATATCCCTCAGTAAAACTGGTCCACTGATAGGGTAAAAGAAGACGTGACTATAAGGATAAAAACTTTTATATCCATTTTGAAGATATCTTGCCTATAACTATATTGCGATAACTGGTATCTAGGGTGCTCCCATGTGATTAGAATCACTATGAGTATGAAGCTTTTTTAGAAGAAAGGTTTACTTCAGTTTACCTCCACCGCTGCTACAGCCAGGGATATTTTCTCCAGGTGAATAGGCCATGAGGCCTCCGCTCCCATTCGCATTTGGGTTAGAAGGTACAGACGCAAGAAGCCCTTAAAAAGAAACCAAATACTGTTATAATGCTTCAATTAAGATCAAACACTGGGTGTGTTTCAATGAGGGGAGGAATATCAGTTGCCATTTCAAACTTTTAGGACTACACCAACAAACCTAGTCCTCTGTATCGGGAAAGCTGCTGGTAGATTTGCTTCATCCTTTCAATGTTCAAGCGGCTCGCCTCCGCATGGTTTACCATCGGTTTAGGGTAATTAACTCCTATTATACATTTTGCCGCCTTTTGGATACCCTCTGGTGCATTCCAGGGATCATAGATGTATTTTGCAGGAAAGCCTCTAAGTACAGGTAGGTAGCGTCTTGGAGGGAGGAAAGAGCAAGAGGAGAGAAGAAAAAAGATGAAATGCTATCCATTTTTATGTAGAATATTTTCTGGGTTAGAAACTCCAAATCCAATAAACACCACTGCTGTTTACCTGATATAATCTCCATTGGGATCTGTTCTCCTACCGAAACCCACAGGGCAGTAGCAGTGAAAGAACTGCTGAAAAAAGGAACTGCAAGACAACCACATCCAACTTCCAGCATTTACACTCCAATCCGCGTCAAGCAGCAATTCTTCAAATACCTTCAGAAACAGTAATTGTACATTAGCTTGAATACACTGAACCACTAAAGTATTTTACTTTGCCTTCCCCTGGAAGTAAACAATTCCTTTCGACCGAATCAGAAGAGTAAAGAGCAAATTTAAGCTCTCAATACCCTCAAAACCAAGTTAAGGGGACAATTTGGCACAAGAGATTCTTATTAAAAAAAACAAACCCAACTCCTTAACACCTATCACCTGCTGGTGAAAAATTAAGAATTAAAAGGCAACAGAAAGAATCAGAATTGAGTTCCAATTCTGTGTTATGCTGGTTGAATATTCATTTTTCCTTTTGGTAGGAGAGCTTTTAGAACAGTGCTTGGTGTAGAGTAAGCGCTTAACATATACCATCATTATTATTATTTTAGAAATATGAAGAAATTCAAGTGTTGGGTATTAGTTCTCTTATAGAAAAGATAGGTGAATTGGCTTCAGAGAGCACACACACGGTTACTGAACCTGTCGGTGACTACAGAGGGATAAGCTGGTATACCACCGATGCCATTCCTCACACTATTTCTGTTGATTCCCCGCCCTGTCATAGGTGGAGGGCAACAGTGGCTGCTGATTTTCAGTCAGCGTTTACTCCCATTGCCTTTGGCCCCAGGTAACACCACCCACAAAACCACCAAACAGCAAAATCAACAATGAGACAAAATTTCCCGTACAAACCAAATGATAGGAAAATGCTAAATACTAATAGCTAGGCAAACATTAGTGTGCATTAGGTGCATTAGGTGCTCTGCCCCTAATGGAAGCTCGATAACTAATCAGTGACCTTAATGTTCTCTACAATATATAATCTGCTTTCAATTTTAACTTGCCACAAGTAAAACAATTAGCATTTTTACCCAACCCCCTCCATAAGACAGACAAATTTAACTGGAAGCCAAAGGCAAAATTACAGCGACCTATAAAGCTCTTTACATGATTACTGAGCCAAGCTTCTGCAAAGTATTAAGTGTAACTACTATATTTAGAATCAGTGCCCCATTGTTTAAAAACCCAAACCTATCAGGGGACACACAAAATTTCACTGCTTCAACCTTTCCTGAACAATAAACAATCAATCGATTGTATTTATGAGTGATTACTGTGTGCAGAGCACTGAACTAAGTGCTCGGGAGAGTATGACACAACAATGACGAGCTTACAGCCTAACAATGTAAAACGATGTAAAAACCCATAATGTTTTGGGAAACACACACAAACAAACACACAAAAAATCAAAACAACAAAAAACACCCCCCACCCCAACTCAAGGTGTAATCTCATGATAAAAAGATAGGCAGGAAAGGAGTTTGTTAAAACGGCATATGTGAACTATAATGATGGACTAGATGATGACACTGAACTATTTATTAGGATCTTTGGATCCCTATTGTTGGTCCATTGTGAAGAGCATGGCTCTTGGGAATCAGGATCCCTGGATTCTAGTCCCGGCTTAACCAGACGGAATTGCCTGCAGAGGCGATACCATTACTAGTGAAGATGTTCCCTAGGGTCTTCCATGAAGCAGGCAGGCCCAAGAGAAATTCTGTAAGATAGCTGGCATATCCTTATCGGTTACGAAGTTTCATACCAAAGAAATTTATTAAGGAAAAAACCAAACCATACCTTCATTCCTTCTTCCCAACTAATCCACAGGTCACCTCGTGTCAAGAAGCAAGCTACTGCATGTCTGGCCAAATGGTGAATCCAGCCTTCCTGTCGCAGCTGGGTCATGATCGCATCAATCCAAGGAAAACCTGTCCTGCCTTCAGCCCATTTGGCCAAAGCCTCAGGGTTTCGATCCCATGGAATCTGAACACAGATAGGATTTCCTTCCATTTTATCAAAACGTGGATTGCTAGTTGCTGCTGTGTAGAAAAATTCACGCCACAATAGCTGCCCATAAAGGGAGAGTGGAGGGGAGCTATTCTTCTTTACCTAAGAAAGGGGGGACAAAAGAACCAAACCCAAGGATTAGAGGAACTGGAGGATGGTTAACCAGGGACCTTACAAAAACTGTTGTGTTATAACTGAAGCTCCCTCTCGAAGTCTGGCTCTTGCTGCAATCCCTGTTGACTCTCTCAGAGACTCTTGGAGTGGCATGGTTTAAGACTGCTGTAGCTTGGCCATTTCTGTGGCCATTTTAATCCATCACTACTACTTCCCACTTGAGGTGATGACTCTTCAAGACTAACAGAGAGGCCTAGTTGGAGCTAACAGACTCACACCTTCAATTTTTGGGGCAAACGCCTCAGCCCAGAGGGAGTAAATTACATGATTTGCCAGGCATCCTTTGATAATTAAATTTATGGGAATAATTACCTAGATTAATATATAATTAGATCGCTTAGAATGACATCATACCTTCTTGTACAAATCCGTTAACTTGAAGTAGAAGAGGCGACACGATAAACAGCCAAATCGGAGGTAGGGACTTAGTCCGGTCGGGCTTGCAAGAAGGGAATTTGCATTCATTCGAGGTCTTTCAAAGTTCGCCACCCAAGCCTTAAACCACAAATTCAAAAATACACTTTAATTTTTTTTTTCCCAAATAGCACATTTCAAAAAATAGACTGATTACACAGCTGTTAAATTCATCTAGTCACCATGCTCTCCTTTCACTGACAGCTCCTTAAATACTTTTCTTCAGAATTTCATACAAGGATTTGACAAGTTTGAGAGGACGCCCCAGAAGTTAGATTATATACAACTGTCTCATTATTTTGAATCTATTTTTAAGACGTTAACTTCCAACACCAAGCATGCACTTTATCACATATATACATTATTTAGTTCTTGATTAACCGGCCAAAGAAAGCGTGGTTTTCCTCCCAGCCCCTATTTCCTGCAGCCTAAAGATACACCCTCTCATGCACTTAAATACTATGCAGAAGTGCTTCTGTCTCCTGAATGAGAACACAACCAATTTTCAGTCCAAACTGTCACACAGATTCAAACTTTTTTAGGGATAGGAGGGAGCTAGATAGTAAGTGAATAACATCTGGTTCACCGCTTTCAGTTTCCCGAGACATAACCATAATTACCTGTTATCCACATGGACATAATAAAAAAAAGTTAAATCTTTGAACCACAACTCATCTAAAGTTTTATCCTCACAAACTGGTTCGATAAGTAGACAGGAGGAAAGAATCCTGTTAAACTGTAAACTCCTTGAGGGCCAGGATCATGCCTACTAAGTCTGTTGTACTCTCTCAAAGACTTAATGCCTCACAACACGTTCAGTAAGTCACTATGGGCAGGGAATGTGTTTGCTAATTCTATTGTACTGTACTCTCCCAAGCACCTCGAACAGTGCTCAGTAAATACCACTGATTCAATTGAATGAATGACTGAATTAAAAGACAAAGGTTCAGGAGAAGCTTGATGGAGAAAGGTTCTTTGCAATTTCCACCTGAGAGCAGGGAGCTCCTTCAGCTTGATTCTGGAGGGCCCTTGATTTGCT
Organism: Ornithorhynchus anatinus; assembly: GCF_004115215.2. NCBI lineage: Eukaryota > Metazoa > Chordata > Mammalia > Monotremata > Ornithorhynchidae > Ornithorhynchus > Ornithorhynchus anatinus. Next base: position 41,277,323 of record NC_041741.1, read on the forward strand.
AAATTGCAAATGTATTTGGGGGGACGAGATGGAGTTGCGCATTCTGGTGCTGAGTCAAAAAGCCAGGCTTGCTGGACTCCAGCTGACCATATATTCTCCTGGATGGTGGCAATCAATGCAGAGAACAAGCAGTGGTGAACAGGTGGAGAGGAGCCGGTCGAAGGGGAGGCAAGAAGGGATAACAGGTCGGATAACCGGAAACTGGGAAAGGAATAAGTCTCTAAAGGATGAACTACTCATGGGTGTAATACAATGAGCTTAATGAAAATCTGGAAAGCTCAATCAGACTTCGCTACTTCCTGGCTACTGAATTCAAAGAATTTTCATTCGAATATTCAAATTATAAGTATTGCCTGTTTTTTTTCCTCCCACTATACTTCAAATATTGAAAAATGAAGCATGAGACAAAGTTTTCCAGATGCCAATTTGGGGATATTGCAACGGACACACCTTTCGTTCTAAATGCCTTTCCAAGCGAGTAAGTGCTTCGGTCTCTCCTCCTGGCCACACTGCAGAAGGTAAGCCATCTGTATCAAAACCTAATGGGATGAAAAGAGAAGTGATGCTGTTTACTTTGCGTGGTCTAAGAATACTTTGAAACAGTAGTCATTACAGAAAAAAAAAAAAACAAAAGCATTAATATTACCTACTTGATTATTATGCTTAAAAGAGTAGAAGTTGTTTTTGACTTTATCCAGTAACCATATAAGTTAGGGAAACTATATAATACAAATTCCTTTAGAATATTTCATTCCAAATAGCACACTATCAGAAATTAAAGGTAAACACTACAAATTTAAATATTAATAAAAAATGAAAATCTATTGGTGAATTCTATATAAAAGGAGAGAGGAGCGGAAGGGAGCAGAGGAAGAAGAAACCAAACCAACAGAAGGGCCTGCATTAATAGGAGAGGAAGCCTGAAACAAAAAAATAAAAAAATAAAACACACTCAAACACACCCACCAAAACCATCATTTTGGATCTTTAAAATCTTTGTGACGAGAGGTATTGATATTTAAGTAAAATCATTAAATTTACATCATCGCAATTGAAAGCTGTCTGAGAAACAGGTCTATTTTAAAACACTTAATACACAAACATATGAATAGTTGTCCCTTATATTCAAAGATGACTCCGCAGATGGTAAAGTTTATTTATTTGGGTGTATGTGGCCAAGAAGGGTCAATGGAGAACCCACAGTCCTGACCTTACCACGCACAAAGATTGCCTTTGGGTGGGCTGTTGTATTTACCCACTATAACCTCTTGCCAATGAAGATATTTAATAAATACTGTATTATGTGATACCAAAATGGGAACCAAAAAACAGATTAACAACAACAAAATACAGAGTTCACTTATTTACCACACAAAATGTCAAGTATTGAAGTAACTAAAATCTTAAAAAGTAATGTACTAATTCCACTTTATATTAAAATAAGCTCAATGTAAGAAACAAGGAATTTTTCAGATAAATAATCTTGAACCCTCCATGATTTGAATGTTAATGTCTGTCTCCTATACTTTTAGCTCATTGTGGGCAAGGACCATGGCTATCAATGCTACTGTACTGTACTCTCTCAAGTGCTCAGTATAGTGCTCTGCACACAGTAAGTGCTCAGTAAATACCACTGATTGACTGTGAAGCATCATGATGTTGTGGAAGAGGGAACAAAGGGCTGAACAGCTTATAGACACTAGGAGTGAGAAGAAATAGGCTCCTGACAACCCAATTTCCTTCACACACCACAACTAGAGCTGTTTTTACTCACCTAGTTCTTCTAGAGACGGCACCCCATACTTTTCATCATGATCATCAGAGAGTGGAGTCATACACTTCCCCATTACTTCTGCAGTGATAGTCTCCACTGGCATTGCCAATGGATCCATTCGGCTGATCAGAGTCTGGAACCTTTTGTAAGTGAGAGGGGGTTGACCACCATTTAGTTCTATGATCCTATATTTAAAAGAGAAAATGACTTTTATTAGCCCAAACAGAAAAACCTCCCCCGTGGCTCCAAAAACGTGGGAAATGGAAATTAAAACACCCAAAATAAACTGTTGGGTTATTATCTGAAATCTGGAAAAATAAAATTGATTGTACGTGGCAAAGAATATAATTATTACTTGCAAAAGCATACTCAAATTAAGATCATCAAGATGCAGTTTAGTATTTAAGATTGACTTTATGCTAAAAGATCTTTTTTAAGTGCTGACATTTTGGTAGGTATCAACTCTGATATCTTTCTCCTGACTGCTTTCTGCTGACAACTATACCAGTTCCAAACTGGTGAGGTAAGAATTGGAATCATAAATAAAGACATCAAACCCAAACAATTCATCACCTGGTGATTTGTAACTTGTTCTCCATGTCCCAGGGCAGCAGCAGCCAACTTTGGGAGTGAGGTTAACTCCCAGTTTTCTGAACAAATTTTTATATATATATATATATATATATTTAAGTCAAAGGTAATTGGTAGGGGAGGAAACTTACCCTGGGACCATTTTCCTGGGATAGTAGCTACAAGGGAAAATCTCCAATAACCAATTTTAAATTTACAAAGAAGTCTTGGAAATCTACATTCTCTCCCTAACCCCAAACTTCACCACTGCACGGGGACGATGGGGAATAGGTCACCATTCCCAAGGCACCAAATGATCGTCTACAGATGAAACTGGAGGAAGCAAACATTATCAAAAGGCCTGCAATCGAAGCACAAGTTATGGATTTGCATCTTCTTTTCTGTAAACTCTTGAGAGAAAGGAAAATGTTTACCAAATCTGACACTTAGCACCATGCTCTCCACACAGTAAGTGCTCATGAAAACTGATTGAAAAATCAGTCTGATTAGGGTACAAAGTACTTTTGGCAAAATGAATTATAATCCTGCCTACGTAGACTTGAGAAATTAGAAGGATGAATTCACAATGTGGGCTCCTGCGTGCTATACATCTATCCCTGAGGCAGTGAGTAAGCCTCTCCTAAACCTGAAACTTACTTGTCCAGTTCATACAGTGTATGAGAAATTCGGACAATGACTTCCACCCCGGCCTCACTTGCAAGCTTCTTAATGGCTGCATCTCGCTCTTTTCCAAAGGGTTCAGAATCATATTCAATTGAAAGCTTTGCAATGTTCCACTCCTAAAATAAGAAAAAATGGCACACATATCTGATTTCAATATCAATTTGTCCTACTTACGCAGATAAACTTCTAGATCACCTTTAAGGATAAACAATAACAACAACACAATACTTGATAAGTGCTGACTATGTGAAAAGTACAGTACAAAGCACTGGGAAATATACAATTTAATCAGGTCAGTCAGAGACCCTGTCCCATACTGCGCTCACAGTGTAAGAAGGAGGGAAAACAAGTGTCTTATCCCTATTTTTTACAGATGAGGAAACGGAGGCACAACAGAATTTGTGACTTGCCCAAAGTCACACAATGAGCCAGTGGCAGACTCCGGTTTAGAATTCAGGACTCCTGACTCCCAGGCCCATACTCTTTCCACAGGCCACACTGCTCCCTTCAACCACCCTGAGATAAACTGGAATTTAATAAATAATTAGAATGATCTCAGCACACATGAATCTTAAATTATTTTAAATATCCCAAGGTGAGTGTTATATTTGTCATAAAATATATATTTTGGCTACCTTAATAGTTCAACAATATAAGCATAAAACTATTAGATGTTCACAAGATTCAGTAAAAATGATCCTATCTATAAATTTAAGAGAAGGAGCACGGCCTCTGGGAAAGAGCATGGGTCCGAGAGTGAGAAGGACAGAGACAGAGAGCCCAGTGAGAGACAGGGGCTATGACTAACATTATTATCTTGTACCTATCCCAGGGTGTAGTACAGAATTTGGCACACAGTAATCACTTAAATACCATTATTATTATTATCATCATCATTAAAAGGAAAGTGAAAGGACCACAGTGATGAGTTTACTGGCAAAATATTTTTGAAGTCTACAACCACCTGCTGGGCTGGAAGTTTAATTTTCTGACCTTTCCGTAGTAATTGTCAATAACTGAGAATGTCTATCACCTTTATAACAGAATGCTGGAGTATTTACAGATCAGTTTACCTTCCCTCCCTACTCCCCCACCAATTAATAAATATAACAGTGCAAATTAGCACTATTATGGCCTCTGGATGCTTTAGAGGGGAGGAGTTTGGCAGCAGCAATTAAACCATTTAGGTACTGCCATTAGTTCCAACCTCCAAAAGTCAGCATGAATAACCTATGGCTGTGACCTGTGCTACAGATGACTTGATTAATGTGCTCTCAGAACTACTTTATCTGCGGGCCTAAATTAGAACACTAAAAATTAAGTTTAAAGTCCACTTCATATATATCTTGAATTTTAATAGTCACCTAGACTGTGAGCTCCTCATGGGTAGTAGGGAACCTGTCATCTACCAACTCTGTTGCGCTGTATGTTCCCAAGCGCTGAGTTCAGTGCTCTGCACATGGTAAGTGCTAAATAGATACCACTGATTGAAAGACTGATTAGCAGTCTGGCATTAAAGAAGCAGCGTGGCTCAGTGGAAAGAGCACGGACTAGGGAGTCAGAGGTCGCGGGTTCAAATTCCGACTCCGCCACTTGTCAGCCGTGTGACTTTGAGCAGTCACTTAACTTCTCTGTGCCTCAGATACCTCATCTGTAAAATGGGGATGAAGATGTGAACCCCACGTGGGACAACCTGATCACTTTGTATCCCCCCAGCGCTTAGAATGTATCCCCCCAGCGCTTAGAATAGTGCTTGGCACATAGTAAGCGCTTAACAAATGCCATCATTATTTATTTATTTAGTGCAGATAGTATACAGGACTATTGCAAAATGAGATTCAGTGTGAAGAAAAACCACATAAGTCCTATAAAATTATTTATATAGAAACCAAACTGAAACTTGCTGACTTCTGAAAATTAGACTGCAAAAACAGAGGTCAGAGTTAACAATAATATAATTGCTACAATTCTAGCTGTTCTTTAGTGCTGCTTTATAGTTAACAGTCAGCTTGGCTCAGTGGAAAGAGCATGGGCCTGGGAGTCAGTGGTCATGGGGTCGAATTCCGGCTCTGCCACTTGTCAGCTGTGTGACTGTGGGCAAGTCACTTCACTTCTCTGTGCCTCTGTTACCTCATCTGTAAAATGGGGATTAAGACTGTGAGCCTCATGTGGGACAACCTGATTACCCTGTATACCCCAGTGCTTAGAAGAGTGCTCTGCACATAGTAAACTCTTAACAAATACCAACATTATTCATTGATTCATTCATTCAATAGTATTTATTGAGCGCTTACTATGTGCAGAGCACTGTACTAAGCGCTTGGAATGAACAAGTCGGCAACAGATAGAGACAGTCCCTGCCGTCTGACGGGCTTACAGTCTAATCGGGGGAGACGGACAAATGAGAACAATGGCAATAAATAGAGTCAACAGCCATTTTATGGCAATGGGCTAAAAAGCAGTAGAGACTTGATTCAAATTACCAAAAGCATCTGTTGGTTTTAAGAGCAGAGATGCCTACGAAATGAGTTATGCCCGTAGAATTGCTGGAATTTTCTTAAAGTATTAGCTCCCTCTGCTGTTCAGGACAGAACACAATAGAACATAATTCTCACAGTAGGCTACTGACCATGAAGGTAGAAAATTAAAAAAAAATCAGAATTCAAAATAGTTCAGTATTGCATGTGTGACAGACACATCTTTAGCATTCGCTGACGGCAACAAATGAATCACACTGTTCTCAGCATTCGCTATTCAAAAGTTTCATTCAACTTCTACTAAAGTCAAGTGAGCAGTTTGAAGAGCAGTACACGCCGGACGGGTCTCCCAGCAAACCATTTTCAATATCCAACAAGGGACGGAATGTAACAATCCCAACCTAGAAAAAACTGCTCTTTTACCCAGTGACTGACTGACCGGGCTAAATTTCTGACTATTTAAGGTAGAGGAATGAAGCAAAGGGTTACAGGTCACTCATCCTACATTAAAAACATAAAAATTGATGGTGAGCTATGTATTGAGGCAGCCAGAAGCTGCAAGCACAAGGGGAAATGCTACAAATAAAAAGTAGTTTTGTGAAAGAGGACTGCAAAAACTTTCAGTGTTCTTGAATTTTAATCTGATTTTACATATAATCTCCGACCCCAAATACAGTACCCACGAAGGATAAGCTCTGATATTCGTAGAAGAATCTGCCTCTTTCCAAAATTGTAAAAGCTTACCTTGAAAAGCCTAGGAAACACATCTGCTGGCTGCCCACGAATTACAAACAGACGAGAGTTTAACTTTCTTAGATTGGCATCGAGATCCTCAAGACACTGAAGGAGAAATCTGAAGATAAGAGATAATGCTTTAAGAAGTGTTATCATACTCAGAATCACACAGTTATTAAATATACATATATATATCAATGGAGTAACTTTTTCCCAGCTGGAGGTACCCATATTTTGGGGTTTTACCATGCCTGCCTGGAGCTCAGGGTTCATTTCTGCTAATTCTGTAGGATTGTACTCTCCCAAGTATTTAATACAGTGCTCTGCACATTCTAAGTCAGTCAATCATACTTACTGAGCATTTACTGTGTGCCCAGCAATGTATTAAGTGCTTGGAAGAGTACAATATAACAGCCACATTCCCTGCCCACAATAAGTTTACAGTCTATAGTAATCACTCAATAAATACGATTGATTGAGGGATGAAGGTCACACCCAGAAATATGTACTCTGCTGCCCAGAACAGGGGGCTGAGGTGAAATCCAAGATGGTGATGAGGTAATCGCCTGGGTACACCAGAAATGTCTTTAGGTTATCCTTAGAATCTATCCAGGGTTCTTCACTGGTCCACACAGCAACAGGCGAGAGCAATTCCTCTAGCGGAAAGTCCCAAATCTTCTTGAAACCATTTACATCGAACAGAACGCATGATCATGAAACTTTTACTTCAGGGCTACAATTCAAATTGAAATAATTGTTCTCAAATTACACACAAGTGGAATTTTCCTAGTCAAGTTTCCCGTCCCAGCCCCCCCGACCATATTTAAAAGAATGATTAAGAGCAAATACTTAAATTTGAATGGGGAAATTTCAGTCACAGGAATAAAATCTATGCTGGTCAATATTCAGATGTTTCAAGCATTACAAAATGAATTGAAGCAAGAAGGCTGGATGGGAGAAATTTTAGAGAGGAATAAATGGGAAGATATTTGTGACTTTCCTGTTAAAGCCACAAGGTTTCATAATGCTTGGCTCTGTTCCTAGTACCCTGGACGAGCTAAGCCGCAGACCATTTGTCTGGAGGTCACGGATTTCCAGTGGAATTACAACTAATACGCCTTTTACCTATCCAAAATTTACTAGATAGGTAAAAGGCGTATTAGTTGTAATTACCTATCCAAAATTTCCTAGATAGGGCTGGGCAACTATCCTGAACTCTAGAAATCCCGAGTCCTTCATTTTCCTTCCACTGGAGGATTGGCTGGTTTCGCAGATAAAGGATTGGCTCAGCACATAGTACAATTAAGTAAGAAAGATGAATACGACTTCCACACCATTTCACTCTGTCCACATCCCACCACCTCATCATTAGAAGCTGCTACAGCTGTTTGTTGCCCTGACCTATTTCCCTCCTTGTGGGACCCCTTCATTTCCAAGTGATTTGACACCTTTCTCTTTCTTCTGCTCCCACACCCCTTTCCTAACCTGATCCTTGGGGACTTCAACATTTCTAGCTTCTTTACCCACTCCGATCCTCAATGCCGGCCCAGCCTGGTTGTCTCCTAAAGGTGTGGAGGATGAGCAAAGGTAAAGTTCCACAAGGCTGGAACTCCCATGAAATCAGGAACTCCGGGATTCTTGAAGCTGTCTGCACCTGCCTGGTTGGGACAGAGGCTAACCTTCAGAACTGTTTGAATGTAAAGCAGTGAGGAGCACAAGTACTTTTCTCCACAATAATCGTTTAGTTGTTTAATTTAACATTGTTGCTTTGCATTTCACTATGACTGTCCTATGTGCCTTTACCTTATAAGGAGTCTTTCCTTGATGCGGAAGTAAATAGTCATGGCTGCTGGCACTTTTGTATAAGTACAGTTAGTTCTTTGCCAAAGAAGAGAAAGGGATGATTTGTGCACAAAAAAAAAAAAAAAAGAAGAATGATAGGATAAGTGCAGAATAGGGAGTAGAATGACAATCTCTCCTAAAACAACCATGGAATGGAAAAATTAGGTTGGGCCCTAAAAGAAGTCAGAATAGAGGTAACTAAAAATAAAAACTATTCCCCATATAAAGTGATGCTAAATTTCCTCGGAATACTGATGCTCTCTGCCGTTGAATGATTCATAACTATCATATAACAATTGTTTGGTACAAATGCTATCTTTAGAGACATTTTTTTGATGGCACAGACTCTCCTGAAGGTAAAGTTGGACAGGAGCCATTTTTCAGTTTACCTCAGGTCTCTATCTGCTCAGAAATCCTGCACAAAGTTAAGAAATAGAAAATTTATCTTCTGTGGGTTTTCTGCCTTAATACAGCTCGTGAGGCCCTATAGGAGCTCTTTATGTCTATGGAAGGAGCTTCCCAGCTGACTACCAATCTCCTGGATCAACATCCATATTTCTTAACTGTGGCACTCGATTTACATTTTTCTTTTTCTCCCAGACTCCTGAAAGCTTCCTCAGAGATTCCACTGTTCCTCTGGATACCCGTGAGTCATGATTCAGTACCCTGCATCTCCATCCCACATTTCCCCAACTGGGAAATATGGTACTGCAGACCACATCTTTCTCTGACGCTACTCCATCTGAGAGGTTATCAACGCATCCTCCACAACCTAACACTTTCTCTCGTAACTCAGTCACCTAACTTGCCCTTTAAGCAAACTTTCCATTTCCTTTGGGCCTGTATTTCATTCGCCATCAAGAACTCCAGTACCTCAAACTCATCCAATCCTTCCAGGCTACAGTCCTCTGGTGTTAAACTCGCTGACCTCCATTCTGCTCCTGAGCTCAAAGAATTCACTATTTAACACTGGCCACACAGGATTCCCATGCTTCTTCTACCCCTCAAAAGCACTTGATCCACCAAGCCCCCACCTCTGGATCACTTGGCTAATCTGTTTCCTACACTCCAGTGCCCACACAGCCTAATACTCTTTGGGAAAATCCAAGAACCAAGCCAATTTAATCTAATACATATTATTTCTGTGTTACAAGTCCACCCTGGTCATAGGAAGATAACATCAACCACCACCTCAGCATCAACTCCCTTGCCCACAATCCACACTAGCTATTCCAAACCATCAGCTCCCTCCTAAAACTTCCTTCTCTTTCTTCTTTACAGCTCACAGCCTTGCAATTTATTTTACTACAATGACATAAACCACCAGGTACAAATTTCCCCACGTATCCTGTTCCCTAGCTCACCATTCCTCTATTTCTTCATCTATCATCTCACTCCCTGCCCTCAGGAAATGATGCTTTCATCCTCTCACCTCTCAAAAAGCCCTAGCTTCCACTCTTCTCTGATATCCTCCTTTTTTCCCCTCATCTCTGACTCTTTCCTCTCTACCTTTAAATATGCTGTAAGCCTGTCGATTAGACTGTAAGCCCGTCGATTAGACTGTAAGCCCGTCGATTAGACTGTAAGCCCGTCAATGGGCAGGGATTGTCTCTTTTTGTTGCCGAATTGTCCATTCCAAGCGCTTAGTACAGTGCTCTGCACATAGTAAGCACTCAACAAATACTATGGAATGAATGAATGCTCCATCTTCCACATTCTGAAAAAGAGCAATACAACCCCACTTCTTTCTCCTCTCCCCTCTTCCTTTACATTTTTCACTACTTGACCACCCCCCCCCCCCCCCCGCCTTGATTTTACCAGCACCACTCAATAGACTTTCCATGCTAAAGTCACTAATTACCTCCTTTTTCCAAATCTAATGGAGTTTTCTTTGCCCCCATCCTACAGTGGTTTCCTACAGTACACAGTAAGTATTCAATGAATTCCAAGAGATTGATATCTCCTGCATATGGCATGGAAGACTTCTCTCTCCTCCTTAAAACATTTTCTGATCTTGTCTTCAAGGGCATCATGCTCTCCTGGTCTTCCCTGTACATCTCACTATCCTTTCTGAATATCATTCTTTCAGTAACGATAATAATAATAATAATGATTATGGTATTTGTTAAGTGCTCACTATGTGCCAGGTACTGTACTAAGTACTGAGGTAGATACAAACTAATCAGGTCCCACAAAGGGCTCACATTCTTAATTCTCATTTTACAGATGACATAGCTGAGGCAGAGAAGTGAACTGACTTGCTCAAGGTCACACAGCAGATAAATGACAGAGCTGGGATTAGAACCCATGACCTCTGACTCCCATGCTCCACCCGGTATATCACGCTGCTTGCCAGTAGCCACTTCTATGCAATTGCTTCCAAATGTATAACTCCAGGTTCGACTGCTCACATTCTCTTCAATCCAGTATTATTTCCTGTGTCCAGGAATTTCAATTTGATGTCCTGCTACTATCTGAAATAACAAATTGAACCCACTGTCTTCCTTCTCAAAAATTCTTTCTTCCAACCTCCGATTACTTTCAATGACATTTTTGTCTCTAATTTCCCTCTTTTATCCCCTGTCCAGATTAAACCTGACCTTGAACTTTCTAGTCACACCTGGTACCCTTTAGCACTAGTTTATATCAACATTTACCCTGCCAATAATGTTTCACATTTCATCCTTTGCTTGCAATTTTTGTTGCATTTGTGTGTTATCCTGTCTCACCAGATTTATGCTCCCTGAAGATAAGGATAGTCTTTTCTCCTTTTCAGTTCTTCAAGGCTCAATTCGACGTGGGCCCTTAGTACTCTTGAATGAAAAGTTTACCCTGTCCATTACAACTGGTCCTACTAAATATACAATAGGGTGACTTAACACGGCTGCCTTCGTACTCTTCAGTGCTCCTCCTGGAATGCCAGTTTAATTCTCTTATTAATTACACTGAGCAACTGCATCACTTTAATCAAGTTTGGGAGCAGATGAATGAAATAAATTGATTTATACCTCCAAATAGTTTGGGATTATTTTTAAACGTTTCTAAAAGAGATGGCTAGCCTATTCCTCGTAGGAGGAATTACTCCCTAGTTAACTTCCTTATGCAACTTCCAAAAAGATCATTTCAATATGAATCAACAAAAATTGTTTCTTAAAGTAGGTCGTTGCTCTAGCAACCAGTGGGCGGTTTAGACTACTCCCTGCCACAATGACCTACTTTTCAGCCTGTGCTAGAATAGCTTTTATGTAACTGGAATCTCCAGTTCTGTTTCTAAAATATTCTTGAAAAACATAATCCTATCATTGCTGGAAATAAGGTATTAAGAATAGATATCTGCTGTACTGAAAACAAATCATTTGTTGCATTGCTCTACACTTTAGTTTAGAAAATACTGCAAGGAATTCAGCAGCAAAAATTACATGAGAGAGGCAAACCAAAACAACTAGCTGCTGCCCGATGAAAACTGCTAAAGCTATCAGTTAAAAATGTACAGAAAATATTAGCACCTAAAATGTTCCTCTTTCATGACCAATAAGCAGGAACAGAGACAGATATTAGCTACGTAAAACGGCTGCCTCAGCAGAATATTAATGTAGATGTTTTACTTCTCAGTCACAGCCCAAGTATTGACTGTAAAAAAAACAAAAAACTAAAAAACCCACAACCCATCAAAAACCACATGCACAGTAGGTTAAATTGGAAGTGTTTCATTTTGCCGTACTTCTACTACTGTTTCTATTGAGGGATTTAGAAATATTTGATTTACCTTTATTCGCCATTCCGATCAGTTTTAAAAAAGTGGTTTTTAATTTTAACTGACTGAAGTACTCTTGTTTTTAACAAAGACATTATATACTTTTCCTAAGAGCAATTTTGAGAGTCATAGTGGATGAGGATGTGAAGAAAACCTCAAGAGGCTGACAGTGTCTTAAAGCTAATCAATCGTATTTATTGAGCACCTACTGTGTGCAGAGCACTATCTAAGCACTGGGGAAAAAATAATATACCAGATTGATAGCCACATTCCCAGCACATTACACGTTTACAGTCCAGAGGTATCTTATGAGGAATTTCTGCTTGACATGGAGATGGATGAGCAACCACTGAATGTTTGTGGGAATGGAGAGACTTGTGCAGAATGATGTTTTAGAAATACGATCCAGGCAGTGGATAATAATGATAATAATAATAATAAGTATGGACTGGGAGGAAAGACACCGGGGGCTAAGGAAATCAGAGAGGAGGCTGAAGTGGTAGTCAAGACGGTACAGGTAAAAAAGGTGGCCTAGTGGAAACAGCATGAGCTTGGGAGTCAGAGAAACTGGGTTCAATCCTTGCTCCACTACTGGTCTGCTGTGTGACCATGGCCAAATCACTTAACTTCTCTGTGTCTCAGTTTCCTCATTTGTAGAATGGGGATTAAATCCTACCCCCTCCTACTTAGACTGTGAATTCCAGGTGGGCCAGGGACTGTGTCCAACCTGATTTCCTTATATCCATCCAGCACTCAGAACAGTGCATGACACATAGTAAGTGCTTAACAGTAACACAATTATTATTATTATTATTATAGGACAAGTGTTTGGAAGCCAACCTACTTACTGTGTCCCTTCTCATTTTTCTCTTCTCTGATCTCTTGCTCCAACATTTCCTGCCCGGCCCTCCCTCTCCCTCCAGATCAGACAAACTACAGCTCTTTCCATCTCCAAAGCCTTTCTGAAATCACATTTTCTCCAAGAGGCCTTCCCCAGTCAACCTCTAATCTCCCCAAGTTATATACCTTCATCAACTGCTACTTCTGCATTCCTGCACCAGCCATATGTGTATGTACTTACAACCTCCTGTAGGACTCAATGCATATAACTTATATTCATTCACTCAATCATATTTATTGAGCGCTTACTGTGTGCAGAGCACTGTACTAAGCACTTGGGAAGTACAATTCGGCAACAGATAGAGACAATCCCTACCCAATAACGGGCTCACAATCTAGAAGAGGGGGACAGAATACCATCACTTTGAATTTTTTGGGCCAAAGACATAAGTCCGGAGTATAACTAGAACACAGAGAGGCCATTCAATTATCTATGATGTAGATTATCTATGCCACTCACTAGCTTCTCCTGCGACTTTCTTTTATCCCATCGCTTCTCCGACACCCACCGTACTGGTAAAGAATAAAACAGGTGAAATTCAAATTAGTCATTATAGTATTCTATGAGCAGGGCTAGTAAAGGCTTAGCCTGAGAGGAACTAGCTGGAAAGCTGAGGTGCTGAACTTAAAAGAAGCTTTACAAGGGCTAGCTGGATTTCCTTTCTTCACACTACCCAAATTCACTGCCTAGACTCAATTCTCCAAAATAAAGAGGAGGAAGCAAGTACATCTTAATTCAAAAAAGAGACAGCTCTAGGCAACAAACTAAGGCAATCTAAAGTGAACCAGTACCAAACTTGAAGAACAGCCTATTAATGAGCACACTAGAGGAAAAAAATTATTAGGCCAACTCTGTAAATTTACCAGAAAACCTTTACACGTTGCTAATGGAACGAAAGTTAAGAGGACTTGCTTAACTTATTCTCCCTAGGGTGGAAGGTGATATTTTTCCAAGCAATGCTTTTATTAAAGAGGTCTCTAAAATAAAGATAACCAAAATAATTCAGATGTAAGAAATAAAGCAAACAGTGGGACTAGGATATGCTCCAGTGGTGGAAGTAGAATCACATTCCCTAGGTGCGGGCATAACATTTACTCTATTCCCATTATTTGGGTGCAGTCGCACCTAAATTACTAGAACTCTAGAGAGCTAGTCAAGGTCCAGGAAAATGTGTGATGAGCCCAAAAACAAAATAAAACAAAACAAAAAAACCTATACAGTCAAATCTCCTACTGCCTTAAGTCTTCACTACACTTTTTAGAAAACCCTACTGAGGAATTGGAGAACTTTCCACAGAATGAACCTGGTCTCAATGTGGTGTCAGAAGAAACTATTTCTTGGGTATATTTGTTGATCAAGGTGTACTATACCTCATGTTTTCATGAATGCCAGGTTCTTCAGGATTGCCATTCCTGTGTTACAGGAAAACCAACTCTATTAGTGAGACTCAGTTACAATGTACCAGACAGAGTTCTTCCTGGATCAGGCATGCATGACGGACGCTCCTACTTTTGCAGGACCAAATTGGGTCCAGGGAAGCCTGGTTGAGCCTAGTTTGACCATACCTGTGATGACCTCAACTTCCCTTTCATAGCTGCTGACCTATAACTCTTTCTAAATGGGCAAGTTCAACAACTGCACACACCATGCCACACTGTAATGTTGAAGTTCCAAAGCGAGATTCAGGACAGCTGCTGATTCTGCTTGAGCCTTCTTCCTACTGATGTCATGCAGGCCAGACCAAGAAATTCATGGCTTATTCATTCATTAGTATTTATTGAGCGCTTACTATGTGCAGAGCACTGTACTAAGCGCTTGGAATGTACAATTCGGCTTAGTGGAGAGTGCCTGGGACTAATCCCTGCTCTGCCACTTGCCGGCTGTATGACCTTGACCACATCACGTCCTCCTCTGTAAAATGAAGAGAAAATATCTGTTCTCCTTCTTAGATTGAGTCCATTAAGATACAGGGACAGACTTTGATCTGCTTATCTTGAATCTACCCCAGCACACAGTATATTCTAAATGCTAAATAAATACCAACCTCACCATTACCGGGCAATTGGAACCTGAAACCCAGCTTGTAGGCTAAATATTAAATAACGCACCAGAAATTTCATCCATATTTCAAGAGTGGCCTGAATTGGGTATGCTGACGAACTGATATGATTTTTAACCTTACGATTTTTCAAGATGGAATTTTTTAAGATATGACAACAGAAAGTTCAGATTCTGTGGCATATCTTACTGCACATATCACACAACCTCTAGCACTTAGTTCATTCATTCAATTGCATTTACTGAGCACTTACTGTGTGCAGAGCACTGTACTAAGTGCTTGTTTAACCCACGAGGTCATGTATCAAGCCATTTCACTGTAATCTGCCTCAGAGTTATCTGCCTTCTCTCCAAAAAACCAAAGGCCTTTGGTCAACTCGGCTGCCCCACTGTCAGTTGAAGAGTAGCCGAGAAGCAGAGTGGCCTGGTGGATTGAGCATGGGTCTAGGAGAGAGGGGACTTGGGTTCTAATTCTAGCTCTGCCACTTGTCTACCGTGTGACCTTGGGCAAATCACTTAACTTCTCTGTAATTCAGTTACCTCATCGATAAAATGGGGGTGAAGACTGTAAGTCTCATGTGGGACGGACTGTAACCGACCTGATTAGCTTGTATCTACCCCAGTACTCAGGACAGTGTCTGGCACACAGTAAACCCCTAAAGACCATAAAAAAATTAGACAGAGAGACAGCGAGCGAGAGAGAGTGAGAGAGAAAAGAAAGGAAGAGCAGGGTTGCCTAGCAGAAAGAGCACAGGACTGGAAATCAGGATATCTAGGCTCTAATCCCAGCTTTGTCACTTGCCTGTTATGTGATCTTGGGAAAGTCACTTGACTTTTCTGTGCCTCAGTTTCCTCTTCTGTAAAATGGGGATTAAATATCTTCCTTATACTACCCTCCTTCTTAGATTATGAGTCCCTTGTGGGACAGGGACAGGGTTCAAATCTACTTAAATCTACCCTGCTGCTTGGCACACTGAAGATGAAAAACGGGATCAATGGTCTATAAGTGGTGTATTCAAGACCACTAGTGTGAGCTGGAAGTACAAAAGTACACCTTGGGGGTAATAGTGATTCAACAGAAATGGCCTTTTTTAAAGTAGCAACCCCACTGTACGAAATGGCACTTTGACCTATTCAAGTGATAGAGAAAGGGGTACTCTAATAGTTATTGGACAGTATGGTATATTCAAAATATCAACTTTTCTAGCCCCCTGACTCGAAGCAGGCTGACTCCTGGGATTCCCCGAGTCTCCCATCCGAATACGAGCCAGAGCTATATCTGCGTGGATTCCACAATGAACTTTTTTATATCTGATTCTTTTATCCCTAATAAATACAGTGCGATCTTGAAAATTAACAACAAAGTTAGGCTAATGGAGGAGAAAGACATAAATTCATGAATATATCATGGCAAAGATTATGAGAATAGATTCATTCAGACATTTATTTATTGAGCAATTACTGTGTACACAGCACTGAACCCAAAGCTTGGGAGAGTACAACATAAGGATACACAGACACATTCCCTGCCCGCAACGAGCTTACAGTCTATAAATAATAAACACCGGTGAATAAAAAACAAATAACTATATACCTAGATGTTGAATATATATATTTTCTTAGAACCAGGCTTTCATTGTTCTTCTGACACGAACCGCATCTTTCCCCCACCACCATCAAAAAAAAAAACCCCACCAAACAAAACAAAACAATAAAACAGGACACAAGCCAAGCCTTTTCCTAGTGGGGTGTTGGGCTCAAGGCAAATTCATTGGTGCACGGCCAGTGATCCTGGAGGGCGACTAGGGGTTCCCCTGCTCCCAGCCAAGCATTTTGAAATGATGGTGGAACTTGCAAGGAACACAAAGACAACTTGCTGTGCTCTGGGAGCCCCACACCTCCTGGTGAGTTTGGCTCCAAAGAGTTATTGTCAGGATGCGCTATTACTTCTGCGCTCTGCTCTGACAAAAAAAAAACAACAAAAAACTGGGACAACCATCTAAATTTTTTTTTTAAATCGGGTAAAATCAGGACAGACAGCAATTACAAGAAAGCAGCTTTGGAGTTAAAACATATTCACGCTATTTTGGGCTTCAGGATGCTATAAGTGACTGAAATGCCATTTCAAAATTCATTAGAGTCATGAAAACTAGCAAAGTTTCATGGCCTAAAACATTTGTCCAGGACTAACAACAAAAATTCTCTTACTTCCATCATTTCCAAAAAATAAAAATAAAAACCCACAAAATCCAAAGACTGTGTACATCAGTGTTGGGAAAAGACAACCTGAAATGACCAATTTTCTCTTTTTGGTTACCTATGTTCACTGCCAAAGATGAAACTTTTAAAAATACTGGAAAAAAGACTCCGGACAAGTTTGCGAAGCCACACTTTTCCAGGCTGATTTACATTTTTTGAATTTTTTTTTACTGTTACATTTAGAACCACGGAGCTCAGGAGTTTTTTAGAGCAGAAAAGGACATTGTATGACATATTGTATGTACTTTTTAAGAGTCTTCTTAAAGTTCCACACTCATTTCCTACTATGAATGACGCTCCCTATCTTAGCTTGAAATCATGTCCCATTTCTCTAAAATTCACCATTCCACTGTACGTGGTTAACATCCTATAAGGTAATGAAAAATTGTCTAAATGAAGACAGTACTTTCACAGTAATGTTGAAGCCATGTTCCAAGTCCATTACTAAAATATTAATTAACAGTTTCGGAGAAACCTGCTTTTCAAAGCAAAATGGCTAAAAGCTTTTTGCTGGGGAATTTCATTCTTTCCTCACCCCCCTTGCTCTTTTTAGGAGGCACTGATTAGGATTATAAATGCAGTCATCAAACAGAGGGTTACAGATTTAGGTAATTAGTACTACAAGTGTGTCCATCTGGGAGGAAAAAGCAGTGAGGATCCTTCCTTTCAGAACTCGGGTTTCAAAAACTTCTAGCAATTTTAAGATGCATTTGAAAATGTACTCTTTTTGAAGGGTTTTAAGATACGTGGGTCATGCGTCTTGGTTTGGCAGTATGTATCACCACAGTGGAAACACATGTAGTCATTTTTTCCCCTCCTCTACTGAGACGGGAATGAGGTAATCTTCTGGCATTTCAAGAAGGATCATAATCAAGGCAGAGGATGATCTTATTTAAACTCTTTACAGTCTTCTCGTTCTGGGATGCTAAACTGCGATGCTAGATAAAATCAATCATATTTATTGAGCACTTACTATGTGCAGACCACTGTACTAAGTACTTGGGAGAGTAATAATAATGGCATTTGTGAAGCGCTTACTAAGTGCCAGACACTGTTCTAAGCGTTGGGGGGGGGGGGGGAGGAGGGATACAAGGTAATCAGGTTGTCCCATGTGGGGCTCACAGACTTAATCCCCATTTCACAGATGAGGAAACTGAGGGCACAGAGAAGCGAAGTGACTTGCACAAACTGGCCGGGATTAGAACCCCTGACCTCTGACTCCCAAGTTCATGCTCTTTCCATTGAGCTACGCAGCTTCTCAACACAACAGAATGACCACACACTCCTTGCCCATAACAAGTTTACGAGTCTAGAGGGGGAGACGGACATTAATAAATGTATTTGATTTTGAGCACAAGGAGGAGGTTCAGGAATAACACCTTCTGAGCACAATGGAAATAGTTATTGGCTCTCCTTCAGTGATCTTAAGGTAGAGGAAAAGTAGAATTGGAGGGCAATGACTTATTCCCAGATTTTTGCACTACAAAGACATTACTGCAAATCACCCAAATCGGAAACATTAAATTACAAAGTATCTTTAATGTTGCAAAGGCGAGGTAGAGAAAGACAATCAAGTGAAGATTGAACAGGTTACAGATCAGCCTCAGTATCAATCAAGGGTATTTCCTGGAAAAGAGCATGACCGTGGAAGTCAGACGACCTGGGTTCCAATCCTGGCTCTGCCATTTGTCTGCTGTGTGACCCTGAGCAAGTCACATAATTTACCTGTGCCTCAGTTTCCTCATCTGCAAAATGGGGATTAAATCCTACTCCCTCTTAGACTGTGAGCCCCATGGACAGGAACTCTGTCCAACCTGATTATCCTGTAGCTATTCTAGCACACAGTAAAGGGCACAGTACCCAGGAAGTGCTGTAAACTTGTTACCGGCAGGGTACACACCTGCTAACTCTGTTGTATTGTACAATCCCAAGTGCTTAGTACAGTGCCCTGCACATCGTAAGTGCTCACTAAATACCATTATTTAACTGATTAAATAACTGATTAACAAGCACCAATACTATTATTTTTGGAGCATTGTATTAAGCACTTGGGAGAATACAAAAAAAAAAAAGGAGACATGATCCCCGCCCTCAGCGAGTTTACAATCTAACTGGCGAGCCAGACATTAAAATAAACTACAGAAAAGGGAAGCAGCTGAGTATAAGGCTAGGAACCGCGGATCAGGGGGTGACTATCAAAGTGCTTATCTATGGGGAAACAAACCCAGAGGTCATGGGTTCAAATCCTGGCTCTGCCACTTGTCAGCTCTGTGACTGTGGGCAAGTCACTTAACTCCTCTGTGTTTCAGTTTCCTCATCTGTAAAATGGGGATTAACTCTGAGCCTCACGTGGGACAACCTGATGACCCTGTATCTCCCCCAGTGCTTAGAACAGTGCTCTGCACATAGTAAGTGCTTAACAAATACCAACATTACTATACGTGAAACAGAAGGGAGGGGGACTAGGATGGGGCGAGTAATGGTTAGTCAGGGAAGGCTTCCTCGACCAGATATGATTTTGGCAAGGCTTTGAGGGTGGAGAGACTGGTGGACTATCGGATATTAAAGGGGAGGGAGTTCCGGGCTAGAGGGAGCACATCTGCAATTTTTTTTATTTCTATAGATGTCTGTTTACTTGTATGGATATCTGTCGCCCCCGCCTCCCAGACTGGAGCTCCTTGTGGGCAGGGATTGTCTCTCTTTATTGCTGTACTGTACTTTCCCAAGCGCTTAGTACAGTGCTCTGCACACAGGAAGCGCTCAATAAAAACGACCGAATGAACTGAATGAATGAGCGAGGGGAGGGCAGTGAGAGGAAGGCAGAGGTTGGGTTGGCCTTAGAGGAGCTATTTTTATTACCCTATTTATTTTGTTAATGAGGTGTCCATCCCCTTGATTCTATTTATCGTGATTACGTTGCCTTGTTTTTGTCCCTCTGCCTCCCCCGATTAGACTGTAAGCCCATCAGTGGGCAGGGATTGTCTCTATCTGTGGCCGAACTGTACGCTTCAAGCGCTTAGTACAGTGCTCTGCCCATAGTAAGCGCTCAACAAATACTATTGAATGAATGAATAAGTGTGTTGGGTGGTATATAGTAGGTCAGGGAGAGTAGGGAGAGAGGGGTGGGTTGAATGAGTGCCTTTCTGCAGAAGGTGAGGACTTTCTTCTGCTTGACGAGAAGGTTGATGGGCGACGCCAAAGGTTTCTGAAGCGGGGGGAGACGTGCTCGGAACGAATTTTGAGAAACGTGACCCAGGCGGCGATATTCCAGAAATAAAGCAGATTAGGATTAGACACACTCTCCCGTTAATTCTGAATTACCCACAGGGTCAAGGATGCCATAGTTTCACCCTACCTATATTTGGCAACGTGAAAAGAATTCTACTGTGAGCCTGTCACTGGGCAGCGATTGTCTCTATCTGTTGCCGAATAGTCCATTCCAAGCGCTTAGTACAGTGCTCTGCACATAGTAAGCGCTCAATACTACTGAATGAATGAATTATGGTATTTGTTAAGCGCTCAATATGTGCCTGGCACTGGACTAAGCGCTGACAGTGGGTTCCTTTACCCCGCAAGCGTGTTGTGGGCAGGGAACACATCTATCAACTCTGGTGTACTGTACTCTCCCAAGCACTTAGTAGTGTCCTGCATATAGTACGCACTCAATAAATTCAATTTATTAGTTAACCCACTGTCATCCATTAACCCAATCCTGCTCTGAGTGGAGGCAAATTCCGGGACACCGTCATTCGTATTGAGTGCACGCTTACTGTGAGCAGAGCACTATACTAAGTTCTGCTCAGCGTGGCTCAGTGGAAAGAGCCCAGCCTTGGGATTCAGAGGTTGTGAGTTCTAATCCTGACTCAGCCACTTGACAGCCGTGTGACTTTAGACGAGCCATTTCCCATCTCTGTGCCTCAGTTACCTCATCTGTAAAACTGGGATGAAGACTGTGAGCCCCGCGTGGGACGATCTGATGACCTTGCATCTACCCCAGCGCTTAGGACAGCGCTCGGCCTTCATTCGTTCAATCGTATTTATTGAGCGCTTACTGTGTGCAGAGCGGGGACTAAGTGTTTGGAAAGTACAATTCATTCAATTGTATGAGCGCTTACTGTGTGCAGAGCACTGTACTAAGAGTTTGAAATGCACAATTCATTCATTTCTTATTTACTGTGCACTTACTGTGTGCAGAGCGCTGTACTAAGCGTTCGGAAAGTACAATTCATTCAATCGTCCTTACTGGGCGCTTACTGTGTGCAGAGCGGGGACTAAGTGTTTGGAAAGTACAATTCATTCAATTGTATGAGCGCTTACTGTGTGCGGAGCACTGTACTAAGAGTTTGAAATGCACAATTCATTCATTTCTTATTTACTGTGCACTTACTGTGTGCAGAGCGCTGTACTAAGCGTTCGGAAAGTACAATTCATTCAATCGTCCTTACTGGGCGCTTACTGTGTGCAGAGCGCCGTATTAGGCGTTTGGAAAATACAATTCATTCAGTCGTCTTTATTGTGCGCTTACTGCGAGCAGAGCGCCGTACGAAACATTTGGACAGTACAATTCATTCCATCGCATTTATTTAGTGCTTACAGTGGGCAGAGCACTGGACTGAACGCTTGGAGTGTACAATTCGGCGACAGATGGAGACCATCCCTGCCCAACAATGGGCTCACAGTCTAGAAGGGGGGAGACGGACAGCAGAATAAAACCGGCGGACGGGCATCACAACCATCAAAATAGATAATCACGAATATAGACACGTCATTAATAGAGTAATAATAGAGACAAACAGGCACAAGCGCTGTGGGGAGGGGAAGGGGGTAGAGCAGAGGGAGGGAATGGGGGAGATGGGGAGGAGGGGTGGAGGGAAAGGGAGGGCTCGGTCTGGGAAGGCCTCCCGGAGGAGGTGAGGTCTCAGGAGGGCATTGAAGAGGGGAAGAGAGCTTGTCGGGGGTGAGGAGGGAGGGCATTCGAGGTCAGCGGTAGGATGTGGGCCCGGGGGGGACGGCGGGACGGGCGAGAAGGAGGCCCGGGGAGGAGGTGAGCGGCGGCAGAGGGGCGGAGTGTGCGGAGGAGGAGGGGGCCAGGGGATAATAATAATAATAATAATAATAATGTTGGGATTTGTTAAGCGCTTAGAGAAGCAGCGTGGCTTACTGGAAAGAGCCCGGGCTTGGGAGTCAGAGGACGTGGTTTCTAATCCCGTCTCCGCCACCTGTCTGCTGTGTGACCTTGGGCAAGTCACTTCACTTCTCTGAGCCTCAGTGACTTCATGTGTACAATGGGGAGGAAGACTGTGAGCCCCGCATGGAACAATCTGATGACCCTGTATCTACCCTGGAGCTTGAGAACAGTGCTTGGCACGTAGTAAGCGCTTAACAAATACCATTATTATTTTATTTAGAGAAGCAGCGTGGCTCAGTGGAAAGAGCCCGGGTTTGGGAGTCAGAGGTCATGGGTTCAAATCCTGGCTCCGCAGCTTGGCAGCTGTGTGACTCTGGGCAAGTCACTTCTCTGGGCCTCAGTTCCCTCATCGGTAAAATGGGAATGAAGACTGTGAGCCTCACATGGGACAACCTGACGACCCTGTATCTCCCCCGGCGCTTAGAACAGTGCTCTGCACATAGTAAGCGCTTAACAAATACCAACATTACTATTATTATTATTATTGTTACCATCCCCAGCACAAACTACTACTTGGCACATAGTAGGCGCTTACTAGCATGGCTCAGTGGAAAGAGCCCAGGCCGGGGAGTCAGAGGCCATGAGTTCAAATCCCAATTCTGCCACTTATCACCTGTGTGACTTTGGGCAGGTCACTTCACTTCTCTGTGCCTCAGTTTCCCTCATCTGTAAAATGGGGATGAAGACTGTGAGCCCCACAGGGGACACCCTGATCACCTTATAGCCTCCCCGGCGCTTAGAAGAGCGCTTGGCACATAGTAAGCGCTTAACAAATGCCATCCTTTTTTTTTAGAACAGTGCTCTGCACATAGTAAGTGCTTAAATACCAACATTATTATCATTACCCTCCCCAGCGCTTAGCACATAGCAGGCGCTTACCCAATACCACCATGATCATTATTATTGACTACCCAAT
Source organism: Ornithorhynchus anatinus (assembly GCF_004115215.2). Classification (NCBI taxonomy): domain Eukaryota; kingdom Metazoa; phylum Chordata; class Mammalia; order Monotremata; family Ornithorhynchidae; genus Ornithorhynchus; species Ornithorhynchus anatinus. Next base: position 41,300,481 of record NC_041741.1, read on the forward strand.
ACCACCATGATCATTATTATTATTGACTACCCAATACCACCATGATCATTATTATTATTGACTACCCAATACCACCATGATCATTATTATTCACTACCCAATACCACCATGATCATTATTATTATTATTACCCTCCCCAGCGCTTAGCACATAGCAGGCGCTTACACAGTACTACCATGATCATTATTGTTATTATTGTTACCCTCCCCAGCGCTTAGCACGTAGCAGGCATTTACTCAATACCACCATGATCATTATTATTATTGTTACTACCCAATACCACCATGATCATTATTATTATTACCCTCCCCAGCGCTTAGCACATAGCAGGTGCTTCCTCCATACCACCATGATCACTATGATTATATTACCCTCCCCAGCGCTTAGCACATAGCAGGCGCTTCCCCCCTACCCCCATGATCACTAATAGCCACTTGTCAGCTGTGTGACTGTAGGCAAGTCACTTCACTTCTCTGGGCCTCAGTGACCTCATCTGTAAAATGGGGCTGAAGCCTGTGAGCCTCACGTGGGACTGCTTGATGACCCTGGAAATCTCCCCCAGCGCTTAGAACAGTGCTCTGCACCTAGTAAGCGTTTAATACATACCAACATCATTATTATTATTATTCTCTGGGCCTCTGTGACCTCATCTGTAAAATGGGGCTGAAGCCTGTGAGCCTCATGTAGGACCACCTGATGACCCTGGATCTCCTCCAGCACTTAGAACGGTGCTTTGCACCTAGTAAGCGCTTAACAGATACCAACATTATTATTATTATTCTCTGGGCCTCAGTGACCTCATCTGTAAAATGGGGATTAATTGTGAGCCTCACATGGGACCCCCTGATGACCCTGGAAATCTCCCCCAGCGCTTAGAACGGCGCTCTGCACCTAGTAAGCGCTTAACACATCCCAGCATTAGTATCATTATTCTCTGGGCCTCAGTGACCTCCTCTGGAAAATGGGGATGAAGCCCGCGAGCCTCACGCGGGACCCCCCTGATGACCCCGGCGCCCCCCCCCCCCCCCCGCGCTTAGAACAGCGCTCTGCACCTCGGAAGCGGTAGCTTAACGGCTACCAACACGCTCATCATTATTATAAGGATAAACGCTCATCACTCACCGCCACCTGTTAATGCCCACGTTGGAGGAGCCTGCGAACCAGGGGTCGAGGATGTAGACGCAGCGGACGGTGTCGGCGCCCCGGACGCAGTCCCGCAGGGCGGGGTTGTCGTGGAGCCGCAGCCCCTTGCGGAACCAGTGGACGGCGTTGACGCCCATCCCGCCCGGCGGGGCGATGGGGGAGACGCCTCCGGGGGGGAGCGGCCCGGCGGGCTTTAGGACCCAACGGGCGGGCTTTAGGACCCAGCGGGCGCCTTCCCTCCCCTCCGCCCAGACGCGGGGGCTCCGGGTCCCAACGGCCCCCCCCCCCCCCCCCCCGCCTTCCCCTCCCTCGTCCTCGTCCGACCGGGAACGGCGGGAAGCGGGCGGAGAGAGGCGGGCGGAGGTCGGGCGTCCCCCGAGGCGGAGGCGGAGGCGAAGGCGCCGCTCCCGCTCCCGCTCCCAACGCCTCAGCGGCCCCGGCCCCGCCCCCGCGCGCCCATTGGCTGCCGCCGCCCCACGTGACCCCCGGCACCTCACGTTTCCGAAGTGTGTCTGCCCCCCCCCCTCCCCCCCGCCTCGCGGCCCTGGCTGGCTCCGCCCGCGCGGCCGCCGCGCCTCGGGGACGGGCGGACTCACCCCACCCCGCCCCCCCGCCTCGAGCCCCCCGCGCCCCGCCCCGCCCCCTCCCCGGCCGCCCCGCGCGGGGGAGGAGGAGGAGGAGGAGGAGGAGGAGAAGCCCCGCCCCCCGGGCCCGGCAGCGCCGCCCATTGGCTGGGGCCGCTGGGGCCCGGATGAGCACGGGGCCGCCAGGAGACAGACCCCGGCGCGTGGGGGCCTGCGGGGCGGGGGGGGGGGGGAAGGAAGGAAGGAAGGAGCCAGGGCCTGAGGGCCGACAGCGAGGAAGGAGGTCCGCACCGGACCCTACTCCCTCCCTCCCTCCCTTCTTTTCTCCTTTCCTTCCTTAACCTTTTCCCTTTCATTTCTCCTTCCCTTTTCCCTTTCCTTCCTTTCGCCTTTTCCCTTTCCTTTCGACTTCCTTTTCCGTTTCCTTCCTTTCCCCATTCCTTTTGCCTTCCTTTCCCTTTTCCGTTTCCTTCCTTTCCCCATTCCTTTCACCTTCCTTTCCCTTTTCCGTTTCCTTCCTTTCCCCTTTCCTTTCGCCTTCCTTTCCCTTTTCCGTTTCCTTCCTTTCCCCTTTCCTTTCATCTTTCTTTCCCTTTTCCATTTCCTTCATTTCCCCTTTCCTTTCTCATTCCTTTCCTTTCGCCTTGCTTTCCCTTTTCCCTTTCTCCTTTCCTTCCCCCTTCTTTTCCCTTTCCTTTCTCCTTTCCTTCCTTTCCCTTTTCCCTTTCCTTTCTCCTTTTTCCTTTTCCCTTTCCTTTCTCCTTCCTTTCCCTTTCCTTTCTCCTTTCCATCCTTTCCCATTTCCCTTTCCTTTTCCCTTTCCCCTTTCCTTCCTGTCCCTTTTCCCTTTCCTTTCTCCTTTCCTTCCTTTCCTTCTCTCCCTCACTAGAAATAACTAATCTATGGCCTCCCGCCAGAGCTATCCCGTTTTACTTAGCCGTTATGTAGCTCAGTTACGTAAGGCGTAGCCTCTGTTTCATAACTCACTAAGTGAGCTCCTTTTTTAAAAAAATTTTGATGCTTTCGGTGTTTGTGGTGTTCGTTAAGCACAGAAGCAGCGTGGTGTAGTGGATGGAGCAAGGGCCTGGGAATCGGAAGGTTCTAATCCCTCCTCTGCCACCTGTCTGCTGTGTGTCCTTGGTCAAGTCACTAAAGTTCTCTGAGCCTCAGTGACCTCATATAAATCAGTAAATTCCAGATACGTACATAAATGCTCTGGGGTTGAGAGGGGAGAAGAACAGAGGGAGCAAGGCAGGGCAATGCAGAAAGGAGTGGGAGAAGAGGAAAGGCACGATTTAGTCAGGGAAGGCCTGGAGGAGATGTGCCGTCAATAAGGCCTTGAAGGAGGGGAGAGTAACTTCCCGTCAGATTTGAGGAGGGAGGGAGGGAGGGAATTCTAGGCCAGAAGCAGGATGTCGGAGTCAAGATAGGTGAGAAGGTGAGCATTAGAGGAGCAAAGTGTGCAGGCTGGGTTGAAGTAGGAGAGTAGTGAGGTGAGCTAGAAGGGGGCAAGGTGATTGAGTGTACTCTCTCAAGCACTTAGTACAGTGCTCTACACATAGTAAGTGATTATTAATAATAATAATGGTATTTGTTAAGCGCTTACTAGGTGCCAAACACTGTTCTAAGCGCTGGGATAGATACAAGGTTATCGGGTTGTCCCACGTGGGGTTCACAGTCTTAATCCCCATTTTACAGATGAGGTAACTGAGGCACAGAGAAGTTAAGTGACTTGCCCAAAGTCGCAGAGCTGACAAGTTTCGGATCCCTTGACCTCTGACTCCCAAGTCCGTGTTCTTTCCACTAAGCCATGCTGATTGATTACCTCAGATATTCCTTGCACAGGAACTTTTTGAGGCAGAACAGGATTTAGGCTTTAAATTGATCCTGTCACATCTGCTCCATCTAAGCAACTCCAGGCAGTAGTGCAGTCCACTTATAAGGACATCAGAACAGATCAGGAAACTTTTTTTTGCCCTAAATTGTACCTTTCAGCATCCAGTTTAGGGGAATGGGACGGGAAAAAATATCTGGGAAACAGAATGGATGTCACGGAAGGCCTCCATTGCAAGATTTGTTCAAGCATTTAGTTGCTATTACCAGAAATGAATGGATCATTGATCTAGCCCAATGTGGCATAGCTCATGCTCCTGTTCTTAAAGGTTTATTTTTGGCACACAGTAAGCACTTAAAAAATACCACGATACTTTTTTTTTAAAATGAGTAGCATGTTCCAATTTGAGGGATAGCTACTTTTGTGTTTGTGTCCTTGGATGAACCACTTTCTTTTTCAAGTTGTTTTAGGAATAATTATACGTGGAGGTTCCAAGCACTGTGTAAGGTATTTAATCCCAGTTTTACAGATGAGGAAACGGAGGCACAGGGATGTTAAAGTTAGGTGGCTCGTGGCAAACAGTGAAATGTTTGCGGTAGTTGTGGGTCAGGCCACAGAATACCAACTTGCCCAGGGCCACCAAACTGTTTGTACAGGCTTTAGGGAAAGATCGGAATACCAAATGGAACGTTATAAATTAGCCACAACATATAGCTATCCGTGTAGGGGAAAAAAATGAGGGAGAAATCCGTACAGAAAGGAAAATGAAGACAATCCCCATATGCTTCTTTAATTAGAGCTTGTAAGACTTAGGGACGCCATCCATCAATGAGGAAAACCAAATAATAGAAATGAACTAATGATAGCCACAAGTTAAAAAGAATACAATTTTTTTAATATAGAAAGGAACCAAATTGGAATTTAGGTCAACTATAAGAAGTTAAACATCTCTAAAATGGCTGAGTGAGTTCATCTTCTATTTCTGTCCCTGTAAAATAAAAAAAAAGTTATTTAAGGAGAACTAAATGTTTGCTAAGTTATCTGGTGGATTCCAAGATCATTTAGGAAATGGGCATGAGCTAAAACTGCCCTCACTGCAAAAGCTCAACTGCAGTTGGGTTTGACTGTGGGGCAGGTTCAGCGGAGCAGTTTTGCTTTAGATTTGGATTCTGAGCCACCCAAGTGAAACCAGTCCCTTGGGATGGCCTTGGTACTGATTGAACCTCTTGTGGTCCTTTAGAGGACAACTCCTCCAAGAGGCTTTCCTGGACTAATCTCTCACATCTCCCTTCCCTCTACCTTCTGCATCATCTACGCGCTTGAATTTATACCCTTTACTGACCTGCTATTCACTCCACCCTCAGGCCCACACCACTTATGACCACACCCATAATTCATTTTAATGTCCGCTTCCCCCTCTAGTTTGTAAGCTTTTCTCAGTGCCTCATACAGGGCCTGGCACATAGTATGTACTTAATACCACTGTTATTATGATGATTTTTGTGGGTCAGGAAAAGTGTCTACCAACTCTGTACCGTGCTCTCCCAAGCTCTTACTACTGAGTCCACAGTAGTCGCTCAAAAAATACCACTGATTGATGGAATAATGACCCAGGGCTAGGTAAGATCCCCTTTAAGACCATCTGAACATCGGTCTAGCCTTTGAAAGAAGGGGTGGAGGTAAAGGGCACCGTTAACGTTTCCTGTGTTTAGCCTGGCATCATCTCACACACCTTCCTTGTCCTTTATATCTGTGGGATTTTTCAAGCAGGTAATATTAAAGAAATCAACTGAATGCTAAAAGCATACACCGGGGATAACATCAGGGCATGTTAGCTAAAATTCACCTCTAACCAAAAGATATGGAATCTCAAACTCACGGGCAAATTATTGATTCAATACCATACTGTGTATAATCATAATAATACCACTCGTTTTCTTTTATCTGGACAACCTGATTCCCTACAGTCTCAGGGTTGCGTAGTATCTTGCTACATGATTTCCCTTGACTGTCTAATGTGGAGCTATGTGGCTACATCGTGTGCCAGGCTTTGAAGGTTTATTCCAAGGAGTGTAATCAAAAGAGAAGGATAGTACACTTTTTGATTGAATTGTTTCAAACGTACCAAAAACTAGAAGCAGCGTGTTAAATCCCAGAGATATTTAAATGCAGGCAAAATGCTTTTAAAAAGAACAACTCTGGCAATTGCAATCTAGGATTTAGAAATGACAGTATCATTGTTTACATGTTTTACAATGTGTAAAGTACAGTTTTAAGCACTAGGAAGAATGGACATTGATTCACAAAATGTCCTAGACTCAAAAAGGGATTTTATCATGTTTTCTTATCTCTCTGGCTGCTCCTTCTCAGTCTCATTGCTCTCACTTGCTCTTCCTCTGCGTCTTGGGGGTCTCTCAATGCTTTTTTTAAAACTTTTTTTTAATGGTATTTAAGTGCTTACTATGTACCAGGCACTGTACTAAGTGCTAGGGTACATACAAGTTAATGAGTTTGGACACAGTCCCTGTCCTGCGAAGGGCTCACAGTCTTAATCCTCATTTTACATTTGAGGTAACTGACGCATAGAGAAGTTAAGTGACTTGCCTAAGGTAGGACAGCAGACAAGTGGCAGAGTCAGGATTAGAACCCAAGTCCTTCTGACTCCCAGGCCCATGCTCTATCTGCTAAGCCTTGCTGCTTCTCCATTTTGTCCTAGGTCTCCTTCTCTTCCCACTTTAAATGCATCCACTTGGGGAACTCATCCACTCCCATGGCCTTAACTACCACCGCTATGTACTGACTCCTAAATCTCCCACGCTTAACCCTTGGTTCTTTCCTTTCTTTAAATTTCCATATTAATAAATGGTATCAATGTATTCATTGTCAAGAGGGAGGGGAGGACAGACTCTCAGGGGAAAAAATAACAGGTTAAATTACATTCCCCGAAAAGGTAAAAATTAACCGTTCTTTCCTCAACACTCTAGTCCAAGCCATCCTGGCCTACTCTACCATAAACTTAATAATAATAATGTTGGTATTTGTTAAGTGCTTACTATGTGCAGAGCACTGTTCTAAGCACTGGGGAAGATACAGGGTAATCAGGTTGTCCCACTTGAGGCTCACAGTCTTAATCCCCATTTTACAGAGGAGGGAACTGAGGCACAGAGAAGTTAAGTTACTTGCCCACAATCACCCAGCTGACAAGTGACAGAGCCGGAATTCGAACCCATGACCTCTGACTCCCAAGCCCGTGCTCATTCCACTGAGCCACGCTGCTTCTCACTAAACTATTTCTATTTCCACTAAATCAGCCCGACACCAGTTATATGATTTTCCAAAATTGTTATCCTACCTAACTGGACCCATATCCATCTCTGCAATCTTTCTTATGGCAAGCCAAATACTTCAATATTTAATTTTGCACCTAAAACCCAGTGCAAACCCACTATTAAAATATAACATTGAAGAAACAGTACTCTATTTTCCCAAATGCCAATTTAAAAAAGAAAATATTATATTTTTCTCTACTGTGAGAAAGAAGAGACTGAACAGGAGAGCAAGTTGTAAAATAAGTGAATCTTTAGTTTATTTTTCCTATAATCTCCAAGTTTCATTATGAAATCCCACCTGTGGTTGTTAATGGTCTACTGTAGTGGGATTGTCCCACACCAATATGCCTCCATATACCAGCCCACCAAAAATTGTATATTTTAAATATGTACTCTGAAACTCTAGAGTCCTATTATTTGTGACTTTAGGGAAATTTATTCTCTAGCTGCTCATTCTGTATTTATTCTCTAGCTGTTTTTTAGATGAATGTCTGGATGAGGAGGCAGGCTTTGCGTCTAGATTAATTTATTATAAAAAGTGAACCCAATACCTAGGGAAAATGAAGGTCTATGGTTCAATTATGCTACGATCTGCCTACCGCTGAATGCTCCTATGAGTGGCAAAAGAAAAAAATCCTCAAAAGCATTGGAATAGGTCCCAATTTCGATTCCTAAATCCAACATTTTCTTCCTGGCCGTGCTAAGTTCAGTATAGACCGTGTACTCTTTTCTTAGTGTAATTACAAGCTCATGGTGCCACATGCTGCACTGAGCAGCTTTAAAGATACAGTGTTGATCACTCTATGGTCCTTGGAGGTTGTTTGTTCATTTTACAAGCTGTCTTGCAATTTGACATACAGTAAGTCAATAACATTGGCAGCTATTCCTCGAGGGAGGCTGAGGTCTTGATGAAAGCAGAAGTGTTGTAGCTCTGGTCTGAACTACGCTGACAGAGCTGGTAGGAGGGAAGCCTGCCCAGGATTTGCTGGCCCTATGCCATAGATAATCTCGCTTTGCTTTGCTTTCTCTCATTTTATGGATGAAATAAATCAAAATTTTCAAAAGGAGTCTTTGTGGCTTGGTTTTAACATATTTATTCCCCATGATAGACGTCGTTCTGGAAAAACTCAACTCAACGTGAAGGTTCGTTACATTCCTGTGAGCTCCGTTATCATTCATATTCAATCATTCATATTCATTCAAGGATTTATAGTTTTTTAAAAATCGTATTTCCCTTCTCCACAACTTGCTGGACATGTATTAACCCCTACTCTTCATCAGGAAAAGGAATTTAAATACACTAAATCTTGGGATCCTACAAAATCTCACTTGAGTTCAGTTTTGTGTTTATTTTCGGTGATATTATTAAGCACCCAAGGAATCAGGGATGGATCAGAAGAGAGCTCTGCAAAAGACCACAATGTATGATCCATATGGACCTTGTTAGATTCTGAATCTGTGAGACTTTGTGGCCTTGGCCCAGAATATCATAAATATCTGCCACACATTGGGAGGGTGTTTTAGTGAGAGAGTGTAGAGAGTGTTTAGTGAGAGAGTAAAACTCACAGTAGAGTGTGTTTTAGTGGGTCCCATTTGTTTTCAAAAAATGCTTGTGGTGCACTGGCTCCCAAATAAATTAGAAAGTTATTTTGAATTCCCAACTGTGTATTCTCTCCCAGCACTTAGTACAATGTTCTGCGCACAGTAAGTGCTTAAATACTATTACTTCTACTACTACATAAGTTTCCCAAATTAAAAGTGGCTAGAGCTAAATTTAAAGGATTCCCCTCAGGCAGATCTGGTAAAGTTTGACTCTCCTTCAAATTTTGTTTGAGATTTATCTATTCCTCTTTCTTTTCCCATGATTATATGGACTAGGGCCTTAAAAATTATTGGAACTGAGATATAACCCCACCAATAGGCATTTCTCTGACTCTCACCTGCCCACCTTTTCTTAACAGAATATCTAATAATAATAATGTTGGTATTTGTTAAGCGCTTACTATGTGTCAAACACTGTTCCAAGCACTGGGGGAGATACGAGGTAATCAGGTTGCCCCACGTGGGCCTCATGGTTTTCATCCTCATTTTACAGATGAGGTAACTGAGGCATAGAGAAGTTAAGTGACTTGCCCAAGGTCACACAGCGGACAAGTGGCAGAGCCGGGATTAGAACCCACGACCTCTGACTCCCAAGCCCGGGGTCTTTCCACTAAGCTAAGCTGCTTCTCAGATTGCAAAGCAATCTACTGCCTACAGATTGCAGTGTGGCCTAGTAGAAAGAGCACGGGCCTGAAAGCAGAAGACCTGGGTTCTAATCCCAGCTCTGCCACTTGTCAGCTGTGTGACTGTGGGCAAGTCACTTTACTTCTCTGTGCCTCAGTTCCCTCATCTGTAAAATGGGGATTGACTGTGAGCCTCACGTGGGACAACCTGATGACCCTGTATCTACCCCAGTGCTTAGAACAGTGCTCGGCACATAGTAAGCGCTTAGCAAATACCAACATTATTATTATTATTGTCTACTGTTTGACCTTGGGTAAGTCACTTCACTTCTCTGTGCCTCAGTTCCCTCACCTGTAAAATGGGGGTTAAGACTGTGAGCCCCATATGGGACAAGGACTGTGTTCAACCTGATTAACTTGTACCAACCCCAGTGCTTGTACGGTGCCGGGAACATAGTAAGCACTTAACAAATATGATTTAAAAAATGAAAAGATTGGGCCTGGGGAGAAGGTAGCAAGCATTTTTTATTTTTATTCTTAAAAGCTAGGTCTCGTATGCTGCTATTTAGCACTTTATCAATAGATGGTGCTATGAGAACTAGATTATTTGAATTTAGCTGGTGACTCGGGTAGGCTTGTCGCCTATCCTGCGCCTTTGTGAGTAAAATGCAGTTTTCACTATTAAAAGACAATATTGAAAAAAAATACTCTGTCTTCCTAAGTGCCGATTTTAAGAAGAAAATACCAGTGTTCATGAGGGCTGTCAGTGCCTACTGTAGAGTGAACAAGGGATCTGAAGGGGAAATTCAGTGCTTCTGGTTGCCTGCATTGGGGAAGAGTTAGGGTACTTGCTGAGTGCTTTACTGGGTGCAGAGCACTACAGTAAGCACTGAAGAGAATACAATAAAGGGTAATCAAACCTCAGATCCTGAATCTCGGGGGGCTCTTGTCTTGTCTCATGCCGTCAAGTCGTTTCCGACCCATAGCGACACCGTGGACACGTCTCTCCCAGAACGCCCCGCTCTCCATCTGCAATCGTTCTGGTAGTGTATCCATAGAGCTTTCTTGATCAAAATCCAGAAGTGGTTTACCACTGCCGCCTTCCACAAAGTAAACTCGAGTCTCCACCCTTGACTCTCTCCCATCCCACTGCTGCCCAGCATGGGTGAGTTTTGACTTATAGCAGATTGCCTTCCACTCACTCGCCACTGCCCAAGCTAGGAATGGAATGGGTAGGCCCCTGCTTGACTCTCCCTTCCATAACTGAGACTGGTAGAGTACTGGAAACTCTCCAGGTACAATCCTATTCATTCATTCATTCAATAGTATTTATTGAGCGCTTATTATGTGCAGAGCAACTGTACTAAGCGCTTGGAATGAACAAGTCGGCAACAGATAGAGACGATCCCTGCCGTTTGACGGGCTTACAGTCTAATCGGGGGAGACGGACAGACAAGAACAATGGCAATAAATAGAGTCAAGGTCAGGGGGTTCACAATCTTAAAAAAGGGGGCTGGGAGTTTTCCTTGGGGCACAATAAAGACAAAATAACTTGCAAAAACAGAGCAACACAACACTGAGATTGCGGGGGTTGTTGGCTGATTTTTCACCACCCAAGCTTTCCAGAGTCCAACAGTTACAACCAAGGCTTTCCTGATGTTCTAAAAGTTGTGGCAGCCTCTCGCTGCTGCAGCTAGACTCCCTCACATCCCCACTGATTCAGGACACATCAGCAGCAAGGTTCTGGGTAGTGTCGCTTAGCAGTCGTCCAATCCGGTGGATTGAGAAGCCAAGAGCACGTGCTGCTGCTGCTGTGGGTCCTCCATTCATTCAATCGTATTTATTAAGCGCTTACTGGGTGCAGAATACTGTACTAGGTGCTTGGGAAAGTACAGTACAGCAATAAGGAGTGACAATCCCTGCCTACAGTGAGATCACAGTCTGTGGGGGGAGACAGACATCAATACAAATAGACATCTATATAAATAAAATTACAGATATATATATGTGCTAGATTCAGGGTGTTCAAACAGACTTCCATATGACGTTACACGTGCGTGCTCAATAGTGTAATGTCATGCAGAATCAGAGCAGGGGAGGTGGGGGCCACAAATTTTTCCCTGGCTTAGGGTAACCAAAAATCTGAGTTGGCCTTGTTAGGACAACTCTCTAGAGTTTCTGAGGGGTACCCTGAATGCAGTTTTCCCATGTCAGAAGTTCCCAGCTACCTCAGTGACATTTTCAGCCTTGAGTGACTGCAATTCTCTCCTTCAGATGAAGACAGCTGTCCCAGAGGAAGACAGCCTTGATGAGAGAGAGAGAGAGTCTGTATGTTTGTGTATATGTGAAGAAGGGACTGTATGCATGTTTAAGTATGGGTGAATGTATAAGAAAGTTTCTCCTTTCTCTTTCCCATCCTTTTATCCCCTCTATTTTGGATCATCTCCCCTACCCCCTGGGAGGCCTTCCCACTAATATTGCATCAATCAATCACATTTATTGAGCCCTTACTGTGTGCAGAGCACTGTACTAAGCACTCGGGAGAGTACGATCTAAAAGAGTTAGTAGACACATTTCTTGGCCACAACAAGCTCACAGTCTACAGTCCCTCAGGAAATCAATCAGTTGCATTAATTTAGGGCCTGTTGAGTTCAGAGCACCATTCAAAACCCTGGGAGAGAAAAATAATAGCAGAGTGTACGCATTCCCTGCCCTAGGGTTTATTAAGGATTAATAAAGGTTGTTCTTTTTTCCAACTCCATTTCTTTTTGCTCTAAGAAATAATAATATATTGGGTTACTAATAATGTTACTAATGATTTCCAAATTTTAAAAATTACATCCCAAATACAAAAGAATAACTGCACACAAGCGGCCTAAACTAGGAATGAAATTGAAATGTCTGCCCTATTAGCCATCAGAATCTATAGTAATTCATTTTGTTTGTATGTTAAATTTAAACAAGGATATTTCATATTCTGAAAAGATTCTATAGGGGCCTAACTTTGTTAAAATAAAAATTCTAGATTGTCAGTTAAATATAAATGCTGCTGAAATCCTTGTCTTTTCATTCCGGAATAAGAAAATGATGCAAAGAGGCTTGCACCAACAATTTCACTCTCTCTTCAAGAACTCTAATTCGTTTTTGGGCATATAAAGGCTTTCAGACACATAAGAGTGCTCCCCATTTAGGTGAATGCTCCAGAGATGCTCTTATCCAAGTAACTGTGGAGAGTAATTTTTGAAAAAAATAAATGAGTAATAGTTTTCTAACTCAGTTTCTTCAACATCTCCCCCTTCTATCTCTTGAAGTATTTCAGAATTTGAGGGGAAAAACAAATCAGGAATTCAAAAGGAAGCTTTCTTTTCAATTCTTCAAGTACTTTGCTGGTTTTGAGAACATTAAAGGCTTCAATCAACTTGAAATCTTATTTGGATCACCCTAAGAAGGCTTTTCGGTTTGATCTCCAGTTCAGAATTTTCTGAAACATCAACTGAAGGGAGATGACCACCTGGGTTCTTATGGAAAACCGTTTGACTACAGTCAGATTTTACCCCACCTCCCAGAGTGTTGATTACTTAATAGCTTCCAACTCGACAAGCATGATTGATTCCACATCTGTGAGGGCGACTCCTTCCGTGCCCTGGGACCAGGGAGGAAAATATGCTCTTTCTTCTTCCTCTTGTGATCTCTGGCAGCAGCTTTGACTAAACCAAAGAACGCCTCAGGTACCTCCTCAGGTTCTCATTGTTTGGGCCAAGAAAGTGGACTTAGCCATTTCCCCCATTTGTAGGAGTAATGGAAGCCACATGCAGCAGAGCCCTGTATGAGCCAGACCATAGCGCTGAATGTCAGAGGTAGGCTCGGTCTGGAAACATGTCCCATCTGGGACTTTCTTCATCATGGGAGGCCATGACTACGGAGAAATCCAACGGCTGTATAGATGCCACATGGGCCTGAGAGAATTGTGTTTGTATTTGTGTGGGTGCCAAATTCTTGGGCACATACTGAGAGGGGCGGAAGGGAGAACAGTTGCTGTTGGGAAGGCCACAGTTGGTCTTGGGCTGCAGTCCAGTTAGGCCACTGGTTAATCCTGCCCTGCTTCTGCTGTATCTGAAGGAATCAATCAGTCATTCATATTTATTGAACACTTGCAGTGCATAGAATACTATACTAAGCGCTTGGGTTTGTACAATATAACAGAGTTGGTAGGCGTGTTCCCTGACCACAGTGATCTTACATTCTAGAGGGGGAGACAGGCATGGATATAAATAAATGAATTGCAGATTTGAACATAAATGCTTTGGGGATGAGGGAGGAGTAAGTAAAGGGAGCAAACACAAGTTCATAAGCAACTCAGAAGGGAGTGGGAGAAGAGGAAATGAGGGCTCAGTCAGTGAAGGCCTCTTCTCATGGGGGTCACGTATCTGAAACTCCCGATTCCTTATATCAATCTACTGCCTTACTGCACTTTGATACTCATCTTACCTCCATCCCCATGACATTTAAATCCATATCTTCATACTCTGCTGCTTCCCCTGTCTGCAGCTTATTTTAATGTCTGCCTCTTCACCAGCTTGTAAGCTTCTTGAGGGCAGAAATTGTATTGATCAACTCTCTTATATTGTACTCTTCCAAGAGTACAATTCTCAGAAAAAATAACAGATCTCTCCTCTTCTAGCCTGCTCTCCCGCTCAAGACTGCTCTCCCCATCTAGACTGTAAGTTCTTGTGAGCAGGGAATGTGCTTATCAACTCTGTTATATTTTACTTTCCTAAGCTCTTAGTCCCGTGCTCTGAACGCAGTAAGGACTCAATAAATCTGATTGATTGATTGATTGATTTAGATTGGGGTCCTTCAGATGCACCTGATCTTCTAGACAGGTTTCACCATGTCTCTCTCTTCCTCTCAGCCCAAATAAGGGAATAATGAGACTGAGAAAACAAATGCAATGAGTCCAGTGCAAATTAATAGAAACAGTACTATGCATTTTATAACATTGGCAATTTGGTTGCAACAAAGCTCTTTATTGCCAAGGGCTGTGGATTCTTATTGGAGCAGTTGATTTACTTGCCCACTCAGAAGAATATGGGTCTATGTTTATTAGTTTAAACAATAGTAGAATACAGTTGGATTTTATTTGGGCTAAACATTCTTTATGCATTTGAGGTGGTTTTCTTGAGGGGGTGGATTGCTTGTCACTTTTCAATTTTTACAACATTAATAGAATAAGCTCTACAGTTTTACCATAAAGCCTTAGAAGCACGTAATGAAGAATCTTATTTTCATTTTATTTTGAGAACTTTTTATTTTATTTTGAGACCTCTTTATTGTAAAACCCTTATAACTGGAATATGACTTTCCCGGAATCCAGGAAGAGTGAGATTTTCCATTACCGGCTCGTCCTTCATTCAAAACAAAGTTTAGTATGACAGGTAAATCCACCCCACCCCATCTCTAGACTCTGAAAGCCGTCAGAGGTTCTTAGGTTGAGAGGCTTGATCACTGATGGCACAACCCAAGCAGACAGAATCCAGGTTTCTTGATTTCCAGAACAGGGTTCCTTCTATTGTACCAATAGTGAGGCTAAGCCTATAGGGCACAGATTGCAATAGACATAAAGCACTTACAGGTGCCTGATATTATTAATTATGCTATAAATAATAATACATTACATTATAGTAATATAATTATATTAGTAATCTAATAATGAGTGTCATCTATTAAGGACTACCTATTTATTAAGGTATTTATTGAAAAGCAGCATGGCCTAGTGGAAAGGGCAAGGGCCTGGGAGTCAGAGGACCTGGATTCTAATCCCGGCTCTGCTACTTATCTGCTGTATGACCTTGGACAAGTCACTTAACTTCTCTCTGCCTCCATTACCTCCTCTGTAAAATGGGGATTAAGACTGTGAGCTCTATGTGGGACAGGGACTGTGGCCAACCCAGTTTTATTGGGCTAAGTGCTGAGGTGGAGATGACATAATCAAATAGTAATTCCTACTCCAAATAGGCTCCCAATCTAAGAGGAATAGAGAGAATAGGATTCTTACTCCTATTTTCCAGAGGAGGAAACTGAGGCACAGAGAGGTTAAATGGCCTGCCTATGGTTACAGAACAGAACAGTGACTGTGGTAGAATTAGACCCTGATCTCTGACTCCCCGATTTATGGTCTTTGCCCTGTGCCACAGTGATTTTTATTTTTCTGAAAAATTGTCATCCCTTGACCCCAAATTTGCTGTGCTAGGCCCTATCCTATGGAGCAGTCCACCCCGATACAAGAGGACATTGCAGATTTTGAGGGCACAGACATTTTAAAAATCTTTCCTCAAAGCTCCATTAATTTAGTACTTCTGAACATGAATTAGAAAATTAGCAGCTAACTAAATGATATACCAACAGCATGTCTCTAGACTGTAAGCTCGTTGTGGACAGAGAACATGTCTACCATATTGTACTCTACCAAGAGCGAAGTACAATGCTCTACTCACAGTAAGTGCTCAATAAATATGAGTGACCAATTGATTGAAGCAACAGTCGTCATTTACTGAGAGGATCATACTCAGTCACTTGCTCATTTTGCCCAGGATTAAGACTCTCTATTAACTTAAGTATTGAACAAATGAAGAACAATCTTCAACTGGGAATACAGAGAGAAATAACTGTTACCATCCCAGGTGTGCATCTACTGAAATTAGAGCAAAGAGAAATTTAGCAACTTGCCCAAGTTTCCATAATGAATCAGTGATGCAGATGAAAAAAAAAAGGATTTCCTTGTTTCTGATCCTGACCACTGAACATTTGCAACCTTAATTAATCAATCAATCAGTGGGATTTAATGAGTGCTTACTATGCACAGAACACTGTACTAAGAACTTGGGAGAATACAGTAGAGGTGGTAGCCATGATCCTGGCCTTCAATGAGTTTAATGGGATCTTAGTGGGATCAAGGAGCTTAGAGGGATCTACCGAGCAATCTACCATACAGGGTGAGGTAGATCAGCTACACAGAATTCTGAATTCTCAATACATGAATATATTTCAGATTGAAAGACAAAAAAATGAAATATTTTCTTCTTGAATAAAAGTTCTTTTTTAATCCAAAGGCATTTAATCATCACAACCGATACTAGGTGAACAACGAATGGTTTGTTTCTGGCTCAGAAACCCTGATCTAGGAGTAGCCTGCGAATGAGAGATACCACATGAATCATTGTGACATTCAGACAAGACCTTGGAAGAAATGCAGTTAAAAATCCATCCAAAACAGGTGTCGGAACTAGTCAGAGAAACATCGGTTCCATCCGCAGTTTCTGCTTTCAGCAGACCCAGGTCCCTTCTCTTCATGTTGAGGTGAGAGGGTCATTAAGAAGAAAACGAGTGCTACAACTCTAACTAACTTTCCAGGGTTTCCTAAATTTTTGTGATATCCCAAATCTGACGATGTTTCTCAATGGACAGTTGGACAATATATGGCATTCATCGTTTCAAGCTGTTAGCATTTTAATAACGAGAGAACTCTCTGATGAGTGGTTAAAAATTTTCCCATAAGTTTGCAGATCTTGTTGCCAGGAAAGATCTTTAGGCACTGTTAATATAATAATAATAATAATTGTTAAGCACATACTATGAGCTGTGGTAGATATAGTGTAAACAGATGGACTCCAGTGTCTTTCCCACATGAGAGTCACAGCCTCTAAGCCGAGAGGCCTTCCCTAACCAAACTTTCTTTTCCTTTTCTCCCACTCTCTTCTGCATCACCCTGACTTGCTCCCTTTATTCATCCCTCCTCCCAGCCTCACAGTAGTTATATCTAGATCTGTAGTTTATTTATATTAACCTCCCCCCCAGACTGTAAGCTCGTCGTGGGCAGGGAATGTGTCTTATTGTCATATCATACTCTCCCAAGCGCTTAGTATAGAGTTTTGCACATAGTAGGCACTCAATAAATATGATTGAAAAGTAATGGGAAGTGCTTGGGAAACATTCAAATGCCCTAATGTAGGTTTTGTCCCGGAAAATGTTGCAAATGCTGAGGAGCCTCTGGGGTACAGGAAGTGATGATTAGTAGGAACAGAGGTAGTCAGGGATGGAAATTAAAACTAGTAATAGAAGCACACTAAGATCTTGTGGAAAACGCGCACATTTGTCGATTTTTAAGTCAGAAGGGAGTCCAAAATTAAAATGATCCAAGGAAAACAGAGAAAGGAATAGATTTGGGAACAAAACACATTCAATTCAATGTTCTGTTGTGAGATGAACTGAAACGCAGCAAAAGGAAGAAGTAAGCTGATGATGAGGGACACGTATCTTCTTTTCGCAGCATGTGCAGCATGTGGAAGGTGGTAGTTAATGATTCAATTTTGCATTCAATAAATTGCGTCAAGTGGTGCACAGGGCTCTCAAATGGAGGTCCAGGAAATGGTGATTCAGGCTTCTAGGAGGATCTTGATCTGTCCTCTAAAGGGGCAAGGTGAAAGCATTTAGCTTCCCCCAAGAATGTTTTGAAATAGGTGTAGATTGCATAATAAATCCCCCTAGAAAACTGAAATGAGTGGCACAGTTAGAGCATGCTAAATTACATGGAAGCCTACCACGACCATAGGCCTTAGAGAAATAACTATGATAGAAATGGAAAAGAATCAATGTAGGATGTCCAGAGAGCCACAAGAAAAGGAAATCAAACATACAAGATGTAAAGTTGATATGCAAAGAGACACGTGAACAAACACAGGAAGCTGAATCATGAGATTAGCCCACAATAGAAATGGTGTAGAACAAGAAAGCAGTCTACAAATTTACAATGGATAGTAACAATTATTTACACATTGTCACAAATGTTTCATATATACAAGCTTCTCTGTTAATTCAGTGAAGGGTGGCTTGTAATTATAAGCTCATGTGCACTCAATTCACACCCCCAATACATATTAGAGAAGCAGCATGGCTCAGTGGAAAGAGCACAGGCTTAAGAGTCAGAGGTCATGGATTCTAATCCAGGCTCTGCCACCTGTCAACTGTGTGACTTTGGGCAAGTCACTTAACTTCTCGGTGCCTCAGTTACCTCATTTGTAAAATGGACATTAAGACTGTGAGCCTCAGGTGAGACAACCTGATTACCCTGTACCTACCCCAGCGCTTAGAACAGTGCTTGGCACATGGTAAATGTTTAACAAATACCAACATTATTAGATAAATCCTGTCTATGACCACAAATCAGAGGATGCAGACCTGATTGGCAAATATGCCCACCAATAGGATCCTATCTGTGGGAACCAACCAGAGAATATGGCCTGTGAGCATTCCTGAAAGGAATTTTTTTCCAAGAAGGTTTCCAGGGACCTAATCATTTTGTACCTTAGCAAGATGTAAGTTTCTCATGAATCTGTTTTTGAACAATTAATAGCCATCTTGCTGCTCTCCCTGAACCTGGCCATACTCTTTCTTTTTTATAATGATATTTGTTAAGGGCTCACTATCTATTAGGCACAGAAGTTCATTCATTCATTCATTCATTCATTCATTCAATAGTATTTATTGAGCGCTTACTATGTGCAGAGCACTGTACTAAGCGCTTGGGATGAACAGGTCGGCAACAGATAGAGACAGTCCCTGCCGTTTGACGGGCTTACAGTCTAATCGGGGGAGACGGACAGACAAGAACAATGGCACTAAACAGCGTCAAGGGGAAGAACATCTCGTAAAAACAATGGCAACTAAATAGAATCAAGGCGATGTACAATTCATTAACAAAATAAATAGGGTAACGAAAATATATACAGTTGAGTGGACGAGTACAGTGCTGTGGGGATGGGAAGGGAGAGGTGGAGGAGCAGAGGGAAAAGGGGAAAATGAGGCTTTAGCTGCGGAGAGGTAAAGGGGGGATGGCAGAGGGAGTAGAGGGGGAAGAGGAGCTCAATCTGGGAAGGCCTCTTGGAGGAGGTGATTTTTAAGTAAGGTTTTGAAGAGGGAAAGAGAATCAGTTTGGCGGAGGTGAGGAGGGAGGGCGTTCCAGAAGTAAGCGCTGGAGTTAGATACGAGCTAATTAAGTTGGACACAGTGCCTGTCGCACATAGGCCTCACAGTCTTAATCCCCCCTCTAGACTGGTAGATTGACACTTAGTATTCAACCTACCCTCAGCCCCATAGCACTTATGAATGTATCCATAATTTATTTACACTAATGTCCGTCTCCCCCTCTAGACTGTAAACTAGTTGTGAACAGAGACCACGCCTACCAACTCTGTTGTATTGAACCTCTGAAGTGCACTCCTTTGCACTCCGTAAGCACTGACCTTATCTGGAAAATGAGGGTAACATATCTGCTCTCCCTCTGAGCTCTGTATGGTACGGGAAGGTGTCTGATATGTTTATCTTGTGTCTAACCCAACACTTAGCACAGATTAAATGCTTAATAAATACCATAATCATTACATCTACTTTTTTCTCCTGAGAAATCAGAGGGGCAGTGGCGCAGTAACAAGTAAAGGAATCTCCATGGGGAGACCATGGCCCATAGATTTTCCAGGTCTAAGCAGGGTTGTGGGGGATTTTTAACTCCCTTAATTTTGGGAATTTCAGTTCATTCACCTCTGTGAGTGCTTCCACTACTGGATGGAAGACCAAGTTTGCAGGCTTGTCAGACCAGTTAACTCCCTAGACAGCACTACCACTCCCCATTCCTGCCAGCTGCCTTCACTAATAATTTTTCTTCTAGTCATCTCACCCTCCCTCCAGCCTAACCCCATGACCCCTCTCATCCCACCCTTCTCCTCCCCATCAAGCCAGTCCCTTACCTTTGCCTTTTTCCCATCTGCTTTTTTTTTAACAACACTGAGGAGGCCCACCCACCCTTGTCTCAACTTAAATCACTTTTCATCCATTCGCCTTTTTAAAAAACCGGTCTTTTCATCGGGTCCCGCCTGCCCCACCTAGTGAGTTTGCAATTCTGACACTTGTCTGTTTAGTGCCTACTCATAAATCTACCTAAAGCCAGGGTAGAGTGATGTCCCTCCTCCATGAAGCCTTCCCTGACTAATCCCTCATTTCTCTGTTTTATTTCCCTCCCTATTGCACTAATAATGCACTTGCGTTCTCATCCTCTAAGCACTTAGATATTCACCCCACCTGCTCTCCTCACAGCGCTTGCACACATTATCTTTATATTCAGTTGCTTTCCCCTAGAAGTAATTTCTTTTAGTGTCTATCTCCCCCACTAGATTGTAAACTCCTTTAGGGCAGGGATACAGTTGATTAACTCTAATTGTACTCTCCCAAGCTCTTAGTATAGTACTCTGCACAGAGTAAGTGCTCAATGAATGCGATTGATTGATTGATGCCCTAAGACTATAGCTCATATTATGACTTCTAGACCTGAACTTTGGTGTGAGACCAGGAGTCAAGGAAATAGGGGTAGATTCAATATTTCTTAAGCGGTAATCTTACGAACAACAGCCTGATTCCTGATTTACATTCTTTTTGCATCTCGATTTATATTTCAGGTCTCTGTAAAGCCCAGGATTTAATCATTTTTTTTGTTACCTCTCTTGTCCATCCTTAGATTCTTTCAAGTTAGCCACTCGGGGTTTCCGTTTGATCTATGGTGCCCATATCCTGGACTTTTTATGTGATGTTTTTAAACAGCAGCTGGGCTTCTTGTAAGTTTTTTTTTAATGTATTCCTTTCAGGTTTTTCCTGAGGTTTGCATCCTATCACAGTTTCTTTTTCTAAACTTTAATTCTTTATGTTGAGGTTTTTTTGGCCTTCCAGCCCCATCAAGGGTGTTAAGTTGAGTCATGTTGTGATCTCCATTGTGTGACTTTCCCACATTTATTTCCTGTACCACTATTCAGAATTAAACCTACCTTTTTCTGTAGTTTCTAGGACTTTTATCTTTTCTTATGGATTTGAGGACAGCTATTCCAGAAAGAATTACTGATTCTCCAAAACCCTTACTTCCACTTCTCGTCCTGATGAGTTGCATTTTGCAGCTTCCTCCTCAGTCTCAGTGAACATATCCAGCTCTTTCCACATTTTGGTCAAGAGGCCTAGGGTTCAGTCCTACCCCCTTTAGGGTTTTTTACATTTAGAAAAGGGGAATAAATCCTACTCAACTCAATGGGTGAAAAGGAAGGAGAGATAAGTTAATCATAAGAGGTCCCTCTGGGGTAACTGATTCTCTCTTAGGAGAGTATGAGGTATGGAGTGCTAAGTGATGAGAAGCTGTGTGGCCTAGTGGAAAAAGCACAGGCTTGTGAGTCAGGAGAATTAGGTTCTAATCCCTAATCTACCATGCATCTGCTGTGTGATTTTAGTCACGTCACTTTGCTTCTGTGGGCCTCAGTTTCCTCATCTGCCAAATGGGGATTCAATTCCTATTCTCCAACACCCTTAGAGTTTGAACCCTATGTGGGTCAGAGAATAAGCCTGATCTGAGTAGCCTCCCCAGTGCCTGGCACAGAGTAAGTACTTAACAAATAGTAAAATTATTATTATAATTATTATGCCAGAGTGGTCCAAGCTAGCCAATTTGTTGACATTTTCCCCTGCAAGATGAATGAACTGATAGAAACGCCCAATTTTAGATAATGAATACAATCCCAATAGTTAGCTATTACATGCTTTTGTTACTAGTTTTTCAAATGTTTAAACAAGCTATTAATCATAAATCATTGGTGTTTTATGTCTGCACCTCCTCTCTAAACCACAATAAAGTTAGAGAGGAATCACCTCATATGTGAAGATTTTATATGCATAAGAGTGCTAAATCACATCCAAAAGGAAGCTAATGCTTATTTAAATAGAAAATGCATTTTTCCAAAGATTAATGGCCATGCCAAAGCTAGCCCTTTAATACATCACTATGTGTCCAAAATTTTTTGCATCTTTAATCTAATGATATAAACCTTTTCTGAGTTGAGTTCAGAGTAAGTTACTCTATACTTCCTAAAATATCTCATGAGATCTGAAGAGTGAATTAGAAATATTTTCTTAAAAGGGCTCAGATATTCAAATACCCATAATTAATATTCAACTCCTTTTCCAAACATGATATTTGTTATATTAGCCATTAACAGAAAACTATTGCAACAGCTTTTCTGCTTTCCAAAGGGAAATGGAGTTCAAAGTACAAACCTGGTTTGGTGACTAGCTGGCCACCATACCCTGAAGCTCAAGCTATTGAAGTTTTCTGTCTTGATTGACTGATGCGCCGCATACATCGGACTAGCAAATAATTCTTCCTCCACTTGCTCAGGACTCCTAAACCTCCTCGGGATGACTCTAAACTGTAAGCTCCTTATAGATAGGGAACATGTCTGCTAACTCTGCTGTACTATTCTCTCCCAAGTGCTTAGAACAGTGCTCTGCACATAATAAGGCCTCAATAAATGCCAATGATTGACTAGAGAGGATAGAATTTTCCATTTCCGTCTCCTGTCTCTACTTCCTGGTGTGTAAAACAGAGGGGAGCTCAGGTACCACCCAGGTAAGCCTCTAGCCAATTTTACTAATCCCCCCCCCAGACTGTAAACTCATTGTGGGCAGGAAATGTGTCCGTTATATTGTTTTGTTGTACTCTCCTGAATGCTTAGTGCTCACAGTGAGCACTCAATAAGTATGGTTGATTGATTGATTTTACCTATGAGGTAACTGATGCACAGTGAAGTTAAGTGACTTGCCCAAGGTCAAACAGCAGACAAGAGGCGGATCCAGGATTAGAAGTCACATCCTTCTGATTCCCAGGCCCAAAGTCTATCCACTAGGCCATACTGCTTCCTACTATGCCACGCTGCTCCTTCTCTTTGCTTTTGAAAACTCTCCACCAGCCTTGCCAGGGCCTATACATTCCAGAGCCATCAGAATGAGGAACATTTCAGGATTTTATTGAAATTTTCAAAAGCTTTTCTCCTTCCAAACTGTGACCCCATTTCAAATTTGGCGCCATCTTTTCTTCCATATGGAGAATGGAATATGGGAAATCTGTGGCTAGTATTTTTCTATTTCTTACTATGTCCAGGCACTGTACTAAGCACTGGGGTAGATACAAGATAATCAGGTTGGACACAATCCATGTCCCATATGGGGCTCACCCCTTTAATTCCCATTTTACAGATGAAGTAACTGAGGTACAGAGAAGTGACGGGACTTGTCATAGGTCACACAGCAGACAAGGATGGGCAGAGAACATGTCTGCCAACTCTGTTATACTGTACTCTCCCAAGCTCTTAGTACAGTGCTCTGCACACAGTAAGAGATCAATAAAGACGATAAATAAATTCTAGTGCCGGGATTAGGACACAGGGCCTCTGACTCCTGGGCTATGCTGCTTTACTGCTGCTTAGCTATGGCATTAGGTAGGTAGGTTCATATTTGCAAGCTTTTTACTTCTGGGTTCACACACACACGCACACACACACACACACACACACACACACACACTTAAAGGTTCTTCTCATTTATTTTAAGGTAAAAGTATTGATTTTAGGGAGGCGTGAGATTACCCATACCATTAAAAACTACTACTGAGGCATTTGGTACTTGTGCTTCATTACACCAAAGAAATTCAAGAATGCAGGATTAGTGGAAAAACTATTTTCTACACACATGCGTAAGTAATAATTGCCTTTCCATATGCTTCAATGATATTTATCAAACAGTCCAAGACTTCTCAATAAGATATAAAATACCAGTAGTTTATTAAGCTCTTTAACCAAAACGTTGTGGAAGGGCAGTGTATCTTGTTAATAATAATAATAATGTTGGCATTTGTTAAGTGCTTACTATGTGCAGAGCACTGTTCTAAGCCCTGGGGTAGATACAGGGTAATCAGGTTGTCCCACGTGAGGCTCACAGTTAATCCCCATTTTCCAGATGAGGTAACTGAGACACAGAGAAGTTAAGTGACTTGCCCACAGTCACACAGCTGAAAAGTGACAGAGCCGGGATTCAAACTCATGAGCTCTGACTCCCAAGCCTGTGCTCTTTCCACTGAGCCACTCTGCTTCTCTAGTGGCAAGTGGATCTTAGTGGAAAGTGAGTGAGACTAGGTGTCAGGAAATTTGGGTTCTAATTCCCCTGTGGCACTCTCCTGCTAGGTGACCTCTAGTAAGTCATATGCCTCAGTTTCTTCATCTATAAAATGGGAATAATGTAGCAGCTCTTTTAGATTATGAGGCTTGTGTGGAATGGAGATTGTATCTGAATCTTTTTATCTTATACTTACCTTAATTTTTGGCGTAGTACTTGGTACACAGTAAATTCTTAATGAATACCATAATTAGTGGTGCTGTGTGTGGAGAGCTGCATGAAAAATATGATTAAGTCCCAGTCGTATGGTCAATGAGTACAAATCAATAAAGGATTATTTTCCATTGCTGAATCTAAATCTCAGTTTTAGTTCAGTGAAAAGCTGGATACCTCAACTGATGTGACTGGTAGTTGTAAGCCCGGGCCTCATACCTGACACATTTCTGAGATTCCATCCACTGTAAGTAAGTTTATATTTCCTTCCCTGACAACACACTGATAACACACAAAAAACCGTTTTCTTGATTTCTGTAATCTGCAGGAATTCTGAAGTCCTGTGAACAAGATAACACCCCATTACCATGCAAGGTAGATTTAGAGAGTGAACAATGGGTTATTTAAAACCAGGCAACACTTATCTCCAAATTACCTGAAACATCCGGGGTTGCCAAAAAAGAAAAGATCTTTCATTTTAAGAAACAATGGCTACATACCCAGGAGTTACAGCTTCACCTCTTCTGAATAGAAGCACTGAATTTTGGTTTAGAAGCGCTCAACTCCCTCCTTACTATAACCAAATCATTCCATCAGAGTGGTGTTTATTCCAATCTTCAGACTCCCTAGGATAGAAAATTTTGTAGTCTGTTTAGTCTGAGGTTGGAGGGTTGCGTGTGTATGTTTAGGGGATGCAGATTACCCTTTGTCTCACAGAACAATCAATCAATCAATCAATCAATCAAATGTATTTATCGAGGGCTTACCGTGTGAAGAGTATTGTACTGAGCCTTGGGAGAGTACAGCACAGCAATATGAGACATTCCTCACCCACAACAAGCTTAATAATAATTTTGGTATTTGTTAAGTGCTCACTATGAGCTGAGCACTGTTCTAAGCACTGGGGTACATACAGGGTAATCAGGTTGTCCCTCGTGAGGCTCACAGTCTTAATCCCCATTTTACAGATGCGGGAACTAAGGCACCGAGAAGTAAAGTGATTTGCCCAAGGTCACACAGTTGACAAATGGCAGAGCCGGGATTAGAACCCACGGCCTCTGACTCCTAAACCCGGGCTTTTGCCACTGAGCCAAGCTGCTTCTCTAGAGTCTAGCAGGGGAGATGGACATTAATATAAATAAATAAATTACAGAGATATTTCTAAGTGCTGTGGGGCTGGGGCAGGGGTGTTGAAAGAAGGGAGCAAGTCCAGGCCACACAAAAAGGAGTGAGAAAAAAGGAAATAAGGACTTAGGGAGGAGGAGATGTGCCCTCAATAAGGTTTTGAAGGTGGGGAGAGTAATCGTCTGTTGGATATGAAGAGGGAGGGCATTTCAGGCCAGAGGCAGGATGTGGGCAAAAGATCAGTGGTGAGATAGGGGAGATCAAGGTAGAGAGAGTAGGTTGGCATTAGAGGAGTGAAGTTTGCAGGCTGGGTTGTAGTAGGAGAATAGTGAAGTGAGGTAGGAAGGGACAAGGTGACTGAGTGCTTTTATAATCGATGGTACGCTGTAAAGACATGAATGTCTTGTTCTCCCTCCTACTTAGACTGTGAGCCCCATGAGAGACAGGGACTATATCCAACCTAAATAACTAGTGTCTACCCCAAGGCTTAGAACAGTGTTTGACACATAGCAAGTGCTTAACAAATACCATAAAAAACAAAAAAACAACTTTCACCTCATCAAGCTAAAGATCTTGAAACACAATTTACCCTGCATAGCTACTCTTCATGCCAGGGTAAACTGAGGTGGCCAGCCATGAATATGGAAAGGTGAAGATAATAGGAGGTGAATGCTGGAGGGTGAGGGGCTTGTGTGAAACTCAGAGAAGGATGAGGCAGACAACAGGGAGTCTTCCTGGTAAGGAGATGGTGGATGGAAACCATGGCAAAGAATAAACTGTGGCTAGAGTCCTGGTGTGTGAGAGAGCTGGAGTTTACAATTTTGACTTTTATGGTACTTATTAAGCACTTTCTATGTTTCAGACACTGTACTAAGTTCTGGGGTAGATACAACCTAATCAGGTTGGACGCAGTCCCTGTTCCAACATGGGGACCACAGTCTAAATCCCCATTTTACAGATGAGTGAACTGAGGCCCAGAGAAGTGAAGTGACTTCCCCAAGATCACACAGCAGACAAGTGGCGGATCTGTGATTAGAACCCAGGTCCTTCTGACTCCCAGGCTCGTGCTTTATCCGCTAGGCCACACTACTTTTGTTGTTGATGGGTGGGCAGGTTTTGAAGAGACTCTCTTGAAGCCTCCTCAAAGAAACTCTGAATTCCATCGATTATAACTGCTGAATTCAAGAGCGGGGATTGTAGCTGAGTTGGGGACTCCATAACTTTCCTCGATTGATTGATCTTGGGGTATTTTCTCAATTTATCTCTAAGTAATGGTTATCATGCCTTTCAGCTTCTTCAAGGAATACCATTTATAAGCCAGTGACTGTATCACAGAAAATGAAGACCAGGGTGGGTCAACAGATGCTCTGGCCTTTGGAAAATGCATCAATTTCCATATGGAAAGACTTGTGTTTGCCTTGAGATGAAACTCCACACTGAGTTCCTACTCACTTTTTGACACCTGAAACTTTTCCTCTTGGCAGCACTCATCATTTAACAGAGAGAAGTAATCATGAAAAAATCAGCAATTTATAACTTTTTGATTAATTTTACATGGTTTACTAGAACAGGAATGACCTGTGGGAATGGAATTTCTTGGTTGCTAGTTATGTTTGATACACAGTGCTGAGTTAAAATTTTACCCCTGAGTAATTAATTTCTAGAACAATCCCCTCTCCTTCCCATCATTACTTTATCATTGTGCTTTTACTTACTAGGCTAAGCAGTAGCAAACAGAGCCCATGACCTCTGTGTTTTCTGGGAGTGGATTAAACTCACAATCCATTCATAAAGAGTTTCCCAATGAGTTGTCACTATTCAAGTGAACTGGCAATTTATCATGGCTTTCAGGTTTCAATATAAAATGAATAAAATGACATTGGTCATTTTCTTTCATTTTCTGTTCAGTTTACTTCTTTCTTGAACAAAGCAGCCTTTTCTCAGCATACAGTTCCCCATCTATAAAGCCTCTTTTCTTCATTTACTTTACAAAAAGTGCACTATTTATCAAAATGGACTGGATTTCATGATTGATTTACTTTCCACAACTATGTATAGTACTTTAAATGGCAGTTTAGAGGTGCCTCAACGCTCACTATTTGCCAGGCACCATCCTAAGCATTGGGGTGAATCCAAGCAAATCAGGTTGGACACAGTCCCTGTCCCGCATGCTCACAGTCTCAATCCCCATTTTACAGATGAGGTAACTGAGGCACAGAGAAGTGAAGTGACTTGCCCACCACAGTCACATAGCAGACAAGTGGCAGAGCTGGGATTAGACCCATGACCTTCTGACTCCTAGGCCTGTCCTCTTACTGTTAGGCCATAATTTGTACAACCCTGGTGCTTGGCACATAGCAAGTACTTAACAAATACCTTCAACATTATTATCCCCAAGAATTTGAGGATCTGGCCCAAACATCTAGACCCGTTTGAAGATATCTCCATTGCATTTTTAGGAGTTTGAGGTTTGGGAGGAAGATGAGAAAAGCCTTCCATGTACAGAGTCTTTTCTTAAGGGAAAAGACTAAGGCCAGCAAGTGAATAAAAATTCCTTTGGTTCCGAACAGCTGAAAGGGTTGGAAGCTCAGGCATGAACTAACTACTGTCTTCAGGGATAGTCTGGGGTATTTCAACCGACAGGTGTGGATCCCCTAAGGTGGCCCAATCTAAATGGGACCTGTCCCAAACTCAAGGAGTTAGACTGAAACTGGACCACCACTGGAACTGCAACAAGCCAAATGGCATTCGGCTCAAGGCATTCCTTTCCTGGCCAGACAGTTCAATTCAGTAGGTTTCAGCTAGGCTGAACTGAAAAGGGTTAAAGGGACCAGCTGCAGATAGTCCCCAATCATGGGCAAGCTTAAAAGTCCAGCGTGCAGAGCTAAATTCCTGTGGCTCAGAACAGCTGAAGAGGCTAACTTTTGTTCGGCTCCACTTCCTGAATAAGAGGTAGGGGGCTTATGGAGTGGGTTGTGAAACCTTCTAATGCCCTGAGTCTATTTTTGATCAATGCAGATTTAAGAACATTGCTAAGCATAGTTCACTGAAGAATGTGAGGACCAGGCCCTGTTCATGCCTTTCACTGAATTTGCTTCTTCAAGAAGGTAGGACAATGTTAAAGTTTTAACCTCAGTCCTGGCAACCAACTGTTTCAAAGTTTGAGTAGCCATGAGCTCTGAGAATGTCCTTTGATATAGTAATGCCACAGAAAAGAGAGAGCCTGCTGTACAGCATGGCCTAATGGAGAACATGGACCTGGAAGTTAGGGAACCTGTGTTCTAATCTTGATTCTGTGTGACCTTGGGCAAGTCACTTAACTTCTCTGTGCCTTGGTTCTCTCATCGGTAAAATGGGATTTAAACCCATGTTCTCCCTCAAACTGTGAGCCCTGTAACAATTGTAGTATTTGTTGAGTGAGAAGCAACATGGCTCAGTGGAAAGAGCCTGGGCTCGGAAGCCAGAGGTCATGGGTTCTAATCTCTGCTCCACCGCTTGTTGTTGTTTCCAAACCACAGCGACTCCATAGACACATCTTTCCCAAAATGCTCCACCTGTAATCGTGCTGATAGTATAGCCTTAGGGTTTTCTTGGTAAAATCATGGGAGTGGTTTACAATTGCCTTCTTCCAAGCAGTAAGCTTGAGTCTCTGCCCTTTATTCTCTCCCATTCCGCTGCTGCCCAGTGCAAATGAGTTTTGACTTGTAGCAGATTGCCTTCCACTCACTAGCCACTGCCCAAAGTAGGAATGGAGTGGGTAGGCCTCTGCTTGACTCTCTTTTCTATAGCTGAGACTGGTAGAGTACTGGAAACTCTCCAAGTGCAATCCTGGGGGGGAGGGGAGCTATCTAATGGGGTGGGAAAATTCAGAAACTACAGTTTTTTGCTACAGGTTATTTGGCAATGCCCAATGGGGAAATCTGATCCTGCAAATCTGCTTCATAATCTAAAAGGGAAATAATATCTTCTCTACCATGGCAACTCCAAGCCTGTCCTTGAGAAAAATTAACCCTCCTTATGTCCTTTTCCTAGGAAGGAAAAATGGGTGGTCTTGATGGAAGACTATTCCATAGTCTGTTTTGATCGAATAATTAAAATATGTATTAAGTACACCTCAAAAGCCTCTCTTTTATTCCTGCTCTCCAAGTGTACCTTTCTATGGGTTAAATATCAGCTCTGTAAAATTCCCTTGACAAGAATGAATACTATAGCTCGGGCTGATTATCACTCTGAAGAAGAGTTCTGTAAGAGGTAGGGTAAAACTCCTACTCAGCAGAATTATTGAAACTGGTAAATTAAGTTACTCCCATCCCAAGGTTCTAGCTGTCTTTCTTTTAAGATGGCATTTGCAGTTTCAAGAACATGCTTGATTTATTTAAAAAAAAAAAAAATCAAAATACCACAAACATAGTATTAAGCACGAAACCTCTAAAATTTGAGTTTTTCTTTCCAGAATAGCTGAAATTGCTTTCCACTGCACTGAACATTCAGGTTTCTGATACCCACCTGGGTAATTCTTCCCAGCACTTAGTACAGTGCTCTACACACAGTAAATATTTAAGTACTGCTAGTTCTATAGGCAAAGTACTACAGTCCCCTTCTAATTTAACCACACCTAATAGGAAAATTGCTCCACTGCCTCCTTTGACCCATGAAGTCTTAGCCTTTTCCTCATGGATTCAGTGTTTCTCTAATCACCTGATCAGAAGGAAGAACCTGCAAAGTAGAGAAAACGAGGGTGGATGCCTTAAGCATCCTCCCTTGAAATGAGGGATTAATGGTAGGAATAGGAGTGCTGGTAACAGAGTTCAATAGGCATAATAAAACTGTTGATTTACATGGCAGTATGGTCTAATGGAAAGAGCACAAGACTCTCATAGGAACCTACCAACCCTACCGTGCTTTCCTAAGCAGTTAGTACAGTGTAGAGCACACAGTAACTGTTCAGTAAATACCATTGATCTTTTCCATTGTTTTTATGAATTGAATATTTCTCTGTACTATCTGCCCTCAGTCTTCCTTCTACCTCCCTGTAGACTAAGCTCATCCCCTAGACTGTAAACTCTTTATGGGCAGGGAACAAGTCTACCAACTCCGTAATATTGTACTCTCCCAAGTGTTTAGTACAGTCTACACAGTAAGCACTCAATAAATGTGATTGATAAACCCCTCAATTTAAGTTCCTTGTGGACTGGGATCATGACTTTACAGCTTGAGCAGTGTGTAGCCAAAATGGTGTGCTTAACTAATAATTGTTGGTGATAATAGCAACTGTTTAGCCAACCTAGTCAACCAGCAACTTCCTGCAACACCCTGTCAGAAAGATAAGGAGACATGATCCTTCCTTTTCAAAGAAACTGCTTCACCATTTTTTCTTCTAATTTTAAGTTCCTGTATTTTATTTTCCCTTCCCACTCTCATTTTCTTGCTTCTCTGCACCATTAGATGTACTTATATTCCTCACACAATGGCTCAATCTTAGTATAAATTGCACAAGTTTTGTGACAGAACCTTCGGAAGCATTCCGTGTTATATTGTTCTGCAAGATCCCACATAGGTGGCTTTGAATCTATTCCCTTGTTTTCTCTCAAAGAGCCAAGGTGAAAGGTTTTTCAAAGGAGTTGGTGCAGCTAAATTGGGGTGTTCACATCTGCATGTGGCAGCTCCTAACCCTTAGCCTTTTTTCTAATGTAACTTAGTGGAAAGCACACTGGCTGGAGAGTCAAAGGACCTGGGTTCTAATTTTGGCTCTGCCATTTGCCTACTGTGTCACCTTGGGCCAGTTATTAAACTTCTCTGTACCTCAGGGACCTCATCTATAAAATGGGCATTAAATACCTGCTCTCCCGACTATGCAGATTGTGAATCCCTTGGGGACTCTCTGACCTGATTACCTTGTATCTGCTCTAGGGCTTAGTACAATGCTAGTGGATAGAGCACGGGCCTGGGAGTCAGAAGGTCATGGGTTCCAATCCCAGTTCTGCCACTTGTCTGCTGTTTGACCTTGGCAAGTTGCCTCAGTTCCCTCATCTGTAAAATGGGGATTAAGACTGTGAGCCCCATGTGGGACAGGGACTGTGTCCAACCCGATTTGCTTGTATCCACCCTAGTGCTTAGTGCAGTGCCTGGCACATAGTAAGTGCTTAACAAATACCACAATTATTATTACAAGCAATTGACAAATTCCCCAATTATGATTATTACTATCAGACCTATCAGACTGATAACCCTCTCCTTGCCTCAATAATCCCAGGCAAACCTCTGGAAAGTCCTCTGTGAAGGTGACTCCATCAAAGATCCCAGAGAGCTCAATGAGAGAGTGTCCTTCCCCGCCCACCCCCATAAAACCCTTGGTGAAGCTATTGCTAGGCATGATATGTACCTTCCATTTAGAAGAAATCAATAAAGTACTTATGTTCTGGCTCCAAGGACGTCGTTCCATTCAGGTGTCTCGAGCAATGCAAAAGACTGGTTGCTGATATCTCATGATAGGAGGTATCAAGGTGAAAACCATGACAACAGAATGGGAATGAAGGCAGGTTTCACGGGCAACCATTCTTTAGAGAAGGGAAGCAATTATAATAGGTATTTCTCAAGTGCTTACTATGTTCCAAGCATGCACTGTATTAAGTGCTGGGGTAGAAGATAATCGTCAATCAAAATCTTCATGGGGTTCACAGTCTAAAGGAATAAGAGCTTTTCAGGCCAGACTTGGCGGGTTGTGTAACTCAAGGGGAACAGGTTAGTTCTGGAGCTTCCCTCAGAATTTTGAGCTGTTTGCCATTTGTAGTGAGTTGGGCCTAAGCCACAATGAACTATTCAGGACTACTAGCATACCTGGGAAAACACTTGGAGCTGCCCCTACTGAGGCAGTTTTCCCTAGGATTCACTCTATTTCCATAATTGAAGTCTACAAAATAATAATAGTGGGGTCTTTTAGGCATTTTCCAAGCTCTGGCAAAGGTGCAGTACAATCAAATCAAGCACAGTCTCTATCCCTCATGAGACTTGCAGTCTAAGGGGGAGGGAGAACAGGTATTTAATCCCTATTTTATAGATGAGAAAATTGAGGCACAGAATTCAATAAACTTGCCCAAGGTCAACTGTGTGTCACTGGCAGCAGTGGGATTAGAACCCAGGTCTCCTGACTCCTGTGCTTTTTTAATAAGCCATATTGTTTTTAATTATGTAATTCATTACTACATGAGGTTGTGCAGGCAGGTTCCAGAAGAATTTGGTTAAATGAATGCCTGTGCAATCCACAGTAGGTTCCTAGAGGAAAAGTTAGGAATGCAGATGAAACTAGGAGATGTTCAATAGAACAATCCTAAACACTAAGGTAGATGTCAGAGGGTGACCACTAAATTATTTTTTAATAGCATTTTAGTGCTTACTATATGACAGATACAAACCATCTTTCCAAGCAACCTTTGCCACTGCCAGAAACAGAACATGAAGCAGAGTGGCTCAGTGGAAAGAGCACGTGCTGGGGAGTCAGAGGTCATGGGTTCAAATCCCGGCTCAGCTGCTTGTCTGCTGTGTGACTTTGGGCAAGTCACTTAACTTCTCTAGGCCTCAGTTACCTCATCTGTAAAATGGGGATTGACTGTGAGCCCCACGTGGGACAACCTGATCACCTTGTATCCTCCCCAGTGCTTAGAACAGTGCCTGGCACACAGTAAGCGCTTAACAAATGCCATCATTATTATTTATTAGTGAATGGACCCCTAATCTGAGATAGCAATGGCCTTCTTATGTTGCGTGGTTTGGGATTTAGAAGGACCCAGTTCTAAACCTGGCTCCACCACATGTCACTTCACAACTCTGGGCCTCAATTACCTTATCTGTAAAATGGGGATTAAGAGTGAGTCCCATGTGGGACAGGGACTGTGTCCAACCTGATTAACTTGTATGTACCTCAGTGCTTAGAACACTATATAGTATGCACTTAAGCACCATTATTATAATGAGTATTATTATGATGTTTCAATCTGTACTTATAGGATGGTCCCAGAGACACCCAGGAACAGAGTGTAGTCTGGAGGAGAAAGTTTTCTGCTGCTCAGAGTTGCTCCCTACAGTTAGAGTTCCATGGCATATGGGAAACCACGACAATCCAGTGATAAGTAAGGTGGAGACAGCTGGGGAAGAGCCTGGATGCTAATGTTAAGAGACTGATGCGGAGGGAAATGGAGGATTTGGATGAAAGAGGAGATAAATTCTGAGAAACATTTCAGGAAGATGATCCAGGCAGCATTCCGGAGTATACTGGCCTGAAGTGGGAGGCAGCTGGCCTCTGGTTCTAAGAGGCAGATACACTAATTCAGTCATAATATGACTTGGCAAGTTTGAGCAGGAGAAGGTTTGTGAGAGCGGAATAATGGAGAAGTTGAGGATGATACCAAGGTTGAAGGTTTGAGGCACAGGGAGGATGGTTGCTTGTCAACAGTGATGAGAAAGTTGGAGGAGACGATTTGGAAGGAAAACACCAGAAAGCTGTCCTTTCTAAGCTTGTTGTGGGCAGGGAATGTGTCTGTTTATATTGTACTCTCCCAAGTGCTTCTCTGCACACAGAGCTCAATGAATACGATTGATTCTATGTTGAAAGACATCACTAGTGATAGTGAGAATTTATCAGTGTGTAATTGTGGTTGGCAAGTCCATCTCTTGCAAATCAAGTGCATGGAAATATTGCTTCTCACCATTCATCATACACTGAGCTTGTGGCAGGTTCATATCACTCCCCTAGTCTTGAAATCTTCTCAAAGCCTCTGTTCTAAGAGTCAATCCCACTTCTAATTTCTGTTTTCCAGGCTCATCTCCTTTCTGCTGTTGTCCCTGAAATGTTTATGCCACATTGAGGTCTTGTCTTTTTTTTTTTTTTTCCTATCTACCTTGTTCATGTTTCCCCATTTCCAAAGTCAGAATTTGACAGGAAAGGAAAAAAAAATATTTGATAACTTTGGGCTTTCCAAACACCTATGGTTTGTTTTGAGTAACTCAATGTTTCCAAGTCCCAGATAAGTTCTGCCACTCTGAACAGGGGAAACTGACTGTGGTCAGGCAGAAATTCCCCATAGGGAAATGAATAAATAAGCTGCTTATGAGCAGGGAACACATCTTCTAACTCTGTTAATTGTACTTTCTCATGTACTTAATACAGTATTCTGCACTCAGTAAATAAGAAAATCTTTAGACAAAGGGGGTGAAGAAAAAAGGATCTAAAAATGTAAGTTTCCTCTCTCTATGCCTGTTTTGGGATTGGGGTGATGGTTCTCATGTTTCTTTCTTCATGTCAACACCTTTTTTTTTCTTAAGTGCATTTTCTAGGTGCTAACCCTGTTTTAGTCACTGAACTAAGCGCTGGGGTAGATACAAGGTTGGACACAGTCCTATGTGTGGCTTACCGTCTTCATCCTCATTTTACAGATGAGGTAACTGAGGCACAGAGAAGTTATGTGACTTGCCCAAGATCACATAGCAGAGAAGTGGCAGAGCAGGGATTAGAACCCAAGTCCTTCTGACTCCCAGACCCGTACTCTATCCTCTAGACCACACAGCTTCTCATCTTGACCTATTCATAAGAGCACTCCTTCACCTTTTCTTTATATCACCACCCATCAGAGAGGGATGGAAGAAGGAGAGGACTTGTTTATTTCCTGAAGATCACAGTGCACTGCTCCACCTCCAGAACAGTTCTTCCAAGTTCTGCAGCTCTGCCCTTAGTGATTCCTCAGAATTCTGCCCTGGTTTGTAGTTTGAGGTGTGTTGCGTTAGAACTGTTGTTGTGGGATGACCTTCCAAGGTGGTGCCTACAATGCCAAGTGAACCCTGGCAATGCTCTGGTGCTGAGCCACCCATTGCAACTGGACTAACCATTAATCCATTGGAGAAGCAGTGTGGCTCAGTGGAAAGAGCCCGGGCTTGGGAGTCAGTCAGAGGTCATGGGTTTGAGTCCCGGCTCTGCCACTTGCCAGCTGTGTGACCTGTGGGTAAGTCACTTCACTTCTCTGTGCCTCGGTTACCTCATCTGTAAAATGGAGATTAACTGTGAGCCTCATAAGGGACAACCTGATTACCCTGTATCTACCCCAGCACTTAAAACAGTGCTCTGCACTTAGTAAGCGCTTAACAAATACCAATATTATTATTAGTCCCCCCCCACCCCAAACCCAGATTAGATGCTTAAAACTAGTCTTTCACTGGGAAGTCTCATTTTATTTCCTAGGCAGATCATATAACGGACTATAGGCTTGTAGTTTTCATTCTTCTTCTCCCCCCACTATTCTTCCTTCCCAGACTTGGAGAAAACAAAACTCCCACATCTAAAATATGCTATGCAAACTATTGACTGTGCTTCCTTCTTATCCCCTTTTTCTTATTTGGGTCTTGTAATGGCTTATTTTGGATTCCTATTCTTCCATTTCCCCTCTAGACTGTAAGCTTGCTGTGGGTAGGGAATGTTTCTAACAGCGTGGCTCAGTGGAAAGAGTCCGGGCTTGGGAGTCAGAGGTCATAGGTTTGAATCCCAGATCTGCCACTTGTCAGCTGTGTGATGGTGTGCAAGTCACTTAGCTTCTCTGCCTCAGTTACCTTATCTGTAAAATGGGGATTAACTGTGAGCCTCAGGTGGGACAACCTGATTACCCAGCACTTAGAACAGTGCTGGGCACATAGTAAGTGCTTAACAAATACCAACATTATTATTATTATTATTATTGCTGTATTCTCCCAAGCACTTAATACAATGCGCTGCACACAATTAACACTCAAATACCATTGACATTGATTACTGGGGCCAGAGACCCCATTGTCTGAGTCCTCAGGTTCTGAATTGTTGGACACACACCCATATACATCTGAGGAGAGTTGACCACTTGGAATCACTGTGACCTAGTGGAACAGCTCCTGATTGGGAATCAGAAGACCTGGGTTCTAATCCCAGCTCCACCACTTGGTTGCTGTAACTTTGGACAAGTCACTTAACTTCTCCATGCTGCAGTTACCTCATCTACAAAATAGGGATTCAATATCTGTTTTCTCTCCTCCTTAGACTCTGAGCTCTCTGTGGGACCTGATGATCTTGTATCTACCCCAGTGTTTAGTACAGTGCTTTGCATATAGCAAGTGTTTAACAAATACCATTTATCATTGTTATTATTATTATCTCTGTAGCAGAGGGTAAAAGGGATGGGTTTCCTGTTCTTTTTCCTATGATTTCTTTCCCCCTGGGAGTTTATAGGGCAGAGCTACTAGTCACCACTCTGATGTAACTTTCACAACTCAACACCTAAAACAGATAAGTTAGATGACCTATGAGGGCCCTTCCAGCCTTGTGACTCACCCAAGTATTTCATTTGCCAGGGAGTGGAGCAGAGTGAAAACAAGCCAGATGATGGACACTTTTGGGAACAGTCTCACACGTTATTGACTGTCTCAGTAAAAACTCATTATGGTGAGGGAAATCAAAGTAACCAAAATCCTCCCGACCGAATGGATACTGCAAAATAATAATAATGCTTTATGCTTCTGTAGAACCATTCATCTAAAGAACTAAAAGCCATTTTCAGCCCTCCTTATTAATCTTCACAGTACTGTGATGAAGTTAGGTAGTTTTTATCTTCCATTCTTGGCCTACAGAAACAGTGGAAATGAATGGAATAATGGAAAGAGCAAGAGCCTGGGAGTCTGAGGACCTGGGTTCTAATCCTGGCTCCACCACTTGTCTGCTGTCACCTTAATTTCTCTGTGGCTCAATTATGGCAAAAGTAAAATGGGGGTTAAATTCCAGTTCTCTCCTACTTAATCTGTGAGCCCCATATGGGACAGGAACTCTGTCCAACCTGATTATTCTGGATCTGACCTAGCTCTTAGCACAGTGTGTGGCACATAATAAGCACTACACAAATATCACAATTATTAATCATACAGATTGCAGGATTGCTTGAACTTTTTATTTGAGACCAACAACTTCCCCTAGCTCTCAGGAAAGTCTCCTCCCCATGATTGCACTGATAACTTCCCCTTCCTTACTCTGTGGGTCAAAGCAGCTGGGTCATATTGAGGGAGGGAATCTCTGTCTCTCTTTCTCCCTTTAGGAAGATGGCAGTGCCAAAATATGGTCTGGAAGCAGCCTTGGGCCCCCATGACTCCGGGCCTATCAGAGCTTTGACCAGGATCTGACAGCATGCCCTGAATTAACCTTTCTATCCCAATATTAACCTGTCAAGCCAGAACTACAAAAGACAGTCACATGGATTTTTTCCTTTGCCCAAAGAAACACTATGTCAGAGGGATGTACTTGCTAGCTGTTGGGTAAGATATTTTCTTTTCATTTGCCCTGTTTACCTTCCATTCTCCTACTCCTCGCTCTGC
Source organism: Ornithorhynchus anatinus (assembly GCF_004115215.2). Lineage (NCBI taxonomy): Eukaryota > Metazoa > Chordata > Mammalia > Monotremata > Ornithorhynchidae > Ornithorhynchus > Ornithorhynchus anatinus. Next base: position 41,338,339 of record NC_041741.1, read on the forward strand.
TCCCTACCACACTGGTACGATGCCTCAAGCCCACTTCATTCCAACGTGACTGGGATAGGAATGGTTGCCACTTTCCTTATCTCCATTCCCCTACCATCCCATATTCCTCTAAGGAACTGCAGCATGGATTAAGGGGAAAGGCTTGGGTCTGGGAGTTGGGAGATCTGGGTTCTAATCTCAGCTCCAACACTGCCTGCTGTGTGACCCTGTGCAAGTCACCTAATTTCTCCGCACCTATTTCCTCAACTTTAAAGTGGGGATTAAATGTTCTCCTTTTCCCCTTAGACTGTGAACCGAATATGGGACAGGGACTGTACCCTGCCTGATTATCTTGTATCTATGCCTGCGCTTAGTGCGGGGCTTGGCGCATAGCATATTTAATAAGCACCATTATTAATCATACTTTATTGCTTAGTGTGCAGAGCACTGTACTAAGCACTTCAAATAAAATATAAGAGTTGATAGACACACTTCCTGCTCACAGTCTAGAGGGAAATTATACATTATATTAATATATTCAATATTATCATTATGAGTGGATCAGTGAATGGAATTGATGGGACAGTGACAGGTAGGATGGATTTGGGATAGGGTTTAAGCATAAAGAGAGGGAACGGGGTGGGTGAGATCTCCCCAAAGCATTGGTGCTGGGGTTACAAGTTTTAAAGGCAGGCAGGATGGATTTACGATACAAGGTTTGGGAGCCATGGGGATAACGTCATAATTTCAAAGGAGGTATCAATGGGGGTGATGTTGCAGTATAAGGGCTGGGCTCATCAGTTGACAATGACAAGGATATTTCTCATGGTTTTGCCAGATGTGTGGAGAGAGAGAGAGAGAGACCAATCAAGACCAAGTTGGGGAAGAGAAAATGGAGAGAGAGTTAGTTCCCATCTTTCTGGGACTTTCTGAACAGAATTTGTGTCCCTTTCACATATGGAATAGTGGTCAGTTAGTCAATGAGGACTCACTGGAGTTCCACGTCAGAGCTGGGACCACTTCTGGGGGTTGCACAATTCCTAGACAGATCATTTCCGGTAGCCTGCCAATTAGCTACTTCAACAGAAGTGACTCTCATTTTGTCTAAAAGGGAAGATAAAGTGACGGGGCTGGCTCCCCATTCTGCCAAAGGTCAACTCGGTTCCCCCAGTCGGGCAAGTAAATCATCTTGACAAGTAAATCTAGCACTGGTGAAAGGCTTGAGCACAAAAGACTTGGAGCCGTTCCAAGGCATTTGGGGTATTCAGGCAGAGCCCAGGCAGGTATAGATAGGGAATAGGGCTTTTAACCGAGAAGATTTGTCCTCTACTGTTTTATGCCAGTTTCAAGCAAGACACAAAGAGCTGTTGCCTGCCGGGTCCTCCTGCAGTCTGACTGTTCCGATCCCGGCAAATACTGCTGTAGCTGAGAGGGAGCCTGTTGGACCCTGCTCTGTGCTTTGGCTTTCAAAACCTGCTGTTTCTATATGCCTGTGTGGAGAGGAATTTGGGCAAACCTTACCTTCTCCTCAGTCTTCAGAGGTGCAGAGTGTCTGGGATCACTAAGCGCTTAGTACAGTGCTCTTTACCCAAGAAGCACTCAAATACCATCAAATGATTCATCTCAGAACGCATCCTCCATGTTGCTCCCACTCCTGAAAGGAATGGGGGTAGTCAGGGTTCCAGGGGTTCTGGCTGTTGTATTCCATAGCACCACAGCCCGGCTTCTAGGGATTGCATGGGGCCATGGGACTTTTTTAATGCTGAGCAGAGCTGTAAAGCTCTGTTACTTTCACCTTTGCCGAATGTCAATATGGTGACAAGCTCAACCCCTTACCCCAAACACCTGGTGTTTACCAGCTTTGACCTGCAGGAGAAGCAGTGTGGCCTGCTTGACAGAGCATAGGACTGGGACTCAGCAGGACCTGGGTTCTAATCCCAACTCCTCCACTTGTCTACTGTGGGAGTTTTGGGGGGCATGTCACTTAACTTCTCCGGGCTTCGGTTCCCTCATCTGTAAAATGGGGATTGAGACTCTGAGTCCAGTGTGGGACAGGGACTGTGTCCAACCTGATTAGCTTGTGTCTAACCCAGCTTAGTACAGTGCCTGGCAGATAGTGCTTAATGAATACCATAAAAAAAAGTTTCAGGGCAGGCCTGGCTCCCCCAATTGGAGAACGTTAAACTGAATCCTGATGTTTGAAAGTCAAGCACTTGGATCACCCATAATTCTTTTCCCTCCATGGAGAATGCCCCTGTTATTACTGTCACTGTACTTGGGGATTTTTTTCATGGTATTTAAGCGCTAACTATGTTCCAGGCACTGTACTAAGTGCTGGGGTAGGTACAAGCTAACTAGGTTGGATACAGTCCTTGTCCCAAATGGAGCTCACCATCTCAATCCCCATTTTACAGAAGAGGTAACAGAGGCACAGAGAAATGATTCGGCCATGGTCCCACAACAGACAAGTGGCTAAGCAGGGGTTAGAACTCCCCACTCTATCCACTGGACCACCCTGCTTCTCTATCATTCAGTCCAATGTGTGCCTGTCACTGAGTATGCTCTCCCTGAGAAAGTATAGGATGTGCTAAGTTATTATTCCTCTTAGATTCTGCCTGATTTTCCCCATTTCTCCCCTTAGTGCAGATCTGACCCATTCCCATGAACTTGGAGAGTGAGTCACCTCTCCCTAAGTAGCAAGCACCAACAAGCCTTGCTTCAGTCAGGTTCTTTAGAAGAAATCTCACCCCAGGGATGTCAAGACTGAGCATCGTCCATGTAGACAAACCGGATGTTGACATAAAGGGCAAGCTTTAAAAAAAAAAATTCCCATCTTTTAATTACCCTGATATGACCCTTAGTGACACTGAGTCTGAGCCATAGCAAATGTGAGCTATAAAGACTCTACATCCCAATATAGAATGTAAGAAAAAAATGTATCTGATTGTTTGGGCAGGAAAGGTTTTAGGAAGTCACCTAGCCCAATCCCCTGCCTCCAGGTAGGTTCACACAAACCATTTGAGGGTGAGGAGACTCTTCTGCTGAAAGGCCTTAATTCACCAAAAAGGAATTCCAGTTTCCCTCAGTAACCCTTCCAATGTTCCTGAGAGCAGGTTATGAAGAATTATTTAGTTCATTTCCTAGGGCCAAACCAAGAGGGTTTTTTGTTTGTTTTTTCTGCACACAGAACAGGACTACCTTTCTATGCTGTACCCTTAAAAATTTCATTTTAGATCTAAGTGTTTTTTCCAGAACTTAAGCTGCGACCAAGCAGCTTTTCAAGTATATTGTATTTTTTTTAATGATCTTAAAGGTGTCCCTAGACTGGATATTAAAAGTTTCCTACAGAAAAGATTTGCTTTTAATGTTTGGGAATTTGTGATTTCACAGGTTCCCAACTTCTGTTCATTTCAAAAAGGCTTGTAAGAACAAGGCAGACGCCCATCCATAAAGGACACCTCCACCCAGATGTCTCTGCAAGTTGCAGAGCCAACACTAGACCAGAAATTGGGCCTCAGATGAGGACAAGAAGAGTTAAAAAGACAAGAGCAGGCAGTCTTAGTTCCTTGGTTGGGTAAGATTGCAAAGGACCTGATACTCCAAGAAGAGAAGTCCAGTGAGGTTGTTTTTGAGCCTGAATTATGATGACTGTACTGGGGGAACTCAGAGAGGGGCAGGACTGAAAAAGCAGGAAGGAGAGAAGGAAAGAGAGGGAAGGTGAGAGAGAGGTCAGAGATTGTTCTAGAATGAAAATTAAGCTAACTTCTTCATGCTATTTTGTTCAGTGGTATTCAATACTGATATTAATAAGCAATATCAATATTTTTCTATCTCCCTAGAGATGGAAATGAGAAGGAGGTGGGGAAGTGGTCCATAGGGGTGCATCTAAGGACCCTCTTGCCCCTTTTCCCTCTTTCTCCTCCTCTCAATAGACTCAGCAGTTAATAACCAAGCTATAATTCCTAGAGTGGAAATTTCCATTCTCACCTACACCTCCCCGATGGGTGCCCACACCGTGGATAACTTAACCAGGACTGGAAAGGGATCCTGAAAAGGGAAAATTTCATGAAACATAAAAGGTAAAAAAGACCCCAGAGAAATTAAAACAAGCCACACCTTCAATTTCTTCCAGATTCATTCCCTCCTGCATTTGCATTTGGCTTATTTCTTTAAAAAGTGGTGATCTGCTCTGTAAACAGAGGTTTAATAAAAGTTAAGTAGCACCCCATGGTAACCCGGTTTCTCTAATTGCTTAAATGCAATGGAGGCAGCATGGCTTTGTGGAAAATGTGGGGGGCTGGGAGTTGGAGGACCTGGGTTCTAATCCCTGCTCTGCCACTTGTCTGCTATGTGACCTCAGTTTTCTCATCTGTAAAATAGGGATTCAACACCTGTTCTCCCCTCACTTAGACTGAGTCCCATGTGGGATAGGCCTGGGTCCAACCTGATTATCTTGTATCTATCCCAGTGTATAGTACAGTGCTTGGCACATAACTGTAAGCTTCCTGTGGGCAGAGAATGTCTGTTATATTGTTCTCCCCAAAGCACTTACAATACTCTGCACACAGTAAGTGCTCAATAAGTATGATTGACTGACTTAATACGATTATTACCATTCCAAGAATCTCCCTGAGCCACAAGCCTCAATAATATATTACAGTCCAAAATATCAACACTTAAGTTAGAAATTAAATCAGTTTCAGTTCCGAAGTGGGAAAGGACTCGAGCTACAGAAAATTTGTTTTTAATGTAATGAAAACAGCAAACTGTTCAGGATTGGGGGGGGGAGAAGGCCCAAGAGGAGCCATCAGTTCCTTTGCAATTTTACCTGGCATTTACAGAGAAAGAGTAGAGAAATGATGTTAAGGTCTAAGGGTACCTGGGGGAAAAAAACACCTCAGCAATTGGCTTTTCTGGATGCTTAAACCTTAAGGCTCTAAAGAAAGTTAAAATGATTTATCAATGATATCCATTTTATAATGAGGCAGTATCTACAGAGCCCAGTCTTGATCAGAGATAAAATGCCAGCTGACAATGCGAATGGTAATTTCTACCTTGAGATGTGGTATGTTTCTTCCATCTTCTCTGGCAGAATGGGGGCTAGAAATTCTCAAAACTTAATAATAATAATTATGCTACTTAAGCGCTACACGGCAGGCATTGTACTAAGCACTGGGTTAGATACAAGCTAATTGGGTTGGACATAGTCCCCGTCCCCCATGGGGCTCACAGTTTTAATCCCCATTTTACAGATGAGGAAATTGAGACCCAAAGAAGTGAAGGGACTTGCCCAAGGTCTCACAGGAGACAAGTGGCAGATCTGGGATTAGAATGCAGGTCCTCTGACTCCTAGGCTAGGGCTTTTTCCACTAAGCCATGCTGCCTCAATCCTCTAGTCCAGGCTACTTTTCCTGAGATGCCTCAGGATATTAAGGTGATCTTAGAGAAAAAGCAATCTTGCTGGGCAGTGAGATATTCGAGTTATCACCACATCTTCCATATTTGGCTACAGGACTCAGAATCACAAACTCCTGATCCTGGGTTTCCTCCTGTCCTTAGGCCATCATCACCCGGAGCATCCCCAGAGCTTTATTTGTCTAAAACTGAACTTATTGCCTCGTCTAAATCCTCTCATTTCCATCAACCCACACTGCCACCCTCCCTGTCCTGCAGTCAGTCAATGATACTTGAGTGCTTTCTCTGTGCCGAGCACTGTACTGAGCATTTGGGAGAGTATGGTATAATAGAGTTGGTAGACACATTCCCTGTCCACAAGGAGTTTAGAGTCTACAATCCACCTGGTATTTTTTTGAGCATTTACTGTGTGCAGAGCATTGAAGTTTGCATTGGGGAAGAGTACAATGTAATAGAGTTGGTAGACATGAGCTCTGCCCACAGGGTACTACTTACCTACAAATAGGCAACCTCTCTCTTCTTTTCCTCCACACTGAATTTCTCTCTGAGTCCTGCATTTTTTTCCTTAATATTCTTCCAACCACTATTCTGATACCAGCTGATATCTGGACATCTGCAGTAGTCTCCTTACTATTCTCCCTGCCTCTAGCCTCTCCTCATTTCAGTTTATTTACATGCAGCAACAACGATCATCCTTCTAAAATGCTGATCAGAGAATACCACCCCTCCCTTCTAAAAACTTCCCCAATGTACCTTGTATAGCAACAGTTCTTACCCTTATCTTCAAGACTGTCCATCAAATGGGCTTTGATATCTAGTTGTCCTTCTAACTCAACTTTGCCAAAAACACAACCTTGCCTTCCTTCCAAACCACTAGAAGCAGCATGGCCAAATGGGAAGAACATGGGTCTGGGAGTTGGAGAATCTGGGTTCTAACCCCAGCTCTGCCACTTATTTACTGTGTGACCTTGGGTGAGTCACTTAACTTCTCTGTGCCTCAATTACCTCATCTGTAAAATGGGGGATTAAGACCTTGTGAGCCCCACATGGGACAGGGACTGGCCCCAACCTGATTACCTTGTATCTACCCCAGAGTTTAGAACAGTGCTTGGCACATAGTAAGTGCTTAACAAATACCACAATTATTATTATTGTCAAAGAGTTTGACCCTCTTTGGTAGGGAGAATTTTCCTAGCCCAAGGAGGAAAAGATAAAGAGAAGATTAAATACGGAGATTAGGTAAGCTTTCCAATACAAACAGTGGCTGTGTCTAGGTGGACCAAATCGTAGCAGGTAGAAAGAGTTGGATTAACTCCACATAATTCTTAATGACCTGAATGATATAGTCTAAATTAATCTAATGGCAACTGGAGGATAGTGAGGAGAATAGGACAGGGTAAATAAGAACTATTACTACTAAAGTATATTACTATTTCTAACCATCTACACCCAAGTGTGTGCTCTGCTGTCCTGGTGGATTTAGATGGGAAAATAAAACTTTTCATTCTTACCAACTAGGACAGCGTGTTACAATTCAGCACAAGACTCAAAAACACTAGGGTGCAGTGTACTTTCTTCCTAAGACTATATCCTTATTCATGCCTCTCTGTTGGTTCAAAACGCTACCTGTCAATCCGGTGGTTTTGCTGACTTCGGTGTAGCCGAGGGAAACTGGGAGTGGAATTAATGGTATGTAACTCCAAAAGCAATAATCCTGTCTGCCAGCACAATTACCTCTACAGTTAGGTTGCCTGCTGATGTGAGGATTGCCCCATACTGAGTTTGGGAAGATGAAATTTTCGACACAAAAATGATTTCTTTAAAAAATCTGCTTGCCGGTGCCCAGCTAGGGCTCAATGTAACCGCTCAGGTATAGTGTTTGCTCAAAGATCCTGCCTCCAGAGAAATGGAGGAGGAAGGCAAACAGACATAAAACAAACAGTGAACCAACAATATATCAAAGAATATGAAAAACTCAGTAAATTACAAATAAGCAGATATAGCTTTGCTTGTATCTCCTTGAGGGCAGAGATCTCGTCTGCCAAGTCTGTTCTCTTTCAAGTGCTCAGAGCAGTGTTTTAAATTGTAGTCTAGCAGTCTCATAGTGAGCAGGTAACATGGCCATCAACTTGGTTATATTTTATTATCCTAAGTGCTTAGTACAGTGCTCTGCATACAGTAAGTGCTCAATAAATACCATTCACTGATTTAAAGACAGTGCTCAGTAAATACCACTGATTGTGGGGACACTATGAAGGGTTGGAGAAGGAAAAACTAGGCTATACCTTGTGGAGGAAGAAACCTAAGATTTTAAAAAATAAAATAAAAGGTATTTACTCACAACATGCCAGGCACTGTACTAAACCCTTGGGTTGATACAAGATAATCAGGTTGGACATAGTCCATGTCCCACATGGGGCTCACACAGTCTTAATCCCCCATTTTAAAGATGAGGTAATTGACGCACAGGGAGGGCAACAGTCAGAGCCAGGAGTAAAACCCAGCTCCTCTGACTTCCAAGCCTGTGTTCTTTCCTCCAGGCAACACTGCTCTATCAAAATCCTCAGTGAGGTAGGTTTAGCATGGGAGGAACCTCTGAAAGAGGACCAAGAAACTGTCTCTTGGCTAAGCTTCCTAGAAAAGAGGTTCAGGAGTGGCAGGGAGCAAGCTGATTTAAAAAGAAATGACCTCAAAGCACAATAAAACCTTGTAATTTTTAAATAATACATTCTGAAGAAAAATAAAAATTGAGATAGGAAAAGGTGAGAGGTAGCAAAGTCGGAGTAGGTCACTTGGGTGCATTCAGAATGCCAGGTCAAGAAGCCTGTATTCAATTTCATTCCAGAGGCCTCAAGAATCCTCTGGAACGGGGCAGAGATTCCCCAGTGATGAAATGGTGCTGCCTCTCCCTTCTCGTTTCTTAGAGAATCCCTCTCTCCCTCTCCCAGCCTCCCCCCCCCACCTACAAAAGGCCAAACTACTGCTTAGTTGTAATTGCAATTTGCAAGTTGCTGGATTGGAATGCCAAGGCTCCCAGGAAACTTATATCAGCAGCTTTCACACCTGAGTAGAATTCCACTGAATCTCCAAAATGTAGTTGAGCCAGCAGGGAGTCTGAGTCAGCATGGCCTTTCAGCTGCTGAAGTTCTAAAATGAAGCAGGGCTTCTCCTTAAGAAACTGAATTGAATGATTTCCAAATACTCCTGGAGTAGAGGCTTGACGGGAGCCCATCTGGTAGTTTGGAGGGAGAGAGGTGAAAAGGTCTTATGGACCAGTGGTTTGGGGGACGGGGCAGGGAGAGAAAGTACTTTCCTTGCTCTCTTCTTGTCTCCAACTGACAATAATAATAGTGGTATCTGTTAAGTGCTACTATGTGCCAGGCACTGTACTAGAGAAGCAGCGTGGCTCAGTGGAAAGAGCACGGGCTTTGGAGTCAGGGCTCATGAGTTCAAATCCCAGCTCTGCCACTTGTCAGCTGTGTGACTGTGGGCAAGTCACTTAACTTCTCTGTGCCTCAGTTCCCTCATCTGTAAAATGGGGATTAAGACTGTGAGCCCCACGTGGGACAACCTGATTCCCCTTTGTCTACCCCAGCGCTTAGAACAGTGCTCGGCACATAGTAAGCGCTTAACAAATACCAACATTATTATTATTATTATTATTACTAAACACTGGGGTGGATACAAGCAAATTGGGTTGGACAGAATCCCTGTCCCACATGGGGTTCACAATCTTGATCCCCACTTTACAAAGAAGGTAACAGAGGCCCAGAGAAGTGAAGAGACTTACCCAAGGTCACACAGCAGACAAGTGGAAGATCTGGGATTAGAATCCGGGTCCTTCTGCCTCCCAGGCCTGTGCTCTTTCCAACTAGCTGTGCTGTACAAGTCCCACCCGGACAGCCGTCTTTCCCACTGCTTTAAGGAGATCCTTTGGCCAGTGGGACTCACCATGGCATTGGCATGAAAATGGGCACCCCTGTGGGCTTTCCCAAGTACTTCATACAGTACTCTGTTCCCTGTAACTGCTCAAGAAACACCATTGCTTGATGGATTATTTCTCCCCACCTTTATCTGCAGAATAGTCAGTTTGGTTTTTCAGCTCATCAGCCTCTTGTGGTGCAGATTTGGCATTTGGATGCCTTTATGTCTGGTATTTTTTATTTTCAATGCCCTCCCAACCTCCACCAAGGCTCCTATTGCCTGATGGCACCCACGTTTAGAAGGGAACTCAAAGACTCTGGAGCTCACTGTGGGTGGGGAACGGGTTTACCAACTAAGAATGTTCTCTCCCAAGCACTTTATACATTGATCTGCACCCAGTAAGCACTCATTAAATACCAATGATTGATTGAGCAAATGGGTGAGACAGGGATCCTCTGCTCTTTCTGGGCAGGGAATGTTTCTACCAATTCTTGTACTGTATTTTCCCAAGCGCTTAGTCCAGTGGTTCTGCACACAGTAAGCACTCAATAAATACCACTGATTGCAGATGCTACTTATCTATAGCTCTGCCTGGTGAACGGTCCAGAGGAGCCCTGAGTCAGCATTCTTTCAAAGATATGAAACCTCCTTACTTTTCACCGGCTGCAAGAAAGTGAAAATTTTTTCTCCACTAACTCAACGTAAGCGCAGGTGGATGCTGCAATTTACTTTTCTAGTTACCCAGCACACTCCATCTGCAAAGAACTTTCTGTTCATTAAGTCACTCCCTGCTACATCCCCTGGAAGTGAATTAGTAGTGCTATTGCTGTGTTTTAGAAAATGGCATTCCAAATTTTTAATACTCTTGGCTACACAAATTCCTGATATTCAAGTCTGAGTTTCATCTCTTAACCTATGAAAATACCTTAATTTAACTTCATTTAGCTGGCATCTCCTATGCATATTCAGTTCTTCCTCCTGCCTATAAATTGTTTGTATCTGCTTTCCCTGTCTCGTTATAAAATCCATGAGGGCAAGGAATGCATTCTACTATACTCTTCCAAGTGCTTAGTAAGGTGGTTTACATACAGTAGGTGTTAATATCATCAAGTGACAGATTATTTATCATTCAATTTTGAAACTAATTGATTTCTTGTTCTGTCAGTTTCCTAGGGTTGCTTAGTAAATATGTATAATGAATATGAGGAGGAGTGTGGCCTAGTGGAAAGAGCACAGGCAGGAGTCAGAGGACCTGAGTTCTAATTCTGTCACTTGCCTGCTGTTTGACTTTGGGCAAGTTACTTAACTTCTCTGTGCCTCAGTTTCCTCACCTGTACAATGAGGATTCTATACCCGTTCTGCTGTCTCGATAGATTGTAGGCCTCAGGTGGAACAGGGGTTGTGTCCACCCAGATTGTCTTTCTTTTATCTGCCTCACTACTTTGAACAGTGCTTTATTTTATTCAATGGCATTTAAGTGCTTACTATGTGTCAGGCACTGTACTAAATGCTGTGGTAGACAAAAAAAAAATAAGGCTGGTCACTGTCCAAGTCCTACATGGGACTCAGCTTTACTCCCCATTTTACAGCTGAAGTAACTGAGGCACAGAGAAGTTAGGTGACTTTCCCAAGATCACCCAGCAGACAAGTGGCAGAGTTAGGATTGGAACTCAGGTCTTCCACTTTCCAAGCCCATATTCTTTCCACTAGTTCACACTGTTGACACATAGTAAGTATTTAACAAACACCATAGTAATTATGACCTTTCCATTGATATTTAAGTCTTCACTATATGCTAGATCCTGTTCTAAGCACCGGGATATGTACAAACTAATCAGGTTGGACACAGTTCTTGTCCTATATGGGGCTCGCAGTTTTAATCCCCGTTTTACATAAGAGGTAACTGAGACACAGAGAAGTTAAGTGTAATTTGCCCAAGGTCAATCAGCAGACAAATGGCAGAGCCAGAATTAGAACCTAGGTCTTCCTGACTCCCAAGCCCATCCTCTATCCACTAGGTCACACTGCTCCTCTCCACAGTCATCATGATGGGGATTATTGCTGAATGTTCTGCTTTTGTCTCCTTTTGGTAAAGCTCTGGAAATCTGGATCTTCTAGCATACTTTTTATATATTTGGTCACAACAAAAATTCCTTCCCACTGTGAGGCTCAGTATTTCAATTTTTTCCAGTACCTTTACTAATACCAAGATACTTAAATACAAGTGTGTCAACCAGTACCGCCTACATCCAGTTAATCTGTGGATGGTTTAAATGCTCGAACAATTTAATGTTTGCTTATCTGATGAGGGGAGAAGGCAATGTTGTCTTAGTTTAATTTTCATCTTCCCACATATTTTATTTGATAGTTAAAATAACTAACAGTGTATGTTGCTAGATTACAATAGGTTGCAGTAATTTTGTTTGCCTGTCCCTACCGTGAGGCAGAGAAGCACACTTTATTCTAGGAGAAAACAACTCCCACCTATGAAGTGAGCAATCATTTCCAGAGTAATATATATTGAGCTGATTCTTCCATCTGAGACTCCTAAAGATACAGGCAAGCAACCTGGGGAGTAGGGCTGGTTTGAGATATTTTGGTACCCCAGGAAATTTTTTAAAAAACCAAACCCAAAAACCTCCCTCCTTCAATTAGTTAACATACAAAAAATTATCTGTTTCTTTTTTAATTACTGCAAGGGCAGACTTAAAACAGGATTTTTATAGACCATACTTGTTATGTGCAAAGTTCTCATCACAATGCACTAGATTCAGTTGTCCTTATTAAGCAAAGCACCTTCAGAGAAGCAGTGTGGACTAGTGGATAGAGTATGGGCCTGGGAGTCAGGAGGACCTGGGATCTAATCCCTGCTCTGCCACTTGTCTGCTGTGTGACCTTGGGTGAGTCACTTCACTCCTCTGTGCAACAGTTTCCTCATCTAGAAAATGGGGATTGAGACGGGAAGCCCTCTGTGGGACAGGAGCTAACCAACCCGATTATCTTGTTTAAGTTAAGTGCTTGTATAAGATAGTGCTTAAACACTATCATTATTATTATTAAGGAAAAATTAGTCTGACCCAGTTCGCCTCTGGCCAGGGCTGGTTCTGCTGGTGGGTGTTGGGGGGAAAAGAGACTTTCCTCTGACCGCTCCCTTGATCTTGGTTTGAAGCAGGGATGGGCCAGCTACCCCTGGGGTCTTCCCTAGAGAACCACTTCTCTGGAAAAGGCTGCTTTTTCCTTTTGTTCTATTACCCCCGACATCCCTCCCATTGAGGCTCTTTAAGCCACAGTAAGGAGAGGTGGAAGGGCAGTGGAACCATGGCAGCAGCCTGGATAGCAGAATTCCCTCTTCTCTGCCGTGTGACTTTGGGCAAGTCATTTAACTTCTCTGTGCTTGTTACCACATCTGTAAAATGGGGATGGAGGCTGCGAAGCTCCTTGTGGGTCAGAGATTGTGTCTAACCTGATAATGATAATAATGATAATGTTGGTATTTGTTAAGCACTTACTATGTGCTGGGGTAGATGCAGGGTAATCAGGTTATCCCACATGAGGCTCACAGTCTTAATCCCCATTTTACAGGTGAGGTAACTGAGGCACCGAGAAGTTAGGTGACTTGCCCAGAGTCACACAGCTGCCAGGTGGCAGAGCTGGGATTAGAACCCATGACCTCTAATCCAGCACTTAGTAATAATAATAATAATGTTGGTATTTATTAAGCGCTTACTAGGTGCCGAGCACTGTTCTAAGCGCTGGGGGAGATACAGGGTAATCAGGTTGTCCCACGTGGGGCTCACACACTTTTAATCCCTATTTTACAGATGAGGGAACTGAGGCACAGAGAAGTTAAGTGACTTGCCCACAGTCACACAGCTGACAAGTGGCAGAGCCGGGAGTCGAACTCATGACCTCTGACTCCGAAGCCCAGGCTCTTTCCACTGAGCCACGCTGCTTCTCCGAGGCCTGGTATATAGTAGAGGCCTGGTATATAGTAAATGCTTAACAGATACCATTAAAAAAAAAATTCCCAGTGGCAAAACAGCAGTGGGCCTGCCCCAGGTTAGACTGTCTGGGAGCACACTGAGCCACACACTCATGCAAGGATATAAGGAGGCCTCCCTGGGTCGGGGCTGGAGATGGAGATTCCCTACATGTTTTCTCCCTCCACACAGGCAGTAGGATTGGTCTTTTGGCCCCCTTTATTCACAACCCCTTCCAGCCCCACAGAACTTTTCTACATATCTGTAATTTATTATTAATGTCTGTCTCCCCTCTAGACTGTAAGCTTGTTGTGGGCAGGAAATGTCTGCTTATTCTATTGTACTCTCCCAAGCACTTAGTACAGTGCTCTGCACTCAATAAATACAACTGACTCACTGACTCGAGTACCCTAATGCTCAGGAAGAATGGCTTCTCTTCACATGGTGAGGTAATTTGCTGGGGGGCTTGTGGGTATCAAGGGGCCCTGCAACGGGGAATAGAGAAGTGGGGGTCCACTTGGGAAGAGGTGGGGTACAGAGCCAGTGTTAGGATGATCGTGGTGGTTACTGAACGCTTACTGTAATTACTGCATGCAGAGTACTGTGCTAGTCGCTTGGGAGAGTACGATACAATAGAATAGGCAGACAAAATCCCTGCCCACAAGGAGTGCTTCCTATGTGCTAAATTCTAGGGCATATACAGGGTGATCATGTATTAAGCGCATACTATGTTCCAGGCACTGTCCTAAATGCTGGGGTGGGGTGGATATGAGCAAGTCGGGTTGGACACAGTCCCTGTCCCTCGTAGAATGCAGTCTTAGTCCCCATTTTACAGATGAAGTAACTGAGAAACAGATAAATTAAGTGACCTGCCCAAGGCCACACAGCAGACAAGTAGCAGAGCTGGAATTAGAACCCATGACCTTCTGACTCCCAGGCCCGTGCTCTATCCACTCAGATTGCATACTATCCCTATTCCACCTGGGGCTCATAGAGGGAGAACAGGTATTGAATCCCCACTTTGCAGGTGAGGATCCTGAGGCACAGAAAAGTTAAGTGACTTGCCCAAGACCATATGGCAGGCAAATGGTGGAGTCAGAATTAGAACTCTCTTGATTCCCAGTTCTGTATTCTATCTTCTAGGACTCACTGTTTCTCCGATTCCTCCCCTTCACTTCCCTCCATCCCTCCTCACCCTCTCTCTCCACCTCGCTGCTTAATCTCAGTTACCACCACTATCTGAAGGTAATAATAATGATGATAATGATGGTATTTGCTAAGTGCTTATTATGTGCCAGGCACTATTCTAAGTGCTGGTGTAGATACAAGGTAATCATGTTGGACACAGCCCTTCTTCCACATGGGGCACACAATCATAATCCCCAGTTTACAGATGAGGTAAATGAGGCCCAGTGAAGTGACTTACCCAAGGTCACGCAGCAGGCAAGTGGCTGAGCAAGGATTAGAACCCATGACCTCCCAGTCCCGTGCCCTACCCACTACGCCTAGCTGCGTCTCTTATGCCATGTTGAAGGTAGAAGTAAAGGGGGGAAATGAGGGTGGAAACAAGGGATAGAGAAATCCCTGCTTTAAGAACTCATCAGTTCAGATTCTCTAACTCTCCCTGGAATCCAGCCCAACATTTTGATGATTAAATTATAGCTTTTTGGATTGAAATATTATACTTAATTTTTATTGCACGCAAACCATTTTCCATCTTCCTGGTTCCATCACCGGACACAAGACTAATCTTCACAGTACTCCCTCTGAGAGAGAATTAAAGCATTAGGAAACAGGGTAATATACTTGTCAGATGAGCCAGATTCAATCAATCAATAGTTTTCACTGAGCTCTTACAGTGTGCAAGGATGATGACTCCAATGGGCATCAAGCAAGTGACTTTATTTGACCGTATGTCAGTGGGGAATTAATTTGGGTTCTTTCTTCCTTTGTGGTATTCATAAATACTTGAAGGGAAAGTCATGCAGCTCTGTGACTGGTTTAATGGCAGTACAAGTTAGTTGGGGTTAGAGCACATGTCTGGGCTCTAAGCTAATGGAGAATGTCCCTATAATTGGGACCATGCTGCCTTTATACAGTTTATATATATTTATATATATAGTTATATATTATATAAATATATTATAATTAATAATTATAGTATATTAACATCACATTATATAATATATATTATATATATAACTATACATAGTTTATATTTATATAAACTCCTCTTTATACAGGAGTACCCTGTGCTTGTCGTTTCTTTCCGAACATCTCCAAATGCAGTCGTTAGATCGAGCCGCCGCACCTAATAAACTGGGCTCCTAGTTTATGACTTGCTTGGTGGCCGAAATAGAGGTGGGTTTGAGGGAATTTTTAGATCTAAGACTGTAAGCTCATTGGGGGTAGGGAATGTGTCTACCAACTCTTATACCTCAGTCTCCAAGTGCCCAGTACACACGGTGAGCGCTCACTAAATACGACTGACTGCATTCAGAATGTGTCAGAGATTGAGGGGAGGATGGAGGAGGAGACAGCAGTGGTTCTGTTTTTCTTAGGTCATGGTAGTGAGGGGCCAGCTTGGATGTTGGCTACGGTGGCCCTTTTAGCCCTTCGGTTTGTCTGGGGGTTTGACTCCAGTGCTTGGATACTTCAGGTTCAGGGAATTCAGGGTTTAACTCTGGTGGGTTTTTCTGAAAGATTTATGCTGTTGGGTGGGTGGGAGAAGAGGTTGGGAAGTTGGTCAGACCTTCCTCAACCCCTGTGGCAGAGAAGGAATGAGAGCAGGCATCAGCAATCTTCTCTCCTATCCCTGCCATATCACAGGGGGACTAGAGGAAAGAGGGCTAGGGTGGGCTACCATGCTGCTGTTGTTGACTGTCCAGGTGATTGCTATCAAACAATCAATGTTATTTGAGTGCTTACTATGTGGAAAACACTAAACTAGCCCTTGGAAGAGTATGATAGTGGACAGAGCATGGGCCTGAGAGTCAGAAGGACCTGGATTCTAATCCCTGCTCTGCCACTTATTTCCTATGTAACCTTGGGCAAGTCACTTAATTTCTCTGTGCCTCTGTTACCTCATCTTTTTAAATGGGGATTAAGACCATGAGTCTTGTAGGACACAATCCCTGTGCCAAACCTTATTATCTTGTGACTACCCCAACATTTAGTACAGTACCCTGCACATAGTAAATGCTTAACAAATACCCCCCAAACAAACAGAAAACCCTGTTGGTAGACATGTTCCTTGCTCAAAAAGAACCTGGTCTCTCACACATGAACCAGGGAGTGAAATGGGAAAGCTGAGATGTTAGTACTAGTGGTGATGAGCAGCAGGAGATGGTATGAATACTAAAAGGGGGAGCCAGCCAGATCGGATGGCTAGGTAGCCACCTTTTTGTATGGCCAAATCCTAAATTAGAGCATTCTGGTGAAATCCCAGCAGTCTGGCTCCCCACTGATATCCAAGAGACCACCATTTCCCCATAATTAAAACCCTTCTCAAGTCACATCTCCAAGAGGGCTTCCCTGTTCACCCTCCCTTCTGCATCATCTATGTACTAGGCTCTGTAACCAATCATTCATTCATTTTTATTAAGCTCTTACTGTGTGCAAAGCACACAGTACAATATAATAATAAACAGACACACTCCCTGCTTTCAACAGGCCTACAGTCTAGAGGGGAGCTAGCCCTTACGTACTGTTTTTCAACCCATCCCTACAGCATTTATGTACATATCCATCTGTAATATTTTTTCTTTAATGCCTATATATTTCTTGAGGATAGGGATCATGCCTACAAAATCTACTGTACTTTCCCAAGTGATTAATACAATCTTCTGTGCTCAAAAAATACCACTGATTGATTTGATTAGTGTTAGGAGACCTTCCTACACCCTAAGAAAGCTCAATTTCTCCTCTTACTCTATCTTACACTTTTCTTTTTGTTCCAGAAAGCAGCAGTTTAATTGTATCGGACAGACCTTCCATTCAGTGTCTGTCCTGTGGCCTGGCATAGAGGAAAAAAATGTGCCAGTCCTCCCTGAGAAGCTCATCCATGTCTACCCTGAGATGATTATCTTACTTATAACTCCATCTCTCTCTCTCTCTCTCTCTCTTTCTGTCTCGCTCTTGTTTCTTTGGCTACTGCGGCATTTTGGCCTAGGATGGGTATTCACCCAATTTCCTACTGGACAGTTTGGTGTTCAGTCGGTCTGGTATGGCAAAGGCACAGGGTGCCTTTATGCCTGGTATTTTCAGCTCCCAGCCTCCCTCCATCTTGGCTCTGCCACCAAGTTCCACGGCTTGGAAGTGCCAGCCTTATCCAGAGGGAACCAGGAGGGTGATACCTTTACTTCGGAGTAAGTTGGGGCATCCTGGAGAAACACTCAAGTGCTTCCGGGTGTCCGATATCCACGAGTGTGGTCGCTGCCACTCTGTCAGTCTTAGGTGAGCAGGTCAGGAATTTCTCAGTCTGTACGGGCCACGTAATGAAAATTCCACCCTTTCTTTTGAGGGTCTAGGAAATCCAATCCTGGTTGAATTTTATGGGGTCAAATGTAGTAAGTGGGCAGTCGTATCAAGTCACAGAGGTGATTATCTGGGTTTTCCTGAAAGATCTGGGCTAAGGGATGAGATTTTTATAAAGTGATGTTTTAAATGATGTCCTGCTCAAATTGAAACTCCAGGTATCGTTCGTAGACCAGTGAGGCAGATTAATGAATTGGGGAGACATGACTGCTGGCCTCACAGCGGCTGACTCCATTTGTCTCCTGTTCAAGCTGTGCCTTTGGGTTTGGAACATAAGCCGGCTGAAGTGTTAACCTTGCTAAAGGACTTTGTTCCTTTGCGAGGAGGCTGACTTAGTGGTATTACGCCTCACTGTCCCAGGCGGACATGACCCAATGGTACGTATTATGTAAGCAGCCAGGTATGTCACTTCCCAAGATCCCTGGGAACAAATAACTTAACAAGAATCAGTTGGCAGAAGAGAAGAGCTGGGATAATTAATAGTCACTGCCTTTTACTCTAGCCCACCTAACACAATCTTCCAAGTGTTGATATGCAGAAACTGAGGGGGGTTATGGTGCCAGTTGAGGTACAATTGCTGTGTCAGCTGCCTTGGTTTTGATTACTCTGGAGCTGCCATCCTCACCAGCTATCTGTATAGGTTGGGTAAGGGCCATTTATATATATAAAAGCGTGTGACAAAGGGAAATGTGGTTATTGTGGACAGGGTAGTTGGGCTGGCCGAGGGCTCTCGGCGAAGTGCTTTCTTGAAGAGGCAGAAAAAGCAGCTCCAGCAAATGCTGAGGACACAGTTATAGGCTGGGTGGAGAGCGGTTACTGAACCCAGAGGAAATTTATCCAACTGAGGCATTAGCCAAGGGTTATTTAAGTCTGGGATTTGAGACTTGTTTCACAGAAATGACCGTTGAAGTCATAAGAATTGAGGCCACTGACTTTTCCTTTTTTTAAACAAAATTGCTTCCTTAAATAGGACTGGAATAAGAAGATCTTGACTACCCAGCTCACGATGCTTTCCTTCTACTGTTCTTTCCCCATCCTGCAACTTTCCACCTCAGGGGCCTATTTTGGAGGCTGGGAGGCTGAAACTAAGACTACCAATGGGCTAGAAAACAGGAAGCGCACCCTGTCACCTACCTGTCAATCCTTGGTGGTACCTTCTGGGACAATGGCTTTTGCAGGGAGCCTGGCTGGAAGCTTGGGGACTAGGAAAGTGACCTTCTGACCTCTTAGGGAAGGTAGGGGGCGGCTATCTGGGAGTCCACAGTCAGTCCCTGATCTGCCACTAGCCCACAGGTCCTTATCTATGAACTGGGAGGGATATGAACTAGTTGGAGGAGCTATTCTGGGCTTCACTTGTTCTCTGAGGACTCCTGCAGAGGACTCCTGTGTAGTCATGACTCTCTCTGGCTTTGGTTAATTTAGAAGAAACAGAATCGGCACTGCCCAGCTTGCTATGGTCTCGGGAATGGGCCCATTATCTGGGTCTTTTGTCTAGAACCCAGTGAGGGTAAGCCAAGGTCCAAGCAGGGAGGTCAGAAGTTGCATAAATAGACTGAAAAATCCAGCCATTTTTCCAAGGCTGTTTCTATTTTAAAAATATGTTTTTGTTTCTGTCTGCTGCTTGCCAGTAGCTCACAGAGCTTGCCCTGACAGGAGTGAAATGAAGAAAATTGCCTTTCATATTTGTATGGTGGAGTAATAATTTTAAAACAGCCAATAAAACAGACCCTTTTGGGGGCAGAAGCTCCTTGCTCTGGAGAGTAGAATGGTGGTAAAATTAAACCTTCAGAAGCTCCTTTGCTCATCCCACACCATCTCAGGAACAGAGCAGTAAATCTGCCCCTTTGCCAACTGCCTAGATTGATACAAGATAATTAATCAATTGTATTTATCAAAGGCTTACTGTGAGCCCTTAAAGAGCTTGGGAGAATACAATATAACGGTTGATAGATAAGGTCCCTGCTCACTGGAGCTTAGCCTAGAGGAATCAGATTAGTCACAGTCCTTGTCTCGCATGGTGCGCTCGGCCTGAAGGGAAGCAAATCTCTTAACCTATTTTACAGATGAGGGAACTGAGGCCCAGACAGAGTAGGTGACTTGTCCAAGGTTACACAGAAGGCCAGTGGTCGAGCTGAGACTAGAAGCTGACACTCTTGACTCACAGTCCAATTTCCTTTCCGCTAAGCCACACCACCTAAACACTCCTAGCAACAATCTCAACCAAGGAACAGAATACTTACCTAATATCTATCCTTATATTCTGCCTCTTTCCCTATTGGTAATTTATTTTAATATCTGTTTCTCTGGCTAGATGGTAGGGTCCTTAAGGGCAGGATTTGTTTCTACAGATTATCGTATTGTACTCTCCCAGTTGCTCAGTGCTCTGCACATAGTAATTCAATCAATCATATTTGAGCGCTTACTGTGTGCAGACCACTGTACTAAGGACTTGGGAGAGTACAATATAACAACATAAACACATTCCCTGCCCACAACAAGCTTAGAGTTTAGAGCTACCCTCTAGACTGTAAGTTCCAGAGTCTAGTAGTACTTTTCTGTTAGTTTTTTTCAAGTCTCCAATTTCTACCAGACATTTAAATTCCCTCCTCAAAAGAACTACTCTTTATTTCATTTCAATCATGGCTTAAGCACAGTTTGGTCATCAGCTCCTTCTGGATTTGGCTATCTTTGATGTGGGTTTTGGAGCAGACCTGTCCCAGCCTATTAATGGTAGGGTACAAGTTGATGCTTGAGGAAAATTAATTGCTGGCAAAGAGGAAAAGCAGTGCTGGGACACTTGAACAAATATTGACATTAGGATACTTTCCTAAGCCTTTTTTTCACTAAGTGGTTTCTTCTTTTTCTGCGGCCCTATAATTCAACCCCTCCTCCCTAACCTCTGTGTCTGCTTCAGACATCTATTCTGTCCACTGGCTACGCATTTTCGCCTCATTGAGATGATGCACTTGGATGTACAGGAACAATGATGAAGGCTGTCTTTCACCATCACCCCCTCGCTCACATTCTCCATCCTGACGAACTCCCTTCCCTTTCACGTCCGATAGACAACCGGTTTCCTCATCTTCATATCCAGGAAGCTTTCCTTGACTAACCTCATTTCCCCACCCCATTCTCCTTCCTGTGGCGTCGTCTATGTACTTGGGTCTGTGACCATTTAGCACTTTGATACTCATTCATTCATTCAATAGTATTGAGCGCTTGCTATATGCAGAGCACTGTACTAAGCGCTTGGATTGTACAATTCGGCAACAGATAGAGACAATTCCTGCCCAATGACAGGCTCACAGTCTATTCATCTCAACCTCAGGCCCACAGCATGTCTGTAACTATCCTTATATTCGGCCTCTTCCCCTATCTGTAATGTATTTCATTGCCAGTTTCCATGGCTAGATGGTAGGGTCCCTAAGGGCAGGATTCGTTTCTACAGACTATTGTATTGTACTCTTCCAAATGCTTGGTACAGTGCTTTGCACACAGTAAATGCTCAATAGATACCATTGATTGCTTTTTGATTGAAGGACCACCTGGGGTATTCAAGTGGAGGGGAGCAATAGGAATCCACAAACCCAGGTGCGGAGACATGAAGTGACTTGCCCAAGTTCACGTAGACAAGTGGCAGAGCTGAGATTAGAACTCAGGTCCTCTGACTCCCAGGCTCACGTTCTTTGCACTAGGCCACGTTGCTTCTCACATGGGGAGCAAGGCACGTGGGAGAAAAAGTGGAGAAAGTGGAAAAAACAATGGTTCACCTGACAATCAGTGAGTACAAGAGGGAATTTTTCTCTGGGAGTGGCAGCAATAGCTAGCTAATTCACTGGTCTGACATTGTAATGCACTCACTTGAGGAAGTGAAAAGGAGTGAACGGGGAGCAAAGAGAAGGAAAAACAGCAAAAAAAGACAGCTTCAAGGTAGCACCGTGATTCATTCAATCGTATTGACTGCTTACTGTGTGCAGAGCACTGTACTAAGATTTTTGTCTAAAGGTATATAATTGTATGCATAATTTATGCAGGTAAACAAGAGCCAAATAAACATGCTCCCAAATTTTACCTCATGTAAGTGTCTGGAGTTGATGGCTAGGAAGAGTGTATAATAGCTTTCAATATTGACTTCCTTCTGCCTTTCAACCAAATCTTCTTAAAATCTTCCCTTATTTTTCCTGGATGACTTTCCTCATCCTGCCCTCACTTTCTCCCATGCCCATTTTATCTCTCAATCAATCGTATTTGAGTGCTTACTGTGTGCCGAGTACTGTACTAAGCCCTGGGAGAGTACAGTATAATAGAGTTGGTAGACATATTCCCTGTCCACCCCAAGCTTATGGTCTAGAGGAGGAGATTCTGGCCAGTTTCCTCTGTCTTTTTCCCAGGAGCATTGGATCAACATCGAAATTCTCCCCGGGAATGGTATTTGAGTGCTTACTCTGTGCAGAGAATTGTTCTAAGCACTTAGAGTACAATAAAACAGAGTTGGTAAATACCATCACTGCCCACAGTGAGCTGACAGTCCAGAATATAAGGAAGCTGATTACTGGACCCTATCTCTGAAGACTTTAGAAGACTTAGGGATATAATAGAGAAAAAAGGGAGGAAAAAAGATACACTAAAACAGCTCTCTCTCTCGCTTGTGAGAATCATACCTCTCCTGTGTGTGGTGTTTATCCTCTGACAGATCCTTTTCTATTTCCTTGTCTGATATCACATGGGTAGTTGATGCTGCAGATGTTTGTTAGAGCCAATTCAATGGAAATATGTCCAAACAGCACCCTGGCGAGTCACTTAACTGGAACTCTGACACTGAGCTGAAGACTGGGCATCAATTATGAGCCAAATGGTTCCTTGACCTACCTTCTTCCTAGAGGCCGATTCCATTCTGGTCTGACTGTGATGTGGAGGGGCCTGGGTGGGGATTAGTTAAGGGATCCAATTTCACTCAAACTGGCCTTGGGAGTTTTGCCCTAGTCATGGACTATGCTTGATCCAGAGGACTCCATAAGAGATCCTGTTTGATTATGGAAGCGATTTGGAGAATTGTCTGCTCAATGCCATTCTAGGCTGTTCTGCTTAGTCTGTGTAGAGCACTGTACTGAACACTTGGGAGA
Source organism: Ornithorhynchus anatinus (assembly GCF_004115215.2). NCBI lineage: Eukaryota > Metazoa > Chordata > Mammalia > Monotremata > Ornithorhynchidae > Ornithorhynchus > Ornithorhynchus anatinus. Next base: position 41,361,296 of record NC_041741.1, read on the forward strand.
ATACGGTACAATATAGTTGGTAGACACAGTCCCAGCCCTCGAGGAGCTTTCAGGCTAGGGATTCTCAAGGATTAAACCAAGCCCAAAAAACCCACAAACTTGAATCCTATGGCAGCTTCAGAATAAACCCAGTCTCTGGAGAATCCTCTCTGTTTGGAATTCCAGATCAGAGTTAATCAATCAGTGGCATTTATTGAGTGCTTCCTATGTGCTTATTTACTATGTATTTAGTGAACAGTTCACTAAGTGCTTGGGAGAGTACAATACAATAGAACTAGTGGACACTTTCTCTGCCCATCATGATCTTACAGAAGCTCCAGGAAATCCAAGATCCAGGTCTATGCTCTAAGGGTTGGGCCTGAACTGGGCTGGAATTCAGCTGTCTGATAGCACTTTCAGTTCCATATCCAAAATCACAGAGCGTGTATTAATGCTAATTGCTTGCAGTGCCTGATAGGTAACCTAAAATCTACGAAGTGGAAGAACTCACTGAGCAGTAAGATGATTTTTTGTTGCTACAATGAAAGGAGGAAAGAAAGCAGTGCTTAATTCTTTACAAGAGGTAGCAGGTGACAGATAATACCGCATCGGTAAACCAGGGATGTGTCAAAGATACAGGGAATCAATGCAGAGTGTTCAAGGCTAAAGCCGGTACTGCAGAGCTAGGAAATATTTAAGTTTAGTCCTGACAAGATGCTAAAGGAATTTCTGTGAAGCGAAAACAATGAGCATATTGGGTGAGTGGAAGAAAAGAAATGATTGTCCTTGTCCGCAGGAAACTTCAGGCCTGTTGAATTCCTAGAAACCATTAAGTTTGTAAAGATAACCAGAATGACCATGGTCAATATTATTTGCATTTCTGAAGCATTTTAAGATTTGCAAAATCTTTGCTGTTTTAACTAGCTAGTCTTTCTGACTGCCTTGTCTGGTCATTCCACTTCAACATGCCCATTTTTCCAAGGAGAAAACTGAGACCTAGAGAAGTTAAGTGGCTTATTGAACACTACGTTCTTTTTTTTTTCCCCACATGGACAAGGTCAAATGGAAAGCTGAGTTCTGACATGATGAAATAGACTTAAAGCTAAAATAGCAGGAACTAAGGTTAACTATGAGATGGTCCTGACAGTGAGGGTTTTCAGTCAGTCAATCATATTATCCCCACTCTAGACTGTGAGCCTGTTGTAGGCAGGGATTGTCTCTCTCTATTGCTGTAGTGTACTTTCCAAGCACTTAGTACAGTGCTCTGCACACTGTAAGCGTTCAATAAATACGACTGCATGAATGAGTTAATGTTGAAGCGGCACCCAAGAGTCACTATGCGTGCAACCCTGCATTCCTCACCAAGCATTACACCCCACTCCCAACTGTTCATTCCTCACAAGACCCAGGCAGTGCAGATCTGCCACATCTCACTGTCCCACAAACCCTCAGAGTCATGCCCGGCTTGTTGCCGCGGCACCAGAGTGCCCATAGCACCCAGGGCATCCACACTGTTGCCTGCACTCTGCATTCTCCTGCTGGGTCAGAATGAATTTTCTTATCGTTATGGTAGCTAGAGACTCAACAATTCCAAATGATTCATCCTGGAATCCCAGTACCTACATTAACTTTTTTTTTTTTTTACTGGAACCATGCTCTGCTTCAAAATCACCTCTGAAATACGGTAACACTTCATGAACTTAACTCAGGAAGCAGAATGGCCAAGTGGAAAGAACACAGGCCTGGGAGTCAGAGGACCTGGGTTCTAATCTGTGCTCCACCAATTGTCTGCTGTGTGACCTTGGGCAAATCACAACTTCTCTGTTCCTCAGTTTCCTCAACTGTAAAATGGGGATTCAATATCTGTTATCCCTCCTGCCTTTATTCGAACCCATTCCCAGCCCCACAGAACTTAAGTACTATCTGTAATTTATTTATATTATCCATCTCCTCCTCCTAGACTATAAACTCATTGTGGGCAGGGAATAAGAATGTACTGTCCCAAGCACTTAGTGCACTGCTCTGCACACAGTAAGTGTGCAATTGATTGATTACTTAGGCTGTGAGCTTCATGTGAGACAGATTACTTCTGACCTGATTAACTTGTACCTACTCCAGTGTTTAGAACAGTGCTTGACACATAGTAAGCATTTAATTTCTGACGAAAAACCAAACTTACATTAAAGGGGCTGTCTCATCTGAATAATCTTCTTGTGGGCAGGGATCATATCTAACAACTCTAGTGTATGATACTTTCCAGAGTATTTAAAACAGTGCTCTGTATACAGTAAATACTTAAATACTGTTGAATAAAAAGCGTGGGCTGAATGTTTTTTATAAGCTGTATTTCTCCTAGAGTATTGTAAGTTATGTATTTCCCTGTTTGTCAGTGTTCGGTTATCTAGCTGAGCGTCTGTATTTGCTAAACGTAAGGTAATCCTCCCGTTGTCTACCCTAAACTGTCTTTCTCTGACTCTAAGGCAGATGAAGGTTCAAGTCTCCGGAACCTCTCTTCTCCCCCTATTCTCCACTGACTTCCGGATGCCTCTGAAATCTCTCTTAACTGCTTACAATTTAGCTGAGGTTTTGTTAACCATAGTGTAGATCAAACACTTCCTTCTTTAGATCAAAGCCTGACTTCCTTTGGCAGCAGTGGAGGATGGGAGTAATCAGGGGTAAATGCAGAATTATCATGAATACCAAATTGAGGTCCAAATGAATGAGGTTTTAAAATTTACTATCTTGGAAGAAGCAAAGTCAAAGTGTCAGAATGAATTATTCTTTATGCTTGTTTGGAACTTGAGCAAGAAGATAAAAAGTACCCCAAACTAAGGGCTGAACAGAGCTGAAATGACAGTTTCCAAGATGTCAGTGATAATGAATTGTTGCCGTGTTTAACCCATCAATTTTGGGAAACAGTTGTAGCAGGCTAAATCAATCAGTAATATTTTCTGAATACCTTCTGTGTGTAGAGCACTGTACTAAGGGCTGGGGATAGTCGAATAGAATTAGAAGACAAGATCCCTGCCCTGCAGGAGTTTACAGTCTAGCAGGGAAGACAGACTGTAAAATAAATTACAGATATGAGGAAGTAAGAGAGTACAAAGTGATGTAGATAAGGGCGAGTGTGGGTGAGAGTGTGAGTTCTGCTTAAGTGAACAGGAAGTGCTAAAATAGTAGTGGTGGGATGTATAGGATGGAGATGAAGAAATGAATCAAGGAAGGCCTTTTGGTGGAGATGTGATTTCAGAAGGGCTTTGAAGACAGGGGGGAGGAGGAAATCTATGGTCTCAGAAATGGAAGAGAGAGTTTGTCAGAAAGGATGGTGTGAATGTGAGGTCGAAGATGAGAATGAAGCACAGCTGTAGGTTGGTTTGAGAAAAGTGAAGTCTGCATGTAGTGGCTGGTGCAGTGGGGTTCAGATAGTTATTTTTAGGTTGGGGAATGTGTGTGTGTGTGTGTGTGTGTGCTTGAAGGCAGAGAGGAAGGAGCCTTCTGAGGATGAGGAGTTGAAGGCTTTCATAGAAATGTGTGCAAGGGTCTTTATAAGGTGAGAAGGGATGGGGTTAGAGGTTCAGATGGAGGATTTTGAAAGTGTGGGTTTTATCTTCTTGAGAGATGGGTGAGAAGGACGAGAGAGTAGATGAGGGGGTAGGAGGGAAGCGAGGAGTGATTCTTTCTGAACCAAAATTGTGAAACTAATAAAGCAAAGCCCCAGATGACACCAGACCCTCAAGACAGCAAACACATCAACCTCAACATGGCTGGTCATTGTGAAGCATGGTTGGGAAGGGATCTGTCAACCCAACATCATCTTTATGAGCCACATCTGCTCTCGGTGGAGATTTTGTGTCAATATTCAGGCTGCTATTAGTAGAGGAACTGTGACCAAAGGGGATTGAGGATTGGATTGGCCCCTGGACTACAGGGAAAATCCCAGGAGGCCATTGCCCTCTTCGAGCAGCTCTAGATCACATGCGCCTCTAAGAGGCTCCTCACTTGCTAGAAGATTAGAGTAAGCTATGAGCCACTTTAAGGCAGTTAGAGTAGCAGGGAAACAAAACTTTTTCTCCTCAAATTCTCCCCTCTCCTCTCTATCCACCAACCTCTCTCATAAGTGTTCGTTTCCCATTCGTTCCTGTAACCGTCTCCTCTCCAATAATGGCATTTCCCAGGATCTGCTAGAAATTTGGAAACCACAAGGAGACAGGGAAGAACCAGTAGGAGCCTGGATGAAACTCAAACCATCAGTGGGTTAGTCAGGACTTCTAAATCCAAAAGTTCTAGAAGGGCTTGGACTACCTCTATATTGCTGCCTCTAGTAGCTGTACTATCTTCCCTTCTTGGCAGAACAGTGAGACAAGTTAATTACTGGAATTGGAAATTGGATTTATCTTCTATCTCTTTTTTGTTTTGGCTTCTTTCTTGTTTTAAATCCAAACTCCTATATCCTATGACTTCTGGAAGTGATGTAAGAATGTCTGTCTTGAGGAAGTGTGAATTTCTCCATGGTTCTTCCACCATTTGCTATGATTGACCTGCTTTCACAAAACACCACCTGGATTATAGCTATGACCCTATGGTGTGGACCAATGATAAATGATACTTTAAGGAATCTAAAATCTTACACATACCCACATGGGTAAAATATATGATTGGTAATGCTATTTTCAAATATAAAGGACAACTCTAATAGTATGATGAAGCCAGAGGTTGTGTACCTCCCACACCTGGTAAATCCTGGAACAATCAAGAACTTCCCTTAGCAACAGAGTGGAATGTAGATCTGAATTCTGCTACGTAGACAGCAATTCTCCAATGAAGCTAGACTTTAAACTCCTTGAAGGCGGGAGCTCTCGTCTCTCCAAGTGCTTATTGCAATGTCCTGCACACTGATTCAGTGATATTCAAAGGGATCAAAAGCTAAATTAAGAAGGCTATGGTGTCTGACTTATGGTGTCACACCAACTTGGCATCAGGAATCAAACCAAGTTGGAGGTTTGTAGGGCAATTGTAGTGCCTGAATATAATTAAGGGTTTAAGATCTGGATCTGTCCCATGGACATCCCATGTAATTTTTAAATAGTTTCATCAAGGGAGAGAATAGTAGTAACAATAGTTCTGGTATTTCAGTGCTTACTATGTACCAGGCACTATACTAATCACTGGTTTAGATAACAGATAATCAGGTTGGACATGGTCCATGTCCCACAGAGCTTTAGTCTCAATTCCCATTTTAAAGATGAGATAATTGAGGCACAGGAAGTTGTGACTTGCCCAAGATCACACAGCAGACAAGTGGTGGAGGATGGATTAGAACCCAGGGCCTTCTGACTTCCAGGCCTGTACTCTATCCACTAGGCCCTGCTGCTTCTCTACCTTTGGGTCACACTCAAAGTGACGGGGTAAGTCAGGATCACTAAATCTGAGGACTTGAAGTCAGTCCACCAGCCTCAGAGCATGGTTTTTGCAGCACACCTTTGCTGGGTACAACAGAGATTAGATGATAACGGGGTACCCACAGAGTTGCTTTATGATGAGCTGAAATAGGGTCATTGTAAGCAGAGCAGACAGGATTTACAGATAAAATGGAGCATAACTTCAAATATGGGGAAGTAGCCATGGAGATAGCAGCAGATACTTTTCATTCATTCATTCAGTCGTATTTATTGAGCACTTACTGTGTCCAGAGCACTGTCCGAAGTGTGTGGAAAGTACAGTTTGGCAACAGACATCAAGTTATGGTACAGAATCACAGTGGTATTAAGTACTTAGAGAGGGCAGAACCTTGTACTAAGTATTTGGAAGAGCAATACAATAGAGTTGGTAGACACATTCCCTGTCCACCAGGAGCTCACAGTCTACAGGTTAGAAGTGGGGTGTCTGGCTTAGAGCAGAGGCCTTGGAAATATTGTGACACCAAGGGTGTGGAATGAAAATGGTACCAGGCATTGTTAATAATACATGTAACTGTGTAGCAAGTGGCAATCGGTACATGTACACAATGATAACTGTGGTATTTGTTACATGTCTATTGCGTACTAAGCACTGGGGAAGATACATGATAAACAGATCGGTCACAGTTCCTGTCACTGTTCCACAGAGGGCTCAAAATCTAAGTAGGAGGGAGAAAAAGGATTGAATCCCCATTTTACAGATGAGGTGACTGAGGCACTGAGAAGTGAAGTGACTTGCCCAAGGTCACACAGAAGGCACATGGTGGAGTCCAGATTACAACCCAGGTCCTCTGGCTTTGAGGCCTGTACTCTTTCCACTAGACCACACTGGCAATCCTTTCCATATGGAGGAGCAGTGATGCACTGCTCTTACCAGCCAAATGCATGCATATAGATCAAAATTTCACTATCAATTGTGTCCTCATCATACCAGAAGGACAACTGCATATTTTAATTTTTAACCCTTTGATCCCAAATCAAAAAGTTTAAAGGCATATGGGGTAAAGTTTAAGATTACACTCTGAAAGGAGAGATCAAAACTTCTATTTAAATTGAGGCAATTGGCTTCTTTGATTTGATTTTTCAGAAACATTCCCCAATCTATATTAAGAAGAAAAAGATCACAAGACACCTATAAATATGGGAGAGGAGGCTGAACAGTTTATTCTTGATGGCTTTTCCTAGCCAAATCATAGCTGGAGTTCTGATTCTCTCATTCAAATGTCCTTGTCAAGAGTCAGGGAGTGTGCAGCTGGCTGCTGAAATTTCAGAAGACCGGTAAATGACAAAGTCCTACCATAAATTAACATTAGTCACATTTCTTTCCATTCTGAGGGAAAATGCATTAGTGCAATTGGGGCATTAAGAAGTCTCAATAATTTAGAAGCCAACAAAGTTTCCCCATGTCCCCAAGCTATTGGTCCCAGGGTGAACTGCTGAAGTGAAGTCTAAACAACCAGGACTTTGGGTTTGTTTTAATGACAAAGAACCTCTTTTATGCTTAGACGTTAAATATAATTAGTCACTTCCCAGAAAGTGTGCAGTCCTAATTGTTCGGAAATGAGCCTGAATAATTTGAACGTTATAGTTCTTTCAACTTTACAATCTATACTTGTTCAATAACTTTTGCTTAAGGACTCGGTGACATTAAACCCTGCACACTGTGGTAATTGTTCATTTCCTTTAATAAATATTGACTTCCTAAGCCCTGAGTAAAGACACAGATCAAAGGAAGCCCACAGGTTCATATGAAATGGTATCTCAAATCCCCAGTGTGCTAAACGTCATTATTGTTGAGCATTTACAAAACTGTCTGTGGTTCCATGGGACACTGCAAAATACCGCTCCCTTTTCTATTAGTCATTCCTCACAGAAAATAACCCTGAAAGGAGAGCTATTTCCCCCTCTTAAGCTGTGAGCCCCATGTGGGACAGAGATTGGATCAAACCTGATTATCCGGTATTTACCCCAGTGCTTAGTAATAATAATAATGGTATTTGTTAAGTCCTTACTATGTGCCAAGCACTGTTCTAGTGCTGGGATAGATACAAGGTTATCAGGCTGTCCCACGTGGGGCTTACAGTCTTAATCCCCATTTTACAGATGAGGTAACTGAAGCACTGAGAAGTTGTGACTTGCCCCAAGTTACACAGCTGACAAATGGAGCAGGGATTAGAACCCATGACCTCTGACTCCAAGCCTGAGCTCTTTCCTCTAAGTCAGGCTACCTCTCGGTGCTTGACTCATCATAAGCACTTATCAAATACCACAATTATTATTAAGGACCAGAGAGGTGAAGCAACTTGCTCAAGGTCATCAGGAAGGCAAGAGGACTGAGCTGAAATCAAGAGTTTGCAATCTGGGTTTGTAATTCACTGCTTGTCTTGCAGAGCCAGGCTGCCTTGCCTAATCTGGGTTAAACTCTTGCAGGTGTTCCTCCAGGTGAGTTAGAAGCAGGTGTCCCTTTGGGGATATGCCTGGGAAAATTAAAAAAAATGTCTTAGCTGAAGTGGGAAGCCAAGTGCCGAATGTCAGGACTGAGCATGAAGTTGCCTGAGGAGAGGATTTTTAAGTGATACTCTGAGTTCCCAACTAGAAGTAGCACGGCTAAGAAGCCCGTGGGTCTGAAAAGGAAATGAAAATGACCTCAGAAATCGGGTCAACTCAGGGACAGAAGAGAAGCCAAATAATAATGGAATTTGTAAAGCACTTAATATGTGCCAGGCACTGTACTAAGCACTGGGGTGGAGAGGAGCAATTCGGGTTGGACCAGGTCTCTGCCCTGCTTGGGGTTCACAGAATTAATCCCCATTTTACAGATGAGGTAACTGAGGCACAAAGGAAGAGAAGTGACTTGCCCAAGGTCACACAACAGGCAAGTGGCAGAGCCAGGATTAGAACTCAGGTTCTGCTGGTTCCATCCACTATGCCATGCTGCTTCCCATACTATGCCATGCTGCTCCCATATATACATAAATCACACATATATATGTACACACACACATATATATATATATATATATGCAAATATATGTGTACATATATATTTGTCTTGTGATTTGTAGCCACAGCCATTATACCTAAACATAATAGAACATTAAAGCATTCTGTGTAATAATAATTCAGTATTAGCAACTCTATCCTTGACAAGGCTGAATCCAGCAGTTAAGAACATTTTGCCTTGCAACTCTGCCAGACCTGAAGTGCCCCTAGGCCAGTACTAACTTTGCCTTTGCCTCAAGCTACCCTTCGGAGAGTGCTTTGGTGAACTGACTTTCTCTGCATCTGTAATGGCATTCAGATGGGCAGGGTAGGAGCTGCTGACTGTCCTTGTCAATCACCTGAAAACTGATTTGAAGGCAAAGTATGCTGAGCCCCAGGTGAAAATTGTTATCCTTCTGTTCCCGGTGCTATGGTCAAATGACATGTCTGGGAAGCAGTGAACTGCTAATCTGTGGCCCTTCTTTGGCATTGCACATTTTTAAAATGGTATTTCTTAAGCATTTACTATGTGCCAGGCGCTGTATTAAGTGCTGGGGTAGATTGATCAGTCAATCAATTGCATTTATTGAGCACTTACACTGTACTAAGCACTTGGGAGGAGAATACGATACGAAAGAATTAGCAGATATGTTCCCTGCCCATAACCAGTTTACAGTCTAGAGGGGGAGACGGACATTAATATGAACAGGTAATTTATAACGGATAATTTAAAGATATGTACATAAGTGCTGTGGGGTTGGGGGTGGGGCAAATATCAAATGCCTAAAGGACACAGATCCAAGTGAGTAGACGATGCAGAAGGGAGAATGAGCTGGGGACAAGAGGGCTTTATCGGGTAAAGCTTCTTGGAGAAGATGTGACTTTAATAATGCTTTGAAGGTGGAGAGTGTGATGATCTGTAATATACAGAGAGGGAGGGAGTTCCAGGCTAGCGGGAGGTCACGGGAAAGGGGTCGACGCCGTATAGATGAAATCGGGGCACAGTGAGTAAGCTGGCACTACAGGAGTGAAGTGTGCAGGCTGGGCTGTACAAGGAGATTAGTCAAGTGGGGTAGGATGGGGCAAGTTGATTGAACGCTTTAAAACCTATTGGATGGAGTTTCTGTTTGATGTGGAGGTGGATAGGCAGCCACTGGAGGTTCTTGAGGAGTGGGGATGAATGACTCGTGTAGCAAAGTGAAGTATGGATGGTAGTGGGGAGAGACAGGAGGCCGGAAGGTCAGCGAGGAGGCAGATGCGGGATAGTCAAGGCGGGATAGGAAAAGTGCTTGGATCAGAACGGTAGCAGTTGGGATGGAGAGGAAAGGGCAGATTTTAACAATGCTGTGAAAGTAGGAATTGGTGACAAATTAGAAACAAGCTACTCAGGTTAAACACAGTCCATGCCCCACATGGGGCTCACAGTTTTAATTCCCATTTTACAGATGAGGTAACTGAGAAGCAGCATGGCCCAGTGGAAAGAGCACAATCCTGGGAGTCAAAGGACCTTAGTTCTAATCCTGGCTCTGCCAAATGCTTACTATATGGGACCTTGGCCAAGTCACTAAACTTCTCTGTACCTCAGTTTTCCCATTCTCCCTTCAAATTAGACTGTGATCCCCATATGGGACAAGGACTGTGTCCAACTTAATTCACTTGTATCTACCCCAGAATTTAGAACAGTTTATAGGCAGAGAATGTGTCTATTATACTGTACTCTCACAAGTGCTTAGTACAGTGCTCAGCACACAGTAAGCATTCAATAAGTATGACTGAATGAATGAATAAAGCCCCCCTGCCACCTTTCTGGTCCTAATATCCCACCAGCCATTACAGCATTAGTAAATTTCTATGTTTACTTGTAATAGATTTACTTACTCTTTAACATACATTTAATTAGATTTTTCTTCTTACTTTTCACTCTTGTATATTTACATCTACTGATTCCATCAGTAGATGTACGATCAGATCATGATACATCTGGAAAATAGACTCTTGGTTCTTTTCCTTCTTTCTTCCCCTGCCTCTCACCCCCAGCCCCTTCTCTTTAACTCTAGACATCAAAGAATTAATTCACTCTGCCTAGGATGACCAAAGTTCTAAAATAGCTTGGACAGTCTTGGATTTTTGAAGGCAGCTCTAAGCAACATTTTTAAAAAGATGCAAATGTATAAACTGGTCAGCTAAATTTGGTCAGCATACTGGGCATAGTGTCTCCCAGCTGCTTTTCCCCAGTTAATATTCTTGGACCTCTGTATTTGGACTTGAGCATGCTCGATTCTCCCTCAGTTTAGGTCTCACAGTAATTTGTGCTTTTTTTCTTATGGTATTTGTTAAGCACTTACTATGTGTTAAACACTGTTCTAAGCTCTGGGGTAGGTGCAATTTAATTATGTTGGCCACAGTTCCAGTCCCACATTAATTAAATCACATTTATTGAGTGCTGACTGTGTGCAGAGCACTGTACTAAGTGCTTGGGACTCACAGTCTAAGTAGGAGGACAACCTAAGTTGTATGGACAACTTCTTGTCTGCTGAGTGACCTTGGGCAAGTCACTTCACTTCTATGTGCTTCAGTTACCTCATCTGTAAAATGGGGATTAAGACTGTGCTCCAAGTAGGACATGCACTGTGATCAAGCTGACTAGCTTGTACTCACCCCAGTGCTTAGTACTATGCCTGGCACATAGTAAGCGCTTAACGGATACCATAAAAAAAGGACCCACCAGAATGCTAGTGGACTTTAACTCCACATTTTCTCCCTGTCCTTTGTTAGATTCAGAAGTTGTTGCTTTATGAGACCGGGGTCACCTTGCAAATTTTCAATGAACAAGGATTAAAATGAACAATATAAACCCTCTTACATTCAGCACATCCCAAAGGAAAAGTGATATTGTAGCAGCTTCTGGCCAAGATCCATTAGCTAACTCTGCAAAAGTCCTGGTAACTATGGCTGAACTAAGTTCCCAGATAGAAAAATGGCTGAATTCGATGTTTAAATCAATACCAAAATTGGAAAGAAAACAAACAGAAGGAATCAGATGAAAGTTAAACACAGGTGGAGATTTACCCGGCACCCCTCAGGATTGATTAAGGGATGAAGAGACTTCTTCACATGTCACCTGGTTAAGGCCAGACAAGTAAATGTGTGCCTACTCTTAAAGCTTTGGTTTGTGAAAGAAGGTGAATGTAGCATCTCAAAAATTAGACCTTAAGCCCAATATAGTCCTTGGACAATTTTGCCACAGTTCTTGGTTAAGTAGAGGGAAACAATCTCATGGAAGAGAAGCAGTATGGTTCAGAGGATAGAGCACAAGCCTGAAAGTCAGAATAACCTGGGTTCTAATCCTGACTCTGCCACTTGTCTGCTGTGAAACCTCGGTCAAGTCACTTCACTTCTATGTGCCTTGGTTATCTGTTAAATAGGATTAAGATTGTGAGCCCTTGTAGGACAGGAACTGTGTCCAACCTGATTTGCTTGAATACACCCCAGCACTTAGTACAGTGTCTGGCACATAGTAAGCACAGAATTATTTGTTAATTTCTTAACTATTTGTTAACCCCAAGCATTATCATTATGGTAATCTTCTTTTGGCATGGTCCCAGGCTTCTTCCTGGAAGAGTCCTTAGAAAAACCAAACTCCAGTTATGTCAGGCAAGGTAATCCCCTTCCAGAATGCTCCAGTGCCCTGTGGGAAATGTAGGCAAATTAGCCCCTCTATATCCTGGGTCACAGACTCCTTTTTCCTTTCCTTCCCTGCAATTCTCTTGCCAGCTTTTAACCAGATCTGTGGAGGATTTTAAAGCTCACCTTTTTGGCTGTAACCCAGCCATCTAATATCCTCTACTTTCACAGCTGTCAAGAGGAAAGAGAAAGGTATACAAGGTTGGGAAAATAATAAATACTATTTGTTAAGCTCTTACTACGTGCCAAGCACTGGTTTTAAGCACTGGGGTAGATACAAAGTAATCGGGTTGGACACGGTCCTTGTCCCTCGTGGGGCTCATAGTCTTAATCCCCATTTTACAGATGAGATAATTGAGGCACAGAGAAGTTAAGTGACTTGCCCAAGATCACTCAGCAGACAAGTGGTGGAGCCGGTTTTAGAACTCACGTCCTCTGACTCCCAAGTCTGTGCTCTTGCCAGTCACCTTCAGCATTAACATATTCACATATTCAATTCTTCACTGGGTCATTTTATCCCAGTATACTGTTGTTAATAATGTTAAGCGCTTACTATGTGCAGAGCACTGTTCTAAGCACTGGGGTAGACACAGGGCAATCAGGTTGTCCCACGTGGGGCTCACAGTCCTAATCCCCATTTTCCAGCTGAGGTAACTGAGGCACAGAGAAGTTAAGTGACTTGCCCACAGTCACACAGCTGACAAGTGGCAGAGCCGGGATTCGAACTCATGACCTCTGACTCCAAAGCCCGTGCTCTTTCCACTGAGCCACGCTGCTTCTCGTTACTTGCTGCTTCTTGGTACTAGCCACAAGCCTGTTCTTGCTCCAGCTATGACTGTATGATTGACTTCTGTCTGTCTCACCAAATTAGGCTGTAGGATCCACTACATCCACAGCAGGAATCATGGCTTTGGCACATGGTTGTGCTTAATGTGCTTACCGGAACAGTAAGCACTAAAATACCATTGACTGTTTTGATTACCAATTAAACTCAATACACATCAGTGCAGCTAGAAGGTTCTGCCTGGTTAGAACTTTGTTTATGAACCTAATCTTTTAGAAGTGTGACCTTGATAACCCTGTAGCATTACTGATAGCCACAGCCGACTTTCTCTTGACCAAAGAGGTCATTTCTCGGCACCGAATCCCCAGTTTTCTCTTCATCTAATAGTATAGTTCAATAAAAGTTTTGAATGAGCCCAAGTTCAATAGTCTTTAAATTCAAAATATCCAAGTCATCCACCTAACGAAAATTAGAATCGCACTTGGAGGTCTTATCTTCCCATCTATGAAGCCCATTATGTTTATGTTAAGTTCTTTAGTTTTATGCAAGTAGTATTATGGAGCCTCAGACCTGACCTAAATCCAGGTGTCTGCTTCAAGAAGCCTCTTCTTGCTTTAAAAGACCAAGATGCAGCCTTTGATGATGGGAGCGTCATTTAATTGCCAGAAACGGCCTTCCAACACGGGTATTCAAATTCCACTGCCTTTCAACGGGAGCATCATGACCTGCTGAAATAGCATACAACTGTTTTGAGGGGCTACATCCCTGGCAGATGAGAGCAAATTGGCCACTGGGCAAACCTTCTACTTGTGTTAGACCCATCTTCCTTCATTTCAAGAACACCCCGAAAGAGCTGAATTGGCTCCAGAAAACCTCTTCTTCCCAAGTTCCAGCAAAATATAGGGACCCCATTGTCTGGAGCTGGTTCTCAATCACTCAATGAGTGACCCAAGCCAGTGATCTGATGCAGCCAACTGATTGCCCTGGGGAGTTGGTAGTTTCTACAGGTTTCAACAGATGGGTTGAAAGGAATGTAAACCTGACCCAAAGTGCAGTGTAGTCTGCCAGCTAATGCAGTAGTGATATTGACATATATCAGCAGTCATTATGTCTTGGGTACACAACTTTACACTGACCCAAACAAAAACAAAATGCAGTATTGTTATTGACAAATATCATTAGTCATTATGATTGGTATATGCAACTTTACACTAACCCAAACTAAAACACAAAAACCCACGGATGTTTTCTATGCCTGGATTGCAGATCTAACCTAAAAGCTAATGCCCAAAAGTGGTTGGGTTCATTTAAATTATCTATCACAACCCACTAGAGGTCACAGTGGAACTTGATAAGCAAAATGACTTAGCTTATTAGTAGTAGAAAATGGATTTCTTCATATTATACTTTATTGAAACCATAACATTATCCACAGGGCCTCATAATTTGATTCCAGCAGTGCAAGATATGGCCTGCTCATCAAAAGAAGTACAATTTACTTCAGATAAGGGCATGTGTTAGGAAGATCAATTGGTTTCCAAGCATACTGCACCTCTGGAGTGAAAGCATCCTTGTGTTGCTGTTACTACTACTAATAATTATGGTACTTGTATATAGCTTATTATTTACCAAGCACTCACCATTTTAAGAACTGGGGTAGAGGCAAGGTAACTCTGTTGGACGCATTTCCTTGTCCCAGATGGGAGCTCACAGTCTAAGTAGAAGAGAGTAGGATTTAAATAATAACTATGGTATTTGTTAAGTGCTACTATGTGCGAGGCACTGTATTAAATGCTGGGGTGGATAAAAGCAATTCAGGTTGGACACAGTCCCTGTCCTCCTTGGGGCTCACAGTCTCAATCCCCATTTGACAGATGAGATAACTGAGGCCCAGAGACATGACTCACCTAAGATCACACAGCTGACAAGTGGTGGAGCTGGGATTAGAACCCATGGCCTTCTGAACCCCAGGCTCCTGCTCTATCCACTGTGCCATGCTGCTTCTATAAAATATCCATTACATCATCTATAAAAAGTCCATTTTACAGAGGAAGAAACTTGTGCCCAGAAGCTGAGTGACTTGTCCAAGATCCCACAGTTGACAAGTGGCAAAACTGGAATTGGAGCCCACATCCTGTGACTTTGAGGTCCCTGCTCTTTCCATTAGAGCATGCTGCTTAAGCAACTTAAGGAAGTAGAAAATTTGAGAGTCATTTCCATAAAAAGGGGACTCAGCCTACATGGAACAAGAGCATCAGCTATTGCTCCAGCTCCCTAGAGAATATTTAACTGCAGAATTCACTTCTTCAGTTATCTGCCACATTGGTAGCCGATGTTCAGTTTTTAGCCAAAATAACAGCCAGCCTTTCATAATGGTTCCTACTGATCCATCCCCACTAGCCGTGTACTTGTAGACAAGCTACAAGGGCCTAGCTGGTCTACGAACTCGGTGTATTGAAGGATGAGGTGAACGGAGTTGGGAACAGGAATGAAAAAAGCATATTTCATTTGTCTCTTCCTGAATCGGTGGTGGTCCTGGTTCTTTGCGATATAGGCAGTGATACTTGATGCTAGAAATTAAGTTGTTGTCTTAATTTCTTAAAATCAATGTCTTGGGAAGCACCATGGCCTAGTGGACAGACCATGGGCCTGGGGGTCAGAGGACCTGAGTTCTAATCTTGCTTCGTTTTTTAAAAAAAAAAAATGGTACTTGTTAAGCACTTACTATGTCAGGCACTGTACTAAGCACTGGGGTAGGTACAGCATATGTAGATTGGAAATGATTCTTGCCCCATAAGGGGCTCACAGTCTATGAGGGTCAACAGGTACTGAACCTTTATTTTACCAGTGAGGTAACTGATGCACAGAGAAGTTGAGTGATTTGTCCAAATTCACACAGCAGACAAGTGGCAGAGCTGGGATTAGACCTCAGGTCCTCTGATTCCCAGACTTGTATACATTCTACTAGATCATGCTGCTTCTCACTTGTCTGCTGTGTGACTTGGGGCAAATCGTTTAATTTCTCTGTGCCTTAGTTTCCTCATCTGTAAAATGGGGATTAAATCCCTCCTACTTAAACAATGAATCCCATGTGGGTCAGAGATTGGGTCCAATGTGATTATCTTGTATCTACCCCAGTGCTTAGTATAGTGCTTGGCACATATGTGCTTAACAATATTTTTATTATTATTACTAATGTCCTTTCATTCATTCAGTAGTATTTATTGAGCGCTTACTATGTGCAGAGCAGTGTACTAAGTGCTTGGAAAGTACAATTTGGCAACAGATAGAGACAGTCCCTGCCCAATGGCTTTCTTGTGCTCTGGGTATCACCTGTAAAATGGATTTTTCTTTGTTAGGGATTTTAGCCTAAGTATCCTAGATATATTCTAATTTGGGTAATTTACATGTTGCCTATTTTAAACTCCCCCTGCAATTTCAATTAGATAAAACATTCTTCATGTTATGCTTTGCAAATCAAGTTTTAAAGTACTTTGGGATCCTCCTGGAGAGAACTGTAAGTCATTATCATTAATTATGCATGGGTTGTGGTATGCTAAGTAAATCATTTTGGTTGCTAGTAAGTATGTCTGGCTTTTTAATGATACAGAAGCTTGGGAAACAGTTTATGTGATACTGTGGGTTTTATAATTAATTTCACTGGGCTTTGATTTTTTCCTTTCAGGGAGACTAGAGAGAGGAGTTTCTGAAGTACCTGGGATGAGATGACTTTGGATAGTCCCAACAACAGGTAGCTTGAACAAACTATTTGTTTTTTGGGGGATTTTTTGAGCAGTGAGTGAGACCAAGCTTTCTTGGGATAGGTCCATATGAAACAAATTAAAACTTCATTGGAACGCCTTAATTGAAAGGGGCATAAGTTTTAAAAGTAATGAACTTCATACCTCATTGTTTGTTATTCAGTTATCTGTATGTCATTCTACATTTTTTTCACGGTCTATAGCGTTGTCTGATTTAGTAGTTTATAAAGTGCTGCGGAAAAATGTACAGATGAGAGGAAGCCACGGACCCCAGCCCACCAGGGGACCACAATCTATTGAGGAAAGGGGAGATTGGCTGTGGACACATAAAGAAAGAAGAAACAGTGAAAAAGCAAAAACAATATACAATATTAAAGCACTGTGGCCTATTGGACAGAGCATGGGCCTGGGAGTCAGAAGGACCTGGGTTTTAATCCTGGCTCTTCCATTTGTCTGCAGTTTGACCTTGGGGAAGTCACTCTGCTTCTCTGTGCCTCAGTTACTGCATCTGTAAAATGGGGATTAAGACTGTGAGCCCCATGTAGGACATGGACTGTGTCCAACCTGATTAGCTTGTATCTATGCCAGTGCTCAGTACAGTGCCTGGCACGTAGTAAGCTCTTAAGTAGCATAAAAAAGAGAGAGAGGAAGACAAGGGTGATGGTAAATTCAAGAGCTGCAAGGGCATTAGGTTCCTCATTGGCTCAGTTCAAAAGTCACAAAAGTCCAAATCAGAGCCTTCCCAAAATTCCAAGAGTTGACAAAGTATATATGCTGCAAGAGTTTCTTCTCCTTTCCTGAGCTGGAGCGGTGGCTGACAGGATATCCTTCCCCTGACTAATCTCTCATCTTCTCCAGCTTATTTTCCCATTAAGTAGGAAAGAGAACAGGTATAGAATCCCCATTTTGCAGAAGAGGAAACTGAAGCTCAGAAAACTTAAGTAAATTGCCTTACCTGTAATTTATTTGAATGTCCATCCCCGCCATTAGACCATAAGCTCCTTGAAGTCTGGGACTGTGTCTACCAACTGCATTGTACTCTCTCAAGGGCTTAGTACAGTGCTCTGCATAAACTAAGCACTCCATACCCCTGATTGCTGATGATATGCAACCACTCTCCCATGTGATAGACCCTGAAAGGAGCTATTTATTTATTTTTGGGACCGCGCCCCAGCTCAGCGCAAAGAGGATTTGAAAGTTTAATACCACTGGCAAATTTTTTTGTGGTGATGTTCTAGGTTTGTTTAGATAAGAGGCTGAGCTTAACATGAAATAAACTAAAGAAAAAAAGTCCTCCGGAGTTGTAGTGGTTGGTGTCATTATGCTTTTAGGGGCCATTTACCTGCATCCTGAATATCCATGGTAGATCACTTCAGTTGTCTGGGTACCTAGAATGCATTTGGGAGAACTGAGTGCTTCCAGGTTGCCTAGCAAAGAAAATAACTGAAAGGATAGTATTCTAAAACATGCTCTCCAAACAATTACATGTGAGCAAATAAGACAATTATCAAGGGGATTGAAAAATTGGGGAAAGATAGAACAGGGGAATTAAAATGTGAAGATGCTGAATCTATTTTTCCAAGTTGTTTTTTTTTTTTAATGTGTATGGAGGTTTTTGTGTAAAGAATTTTCTCAGAAATCCTCACATATCAGGACCCTACCAGACCGGCCTCAGGAATGAGCAGAGTAGGAGCCTGCTTGGTCTAACCTCATCTCTCGTATATCCCACTACCAACCACTTGCCCACATCCTCCCTTGGGCCTGAAACTCCCTCCCCATTCATATCTGACAGTCTCCACCCTTTATCCCTTCAAAGCGCTCCTAAAATCACATCTCCAATCTCCCTTCCCAGACTAAACCCTTTATTTCCCCTACCTTTCCTCCTCTCAGCATCAACTATGTACTTGGCTATGTACCTCTTAAAAACTTTAATGCTCACTCTACAGTACTTCTGTAAACATTTATACTCTACTATTTCCCCTATATGTAATCTATTTTAATTTCTGTCTCCACCGGTAGACAGTAAGTTCCTTGTGGGCAGGGATGGAAACTCCCAACTCTGTTGTACTCTATTTTCCCAAGTGCTTAGTACAGTG
Source organism: Ornithorhynchus anatinus (assembly GCF_004115215.2). NCBI lineage: Eukaryota > Metazoa > Chordata > Mammalia > Monotremata > Ornithorhynchidae > Ornithorhynchus > Ornithorhynchus anatinus. The sequence goes on from NC_041741.1 coordinate 41,380,038, forward strand.
CTCTGCATGGAATAAGTGCTCAATAAATTTATTTACTTCTATGTAAATATATAGTGGAGAAGCAGTGTGGTCTAGTAGATAGAGCAAGGGCCTGGGAGTCAGAATCTCAACTCTGCCACGAGTCTGCTGTGTGACCTTGGGCAAGTCACTTCACTTCTCTGTGCTTCAGTTACCTCATCTGTAAAACGGGGATTAAGACAGTGAGCCCCAGATGGGACAAGGAGCCCCAGATGCAAGATAATCAGGTTGGACACAGTCCCTGTCCCATCTGATTATCTTGCATTTGTCCCAGAACTTAATACAGTGCCTGGTACATAGTACTTAAATACTACATATGGTATTTATTGAGTGCTTACTATGTGCAGAGTACTCTGAACTAAAAACTCGGGAGAGTAAAAGAGAATTAGCAGATGTGTTCTCTGCCCATAACAAGCTTACAGTCTAGCGGGGAAGAAAGACATTAATATGAATAAGTAATTTATAATATCATTTAAATATATGTGTATATAAGTACTGTGGGGATGGGATGATTATCAAAAGTCCAAAGGTCACAGATCAAAGGAGATAAATAACCCAGAAGGGAGATTGGTTGACAAGGAAGATGGTGAGGTGTTAAAGGAGCAGAGGCAGCTTTCTCGCTGTAGTCAGTCAGTTACCCTGCCATGATTGTTAACTTCTAACTCCCTGAGGATTGGGCATCTAAAAATCCCAGAAACTCTGGGGAATTTCTAGTTTTCCTCATTACCTCTTTTCTTAATCCTTTCCTCTCAAACCAAACTACAAATCTTCCCCCCTAAATCTTCTCCTCTTTCAAACTTTCCCCATCTCAGTCAATATCCTCACCATCCTACCTGTCTCAGAAGCCTACAACCTATGTGTCATCTTGGACTCCTTGCTGTCTCTCAATTCTCTTGTTTAATTTGCTGCTGAGTCCCACCAGTTTTCCTCTCCACTCCAAACTGCTACCACTCTGGTGCAAGCCCTGAATTGTAACTTTCCAAGTGCTTAGTACAGTGCTCTGCACATAGTAAGCACTCAATAAATACTATTGAATGGACCATATCATGACTAAACTATTGGTGTCAACCTCCTCACTGGTATCTTTGCCTCTGGTCTTTAATCTCCTTGTGGACAGGAAACGTATCTGCTAACTCTTTTGTACTGTACTTTCCCAAGTGCTTAGTACAGTATTCTGCACATAATAATAATAATAATAATGATGGTATTTGCTAAGCCCTTACTACGTGCCAAGCACTGTTCATTCACTCAATCGTATTTATTGAGCATTTATGGTGTGCAGAGCACTGTTCTGAGCACTGGGGTAGATGGTGATCAGGTTGTCCCACATGGGGTTCACAGTCTTAATCCCCATTTTACAGGTGAGATAACAGGCATAGAGAATAATGATGGTGATGATGGTATGTAAATGCTTACTATGTGCCAAGTACTGTTTTAAGCATTGGAGTACAAACAAGGTGATCAGGTTGTCCCACATGGGGCTCACAGTTGTTAATCCCCATTTTACAGATGAGGTAACTGAGGCACAGAGAAGTGACTTGCCCAAGGTCACACAGCAGACAAATGGCGGAGCTGGGATTAGAACTCACTTCCTCTGACTTCCAAGCCCGTGCTCTTGCCACTAGGCCATGTTGTTTCTCTAAATTAAGTGGCTTCCCCAAAGTCACACAGCAGACAAGTGGCAGAGGCAGGATAGCAGGCACTCAATAATTAATAAAGAAAACAAATATTGATTGGTTTCTCCCCTCTTCAAAGTATGCTACACACTCCCTCAAGAATCTTCTTCCTTTGAAGCGCTGCTCAGCACACATCTCTACCCTTCTCAAACCCGGCAACAGTCTGTCTCCCCCCGCCCCTGACCCTTTGCCCCTCCCTCTATTCAAACTAGAAGCCAGATCTCCGCTTTATCCGCAAGCAGTACAGAATCATCGTCAGATAAAGGGATATGATTAGATCCATCTAAAATCTCCACCCTTATACCTCACCCCAATTTTGTGCTACTTTCAGATGAAACGGAAAAATCCCCCTTCCCCTTTGGCAAAGGAGGAGGAGAAGGTTGTCACGTAGCTACCACTAAGGCTAGAATCTCAGTTCCATTACCTGACAAAATTGTGAACTCTTCTTTTTATCAGGGTCTTCTTCAGTCATTTATATAAAAGTGCAACTCCTCTCTTGAAAACTGATGCAAGGCTTTTTAATCCCAAAGGTGTGCAGAGATTTTCCAGGAAAAACTTGGCCTACAACAAGTTTCTTTATGAAGAAGACAGTGAGTCAACCTAAATCGGACAAATTTTTCACTAAAGTCTAAAAACTCGACCACTTGTCTGCTGTGTGACCTTGATCAGGTCACTTTCCTTCTCTGTGCCTTGGTTACCTCAAAAGTAAATGGGGATTAATATTGTGAGCCCCATGTGGGAAATGGACGGTGCCCAACTTGATTAGCTGGTATCCTACCCCAGTGCTTAATACAATGCCTGGCACATAGCAAGTGTTTAACAGATACCATAAAAACAAAACGAACAAACAAAAAAACCCCACTACTACAGTCAGTATAGCAAGCTTCTGCTTCTGCTACCTCCTTCACAGGCTCAAAATCATAAACCAGTCCTTCCTGATTGTTGTAATGTTACACTTGGAAGTACTTCAGAAACAGTTTAGTGATGTTCAGGGTAAAGGCTTTTCACATTTTTCTGCCGGTTTTGGAACGAATACTAACTTATGGAATAATTTTGAAAGTCTACGGAAAAACGTCCTCCACAATACAGCTGTTTAGGATACATCCATGTTTTTGAAGACTCTTTCTGCAGCTGTATCCTGGGGTATGCCTGTATTAGGAAGTTTAGCTAACTGCCTGATTTTGGAAGTAATGGTTTCTGTCACAATATTTGGGTAAACGATGAGAAAAGTGCAGAATACAACACTGTACAAGTAGAAATGAAGCTTTGCTGTAATCAGTGATGAAAAGGAGAAAAGGCCACAACTGCTTAATCAGCGCTGCAGCAGTACCCAAACACTCTCTCTGTGCTTTAAGTGTTTAAAGAACTGTTTGAGCTAATAAAGCTCTGAAAAGGTTTTTCACATTTAAATGAATTCTCTGAGTGCCATCCCCTCTTCCCCCTCACCCAAAGAGTTTGCTTCAATGAAACTTGATTTGAATGAGAACTTCTGTCTTAATTGCCTTACCATCTCAAGTGGCTCATTTTTAGGTTCAAAAGAAAAAGGCACCTCCTTTGTGAAGCCTTCTGAAATAAGAATGATTTCTATGAGTCCCAGTCCCAATTTCTTTTCATTGCACTGTGACACTCTCCCTGCACACATTCTCTACCATGTCATCCGAGATGGGGTAAGGGAGTCAGAAAATCAGGCCACCCAAGCAGACCCCTCCTCTCCCAGAAGAGAATGTGAGCTTCCCTCGAAGTCTGAACATCCTTGGAAGCAGCACTTTTTGCCCAGTTGTCAATGTGGCTCTTGAGATTATCTTCAGACAGAATCTTTGCTTAGGGTCACCAGCCCTGGACTTAGGTAGCGTGGCTTAGTGGCAAGAGCCCGGGCTTGGAGTCGGAAGTTGTGGGTTCTAATCCCAGCTCTGCCACTTTTCAGCTGTGTGATTTTGGGCAAGCCACTTCACTTCTCTGTGCCTCAGTTACCTCATTTGTAAAATAGGGAGTAAGACTGTGAGCCTCACGTGGGACAACCTGGTTACCTTGTATCTACCCCAGCGCTTAGAACAGTGCTTGGCACATAGTAAATGCTTAACAAATGCCATCATCATTATTATTATTACTTAAGTCCAAGACTTAAACCAAGTAAGATGAAGAAAAAAAAGGCATGTGTACAATATGTTCAGGCACATTGGCCCAAAAAAAGAGGGTTTTTTTTCCAATGGTACTTGTTAAGCACTTACTATATGTCAAATACTGTTCTGAAAGTTGGGGTAGTAACAAATAAATTATGTTGGACACAGTCCCTGTCCTGCATGGAGCTAATGATCTATGCTGGAGGGAGAACAGCTATTTAAGTCCCAAGTTACAGTTGAGGGAACTGAGGCACAGAGAACTTAACTGACTTGCTTAAGGATTAGAACCCTGGTCCTCTGACTTCCGGGCCCATGCTCTTTCCACTAGACCACTCTGCTTCTCAGGTTGAAGGTCAGGGAGAACTTTGTAAGCTTAAAAGTGACGTGTGTGTAAATTCTATTTTTTCCCATCCTTGATGTTGAAATCTGGATCCTCTCCAACCTTTGGCAGTACTACCACCCAAAGGCTGATAACCTGACCATTATCTGAATGTGTCAGCAATGCAGTGCTGTTATATATATATATATATTTTAAATAATTTAGTTGTGGGGGTGGGTGAGGAGATTTAAACACAAGGGCTGGGAGTAATCCGGTTCAGTTATTTCATACTCATTAGAACTTTATTAGGGTACTGAATCCAGTTTTGATCATTACTCTTTCAAAAAGAAAGCAAGGAATTGGAGTGGATCCAGAGAAGATGTGTAAAGGGATGGAAACTAAGTCCTATGGAGAAAAGTTAAAAGAATTGGGATCGATTAGCCCAGAGAAAGGAAATCTAAGGGTTGGATTTAAGAACTCTCTTTAACTACATGAATGGTTTTGTGAGTAGGCTGACTACTTACTTTTCATATCTATAGAGGTTTTTTTTTAACCAAGAATAAATGAGCTGCATAAAAGGAAAAGAGATTTTGTTTAGTCATAAATTGACTATCAGGCTAAAAACTCTGAAACAGGTGATTAAAAAGGTGTGGAATCCTTACCTATAGAATTCTGTATTAAAAAAAAAAAGACTTCAAACTGCTCTATCCTGGGCGGTTCAATTATTTATTGCCTGGAGGTAGGGGGTTGGACCATGTAACCTTTCTAGGACTCTCCAGCAATATGATTTCTGTGACTCTTTGATAGCAGTAGAGATGAATATGGCAGCCGAAGGGAAAAACCAAGCCACACCTTATCATATTTATCAGGTCATAAGATGTACTTTTTTTCTGGGAAATACAATTTCCTGCATCTGTGATCTGACCACACCTCCGGTTTCTCAAGAGGCTGCAGGCAAGCTACCTAGGTTGCTTCCTAAGAGAATGGGAGAGACAGATGGGTGTATTACCCTCAAATAAATCTTGCTCCACCTGAGCCTCATTCTTAAAGAATTGTTGCAGAAACAATGGAGTGTGATAGGTGATAATGATGATGGAGTCTCCGGTCAAGACTAACCATCCTGAGACAATGGGCACTACTGCATTAGAGCACTAAGATTTTTTTTTTGCTGACTCTAGGATGTTTATGTTCAAATTTTGGGCTAATTGTATGTACTAGTTAACTTGAAAATATGTCCCTTATTGCAGATCCTGAAGTTATTTGCCTCTAACACAGTGGGGTAGGTCACATTCACTGATTCTAATTTATGAAGGGTTTTGCCATTCCTTGTCAATAATTTCCTTTAATGCATTTTTGGACGGTGGGGGTTGGGGTTAGTGGTGACTTAACCAGAGAAGGAATAATGAAAAAACGAAAGTGAGATAAGATGAGGAGCCAAGACAAGGATTCCATTTTATTGGGTAACAGAAATATCCCTGACTGGTTCAATGTGTGTGGGAGGGTCTGGGTGGGGGGAATTGGTGTGTGTGTGTGTGTTAGGGACAAAGATAATGATCCACCTCTTCTCACAAATGACTCTCTCCCAGTTACAAGCATTATTCATACCCTGACTAGACTACTGTATCAGTTTCCTCTCTGGATTCTCTGCTTCTAAACTCTCCTCCCTCCAGCCTATAATACACTCAGTAGCCTGCATCATCTTTCTAAGACGTCATTCAGTACTGTTTCTCCATTCCTCAAAAACCTCCAATGGTTACCCATTTCTCTCCACTTCAAACAGAAACTCCTGACCACTGCCTTCAAGGTTCTCCACAGCTCTCTCCCTCTTACTTATCAGCCCTCTTCTCCTGCTCAACCTAGCCTACATACTTTGCTCATCTACACTCATTTTCCTAGAGTGCCTTGCTCTCAACTCTCCCACCAATAATCTCTTGCTCACACCCCCTCCTCCTGCTTGGATCTCTCTTCCCCTTCAAATCCATCAGACTGCAATGTCCCTATCTTTAAAGCCCTTGTAAAAAAAAAAAAAATGCATCTCTTCCAGGAGGTTTTCCCTGATAAAGCTTCTCCTTGCCAGACAGGACAAATTGGGGAAGATAAATGGGGGTAGAAAATGAAAGAGCCTAATTTGCACCCTCAGGAACTAAGAGACTCCTCTCTGATATGTACCTACAGGATTTAAAGGCTGAGGGACAACTCTTGAAAGTCTTCATAGAGACCCAGCATGTTTGAGGAAGGTTTAATACCCTAACTCTGTAACTTCTTTTTCCCCTCTCCCCTTCCCCTACACATTTTTTAGTCCAATTTGTCAGCCCTAGTCTAAGGGATTTTTGAATCATTACGATTTCACATGATGGGTTAAAAAAAAAAAAATCAACCCCCAAACCCCCAAGCATCACATAAAGAAGAATTAGATTGTAAACTCCTCAAGAGCCAAGGACATGTCTTTTATTTCTAGTAGTAATGACATTTATTGAGTGCTTACTGAGTGTCATACACTCTACAGCAAGCAAAAAGGAGTTCAGAGGGTATTGGAAACAGAGAGACAAAATCATTTATGGGCAGTGGGAGCATTAAGAAGAAAGATCAGAAAAGTAGTTGCACCAATAGGCCAGGATGAAATGTCAGAATAAATTATTGTAGGTACAAGCACAAAGGCATATACACAGAAACATAAATGCTGATGATGAGTATAAATGCTAGAGGTGGCTTTGGAGGTTTTTTTTTTAAATGGTACTTATTAAGCGCTAACTATGGGCCCAGGCACTGTACTAAGTGCTAGAGTTGGTGTGACTTGGGATGTTGGGAATGCATTGGGGGTGGATTCCTGGGGGAGGTTGGATTTTTTGGAAGGCTTTGATGGTGAAAGCTGAGGCCTGGTGGATTTAGGTGGGGAGGGAGGGATGTAGTTCCGAATGGGCTGTGGAAGTGGTGATATAGGGGAGAGGGAAATAGCATGAGCAAGGGGTCAAGGGGCAGGAGAATCGAAAGCAGTTAGGGTCAGGTGATCCTGGGAAGAGAGAAAAATGAAAGCTCTGTCTTCTCTAGCACTTAGTACAGTCCTCTGCATACAGTAAGCACTCTATAAATGTCATTGTTGTTGGTGATAGAACAGTGTTGAATAGCTGAGGCACAACTAACCTTATCAGTAGCCAGGCCCTCTAGCCTACTGTCCAAACTAAATTTGGGCACATCCCATACCCTCCGTGGTCTGAGGGGAGGGTAAGGCAGCAGCCCCTCCTAGGGAGTTGAAAGGAGACAAGAAACGGACCTCTAGGTTGTGGGTGGGAGCTACTTTGGATGAATTATTGTGGATTAGTTGCATTTACAGCTGCTCCTGCTGCAAGTGCCTTTTTCTATATGATCGGTTTCCTATTTCTGCTCTGTATCTGGAGAGACAGATCCTGAAAAAGGCTCACCCATTACTTCCTATTCCTGGAACTCAGTTGTTCATTGTGGGGCTGTGTTTGTGGGGGAGAGGTAGACACAGACTATACACCCAGATTATTAAAAAAAAAAAAAAACCAAAAAACCACAAACGAAAAAAACCCAAAACCCGAAGGTAAAAGCAGCACTGAAGTCTGGATGAGAGAAAGTATGCTTGTGTGATGCGTGTGTATGTTTTCGCATCCTGAAGGGGGTAGCAGGGGAGCCCAATACACTGCAAAACCCAAATAGGCAGCACCAGCAGCAGCGCCCGTGGATTTCCCCCACGAATTTTTGAAACATGAAACTATCCTCTTCCTCTTGCGAGGAGGGTGGAGCAAAAAAAAAAAGGGGGGGGGGAGAGAGAGAGAGAGAGAGAGAGAGAGAGAGAGAGAAGAAAGGAAGAGGGAGATCACTATTACTTGCCTGACTACTTTTGTTCTGCTGCCTCCCCGTTTTAGACTGTGAGCCCGTTGTTGGGCAGGGATTCTCTCTCTCTCTCTGTTGCCGAATTGTACATTCCAAGTGCTTAGTACAGTGCTCTGCACACAGTAAGTGCTCAAATAGGATTGAAATAATGAGAAAGATGGGGAAAGGGAGAAAAGAAAAGGGGAAAGGGAGAGAGAAAGGGGGAAGGAAGAAAGAAAAGAGGGGAGAGGGAGAGAGACAAAGGGGAGAGAGAAGAAAGGAAAAAAGAGAACAAGTAAAAAACAAGAGGGAGAAAGAAGGGGAGAGGGAGAAAGAAGGGGAGAGAAGAATAAAGAAAGAAGAGGGGAGAGGGAGAGAGAAGAAAAGAAAAAAGAACGAGAAAAAAGCAAGAAGGAGAAAGGGAGTGGGAGAAAAAGAAGGGGAGAGGGAGAAAGAAAGGGGAGAGAAGAATAAAGAAGGGGGGAGAGGGAGAGAGAAGAAAAGAAAAAAGAATGAGAAAAAAGCAAGAAGGAGAAAGAAAGGGAGTGGGAGAAAAAGAAGGGGAGGGAGAGAATAATAGAAGGGGAAAGGGAGAGAGAAAAAGGGGAGATGGAGAGAAAAAAGGGGGGAGAGGGAGAGAGAGGAAAAGAGAGAGAAGAAAAAAAAAGAAGGGGAGGGAGAGAGAAAACGCGGGGGGGGGGGGAGAGGGGAGAGAAGAAAAAAGAGAAAGGGGGAGAGGGGAGAGAGAAGAAAAAAGAGAACGAGAAAAATGAGAAAAGGGAGGGGGAGAGAGAAGAAGAAAAGAAAGAGAACGAGAAAAAAGAGGGGGAAGAAGGGGAGAGTAAAGAAAGAAGGGGATAGGGAGAAGGATGGGAAGAGGGAGAGAAAGAAGGAAAGAGAGAGGAAAGGGGGGAGAGAGAGAAAGAAGGAGGGAAAGAGGGAGGGAGAGAGGAAAAGAGAGAAATGATGATGCTGTCTTTCTATTGGCTGCCCCCGCCCTTCTTTCCATCTGGCCCCCCGCCCCCTCCACATCCCGCCCCGGCGCTGGCGGGCTCGGCCGGGCTGGGTGGGGGTTGCGGGCTCGGTTTTGCCGCTGCCGCGCTCCAGTGCAGTGCGGGGCAGGGCGGGGCAGTGCGGGGCGGGGCGGGGAGGGGCGGGGCCGGCCAGGACAGGGACCGGACGGGAGCGGACACGGTCGGGGCCGCCGCGGGGGCCAAGGCCGGACCGTCCGCCTACTTGGGCTTCGCAAGGGCGAGGAAGGCGGGCCAAGAATCGCCTGGCATTCGCTGCCCTCCGCCCGCCTCCGCTGCCCGTGGCCCGCGTCGGCGGTCCGAGGCGCTGCATGCGCCCAGCAGACGCCCTTCCCCGCGGTGCCTCGAGTGGAGTGGACGGCGGCCGGGCCGGGGGGCGGGGGGCGCTTCCCCGGCGGGGTGGTCATCACCAGCATCCTGGTTATTTATTATTGTTGTTTTCCTCCTCCTCCTCCTCCTCCGGCTCCCCTCGTCCTCCCGGCGTTGCAGCATGAAGTGCAGCAGCGATGGCCAGGAGAGGTAAGACGGCGCCGAGGACGCTGGAGGACCTGACGCTGGACTCCGGGTATGGTGGCGCGGCCGACTCGGTCCGCTCGTCCAACCTGTCGCTCTGCTGCTCCGATTCCCAGCCGGCCCACCCCTATGGGGGGACCTGCTGGCCGCGTCTAACTGGCTCCATGCCCAGCCGGCACAACAGCTTCGACACCGTCAACACCGTCCTGGTGGAAGACCCGGAGGGGCTGGACTGCGCGGGGCAGCACTGCCCCAGGCTGCTGCCCGACCTCGACGAGGTGCCCTGGACCCTGCAGGAGCTGGAGAGCCTGCTCCTGCGCCAGAGGGAGGCCCGGCCGGGGAAGGGGTCGTCGTCGTCGTCCTCGTCGTCGTCGTCGTCCTCGTCGTCGTCGTCGTCCGGCCCGGCCCGGGATGGTCCTGCCGGGCTGCCCCGGGACGCCCTGGCCCGGCTGTCGCTGCTGGTCAGCCGGGCGCTGGTGCGCCTGGCCCGGGAGGCGCAGCGGCTCAGCCTGCGCTTCGCCAAGTGCACCAAGCACGAGGTGCAGAGCGCTATGGAGATAGTGCTGTCCTGGGGGCTGGCGGCCCGTTGCACGGCGGCCGCGCTGGCCGCCCTGTCCCTCTACAACATGAGCGGCGCCGGCGGCGACCGCTTCGGCCGGGGCAAGTCGGCCCGCTGCGGCCTGACCTTCTCGGTGGGCCGGGTCTACCGCTGGATGGTGGACAGCCGCGTCGCCCTGCGCATCCACGAGCACGCCGCCATCTACCTGACCGCCTGCTTGGAGACCCTCTTCCGCGACGTCTACGGCCGGGCGGCCGGCGCCGGGCTGCAGCAGCCGCCCCCGGGGCAGCCCTCCCCCGGGCAGCCCTCCCCCGGGCAGCCGGCCCCCGGACAGCCGCCCCCCGGGCAGCCCCGCGGACCGTCGGCCGACAAGGAGCGGGACGCGTCCGGCGGTGGGAGCCTCGGCTGCCCCCCGGCCCCCCTCCAGCCCGCCCACGACCCCCCCAGATTCAGCCTGGAGACCCTGGAGCAGACGGTCTCCAACGAGCCGGACCTCTGGGGGCTGCTGCAGCCCTACCAGCACCTCATCTGCGGGAAAAACGCCAGCGGTGAGTGCCCCGGGACCGTCCCTCCCTGCCCCAACCGGGCCCCCTCTCCTCCCCTGTCCGGTCGTTCATCCGCTCGGTAGTATTCACTGAAAGCTTGCGACCTTTCAGGCGCTCAGTACAGTGCCCTGGCGCAAGGCAAGCGCTCAGTGACATACTCTGGACTGAATGTGCGGGGCACTGCGCTGAGCGCTCAGTTAAGGTCGAGGAGGGACGCCGGGGGGAGGCCGCAGTTTCGGACCCTTTGGGAAGCGGGGTGGGGGCGGAGGGACCCTGTGTGTGGGGTGTGTGTGTGTGTGTGTATGTGTGTACACATCCCGGCTGTCTACCTTGTGTGTGGTGTGTGTGTTTCTGTTTTCATCCCGGTTGTCTACCGTGTGTGCTGTGTGCGTATGTTTTCATCCCGGCTGTCTACCATGTGTGTGTTGTGTGTGTTTCTGTTTTCATCCCGGCTGTCTACCAGGTGTGTGTTGTGGGTGTGTTCATCCCGGCTGTCTACCAGGTGTGTGTTTGTGTTTTCATCTCGACTACCATGTGTGTGTCGTGTGTGTTTCTATTTGCATCCCGGCTGTCTACCATGTGTGTGTTGTGTGGGTGTATGTTTTCATCCCTGCTGTCTACCATGTGTGTTGTGTGTGTGTTCATCCCGGCTGTCTACCGTGTGTTGTGTATGGGGGGGGGGTGTGGGTTGTCATCCCGGCTGTGTAGCCGCCTTCCCCCCCCCCGATCGTCGTTTTGACCTTGAAAAAACGTCGACTTGAGTAGGGCCCGAGGAAACGGTGGGAAGGGAGGGATGGAGGTGGAGAGGTGGAGAAGGCCGCAAAAAACCGCATCCCACCCCCCAGCCTGCTCCTCCACGGGGGGCGGCCAGCCTCCACCGCAAGCCCTCCGTCTGGGACACTGCCCGGGGTACCTTCCCTCGGGCTGCGGGAGGGCACAGTGTGGCTGTCATTGTGAGAGCGCAGACTGGTTGCAGAAGTGCAGAGTGTGTGGTTGAGGGAGTGCTGAGTGTGTGTGTGTGTGTGTGTGTGTGATGGTGAGGGTGCAGAGTGTGTGGTTGAGGGAATGCTGAGTGTGTGTGATGGTGAGGGTGCAGAGTTTGTGTGATTGCGAGAGGGCAGAGTGGATGGTTGTGGAAGTGCTGCTCGTGTGTGTGGTTGCGAGAGTGCAAAGCGTGGGGTTGCCGGAGGTGCTCCTCGCCTGTGTGACTGCGAGAGTGCAGAGTGTGTGGTTGAAGAAGTGCTACGTGTGTGTGATTTGTGAGGGTGCAGTGTGTGTGGTTGAGGAAGTGCTGCGAGTGTGTGTGATTGCGAGAGTGCAAAGTGTGTGGTTGCGAGAGTGCGCCTCGCCTGTGTGATTACGAGAGTGCAGAGTGTGTGGTTGAGGGAGAGCTGAGTGTGTGTGTGTGTGTGTGTGATTGTGAGGGTGCAGTGTATGTGGTTGAAGAAGGGATGTGTGTGTGTGATTGCAAGAGTGCAAAGTGTGTGGTTGAGGGAGTGCTGAGCGTGTGTGATTGTGAGGCTGCAGAGCGTGTGGTTGCGGGAGTGCTGCGTTTGTGTGTGTGATTGCGAGGATGCAGAGCGTGTGGTTGCGGGAGTGCTGCTCGCCTGTGTGGTTGCCGGTGTGAATAGTGTGTGGTTGCGAGAGTGCACAGTGTTTCTGGCGGTGGGTGTGCTGCGCATCTGTGTGTGTTTTAGCTCCCAAGCAGTGGGGAGGAACGAAGGTTTAAGACCTGAGAAGATAGGGCAGTTCTTATTGATTTAATCCACTGGAGGAGCTTTTTTGGGGGGTGGCAGGAGGTCCTAGAGATAGGGGTAAAGTCAGAGATGAAAGAAATAATTTGGGGGGAGGAGAGTTGTCTTTTTTTGAGAGAGAAATCTAGCTCACTGGCGGTCCTCACGGTCTCAGAAAGCCTGAGCTAGACACTTCAAAGCTTGAATTTTCCACAGGAAATGGCATGAGGGTAACCCGAGATTCCAAAAACGAAATAAAACTTTGTTACATATTCAGCGGTTTGGCCGGGGGTTGTGTCGTTGGAGCCGAAATGTAGTCTTTCTGGACAGATTTCATTCATGTCGCTGCTTGTTTCTCCCGTAGGTTGGTACACAGATGCAACGTGCCGATGCTCTAAGTGTCTGAGAGCGTGTGTGTTTAGAAGCAGTTTCCCTCAGAAAATTCTCACTAAAAAGGTTCTCTCACTCCGTTTCTGTAATCTTTGTGTGGCGAGGAGGGTGAGGAAAGCAAAAATCCCGGGAGTTTGTGGTAGGAGAGTTTGCTAAGACCCGTCACCCAACTTTACGACTCTAACCCCTTTCCTTCCCCTCTCTGCCAACGAAATGCCCATTTCCCTAAGGCCACGAAATAAACTCTTGACGTCTTAGACCCTGGTCCAGTGAAGTCCTGGGAGAGAGGTGGTCTATGGCAGGGGTGTACGTTTATGCATACATCCACCAACCCCAGGGAGAGTGTGATTCACAAATATAACATGCCACAAAAGGCAAGATTTGAAATAGGAAAATGGAGCTACAACTCCAAGATGCCTGCTGCTCAGTCCTGCTGGGTGAGGTAAGGGGCACAATTGCTTTCCCATTTTGACATACTCTAATAAAAGACCCTCAGAACTACAATACGGAGGGTCACTAGGGACAGTTGTGGCCCAGGGTATTGATTCTTTTTCTTTCTCTTAATTATTTTGATTTTTATAATGATCCACATCATCCTACAACAGTTTTGGGTGTATGTGGGGTGTGTGTGTGTGTGTTTTTCTTAAAGCAACAACTGAAGAAATGAAACCACACTCAGTTTGGTCCATTTCAATGGGCTTTGGTTTTGTGTGTCTGCCGTTTCAGAGCATTTTTTTCATCAGGAGTTTTATTTGGTCAGTTAGTTTTATGTTTTGAACTCCCTTGGTGTCAGCTTAGTTCTGGACAGCATCTTAATTTCATTTTTACCTCTTTAATCTCCTTTCTCTGGTTTGGGGTTTTTCATTTCCACTTTATTTGTTGGTTTTCTTAATCTTATTCTCCTGCTCTGTTCTGTGCCCTATAAATATGCACCTCTCTTTGGTCTTACACAGACCTTAAATGGTTGTAGTTTGCAGCTTTCTTCAAGGTGACCCATTGAAAGAAATCCCCATTTTAGGCAGTATAAGTTTTCAATGTCTTCAAGTAGAATGGATTTTTAGTGGTTGCCCCTTGATGATGATGATAACACTTCAATCATTTATAGTTTCTTCCATCCCAGGATCTCAAGATGCTTTCTGCAGAGTAATTAGTAAGGATGTAGATACCTCTTTTCTGACACTTCTCAGTTGGCATTTAGGTCTTTTCCTTTTTTCTTTCCTTTGATCATCTCGTATTCTTATTCTAAACGTTAGCATTGTAACTTTCTCTTACAATTTGATGTCAGTAGACTGTCATGGACTGAGTTGGACCTGGGATGACATTTTAAACTCTAGCTTCTGAAAAGCAAATGATTTCTTTATTAATCTATCATAACTGTTATTTCATCAAGGAGGGTGCTGTTTTCCACCTCATAATTATGAAATAATTTTTTTCATTTGAGCTAGTAGAGGGGCACTTGTGTGTGTGTGTGTGTGTGTTTTCGGGGGGGGGGGGTGGTGGTTGGCTTTTATTGTGGGGCCCAAGCATTCCTGTTGTTTTAAGTTTGTTAGTAAACAACATAATTAGAGAGGGAGAAATGGCCTAACGACCTGGACAGAGGAGGAGTCAAGCACTCCTCTAATTACAAGTCTGTCATTGACTTGCTTTGTGACCTTTCAGACAGTCATTTAATTCATTTGTGAAATAATAACAAGAGTACTGATGTACAATGGAGGGAGATTTGTATGCATTCCCTAATTACAGTGTAAATAATTTAGTAAGGAGAACATCCTAATGATAACAGCAATAGCACATACCCAAGTTGGATAAATTCTGTTTTGTAACGTGTTGGTGCACATTTAAGAAATGAGTTATTTAAAGTCATTTTCCCTGAGGTAGTGAGGAACGTATTCAAGACACTCCTCATAGTGATATAGTTGGTGTTCTCCCATCAATTCTAAGGAGGTAACTATTTGTAAGTAGAGTCGGATAAAAGGTCATCAATAGCAGCTTGACAATTAATTCCCCCTGGTATATATTATACTTCGTATCAAAATAAAGGCTTTTCTGGAAGGGTAGGTAAGCATAACTTGTGCCATATCCAGGTTTTAAAAATAATCATATGAGAAGCATATTGTACTAACTGAAGTTTCTTGGATCTAATCACTCAGATGATTTCGGGTTGACCACAGGTAGTGCTCCGTACATCCAAGATGCCCTAATGGCTTGCTGAAACCTGAAAAATATCATTCCTTTTTTTGCTAATGATACCAGAAGGAGTAAGTACTTGAAAGTAGAGGAAATGCCCCCCTTCCAGATACAAAACCAATCAGTGGTACTTATCGAGTGCTTACTGTGGACAGGATGCTGTACTGAGCACTGGGGAGAGTATAATACAACAGAGTTGGTAGGCCCCCTCCCTGCCCACATCGAGCTGACAGTCTAGAGGATGTCATCTTTAGTCCTGCAGCCTTCCAGGTACTTCATTCCTTTCATTCAAAACTCATTCAAGTTCTGAATTCCATGCAGGAGTTGGGATTTTTGCTCTGTTCTGTCCAGTACTGACTCATCAGCTGGGCAGCAAAATGCTTTGTTCACGAAGGCACAGGTGGGGCATTTCTTTGCTGTTTCACCTTCTACTCCTCTTCCTAGTCTTTAACCTGAATTCCTGCTGTTGCTGCTTTTACTGCTACAGTGAGTTTATCTGTCTCTTAGGAGTTTCATAAAAAACTAAATTTCTGCCTGTGGGTGCTTCCTCTGTGATCTTGATCAGAAGGCAGGTGTGATCTTCAGAAGGCAGAGACACACGCAGAAGGGAGTGTAGAGGAAGCTTCTCGAAGGCAGCGGTCGTGCTTACCAATTTATTGTACTCTCCCAAACACTTAGTACATCGATCTGCACATAGGAAGTGCTCAGTAAATACCACTGATTGAGTGGGGAGGTGGGGACAAGATACCATCTAGGAGGCTGTCAGCTCTTCACAGGCAAGGACATATGTCTTTTATTCCTGTTAGATTTTTTTCTCAAGGATTAGGTACACTGCATTGCATTCAGTGGGGTCCTGAATTAGGCCTACCCGACCACGGGAATGATTGAGTCCCCACTGAGTTGAATGCATGTGGAAGATGGACAGATTCACATATCTGCCTGCCAACAAAGGAAAATTCGAGAGCTGGGCTAAACTTAAGTGGTCCATAAGAAGTCAGAAACAGGTTCAATCATTTTGTTCCCTGATGCTCCCCAGCTGTGGAATTGCTGCTGCAGTGTTGGGAGAAGTGGGGGAGGGGCTTCAGGGGATATGGGGCTCACATGTGCCAGGCATAATCACGACAGAATCAGAGCAAATGAAGGAGCAATATTAATGAATTCAACAGTTGCTCTGGCCCGGGCTTTCTTTCATTCATTCAGTCGTATTTATTGAGCCCTTCCTGTGTGCGGAGCACTATACTAAGCGCCTGGAAAGTACATTTCAGGTTCAAATGGAGCCCACAACGGGCTCACAGTCTAGAAGCTTTCCATGTTCCAAGCACTGTTCTAAGCGCTGGGGGTAGATACAAGGTTATCAGGTTGTCCCACATGGGGCTCCCAGTCTTAACCCCCATTTTACAGATAACCATAGGGATGATTTGGGAGGGAGAGGAAAGGAGAGTAGCGCAAGAGACCACGGCTTTAGTCAGAGAAAGGGTTTTTTTTTTCATGATCGCAGTGAGACATTTGGAGAGAAAAAGGCCCCAGCCTTGGGCCACCCACTGACATCAAGATGGACCTGGTATCTTTTAGACTAAGACCTACAGTGGACCGAAAGGATCAACGAGGAAGAAAGATTTGCCTCGAGAGAGGATGAGATCTGTGCTCAGCATCCATGGATGAGAACAGGAACAAATAAGAAAGATGAAAGGGGGAAACAAGAATTGAACGGCTTGGTTTTAAGAAGAGACCAAGGCAGGGGAGGATTCAAGGTGAGAAGTATAGGAGCTTTTTCTTAAAAAGTCCCTAGCTTCTTCCTGATACACAGAAATAAAATGAAACCTCTGCCATTTACGCTTCACTGCTGCTGTTTCAATTCCCAGACAGCATTTCTGAGACAAGCATGGTTCATGGCAGTTTAACACACACACAAGCACATGCGCACACGCTCGCACACACCCATACAAAAATGCCTGAGCCAAAGGGGCATCTCCCAGTGGTCATTCCAAGGCTCTCTCATGTGTCTCCTTTCTGAATGGACAGATACCTGTCTGCTTTTCTGAATTTTTCAACATCGGTGTAGACAAAATGGGACCCCTGGAAACTTCGGCTCATCCCAGAGCCCTTTCAGGACGCACTGTATTTGTTCTTCACATGTTTCCTCTAGTTGTAATACTGCCTTTGTGGATCTCAAGTCATTTACCTCACAAGAATGAATTAAATCTTATTTAAATAATGATAGTCATCATCATGGTGGTGATAGTTGCTAAGCATTTACTATGCATCAAACACTATATTAAGTACTGGGGCAAATTCATGATAATCAGGTCGGGCACGAATTTTTAATCTCGCAAGGGGCTCACAGCCTAAATCGGAGGGAGAACACGTGTTGAATCCCTCTTTTACAGATGAGGAAACTGAGGTCCAGAGAAGTTAAAAGTGACTTGCCCAAGGTTACCCAGCAGGCAAGTGGTAGAATCCAGATTGGAACCCACATCCTCTGATTTCCAAGCCCGGGCTTTTTACAGTAGGCCAAGCCCTTAAGAGCTCTTTGATATTAATACACCTTTTTTTGAATGTCAATATACAGGTCTGGTAACAGAGTTAAGAATGCCCTGCAAATCAGTGGACAAGTAAGAGGTATACCACAAATCCTGACTCCTAGTCCTACCATTGAGCAGTACTCTCCCCTAAATCTTGGCTCTCCATGAAAGACAGAAAAAACAATGCCTTGTCACTTCTTTGAACTAATAATTTTCAGCCTAAGAGGTAGCTCCTTATTTTAATTGAAATCCTTTGTGTCATCTTAGTAGCTGACAAGTCTTCAGCTTGTCTTATCAACTCAGATTTACTGAAGGATAAGAAGAAAAGCAAACAACTTCTTCCCTACATATTTATATGTCTAAATAGCTATCTTTCATTTCTGAAGATACTATTGCCCGTGAGATCCAATCTTTAAGTATAGGTGTGGCTGAAAGGACACAGCATGTGCTTGTAAAAGCAACCAATCATCCCCACACACCAGTCACATACGTTCACAGATGTACAGACATGTTCAAGAGGCAGAACAAGCAATTTTAGTTGAAGCCCCACTGTTTAGTTTGCTGAAAGAATTGGACCTTAGACTTATCACTGTTTTAAAACTTGTTTAAGGTATTTGTTAAGCACCTTCTGTGTGTCAAACACTATTCTAAATGCTGGGATAGGTATAAGTCGATGAGGTGGAACACAGTCCCTGTCCCGCATGGGGCTCACAATCTAAGTAGGAGGGAGAACAAGAATGGAAGAACCATTTTACTCTTGAGGAAACTGAGGCACAGAGAAGTTAAGTGTCATGCCTTAGGTCAAACAGCCAACAATTGGCAGAGCAGGTGGCAGAACCGAGGTTGAAACGCCGGTCCTCTGATTACCAGACCCTTGCTTTTCCCACTAGGCCACGCTGCTTGGAAATCCATCAGCTTGTTTAATTTTTCCTCAAGTTTTGCTCAGAGTAGGACTTCCTGTAACTATTTTGCTTTTTATCGGAAACCACTCTTATGGGTACGTTAAGAAACGTGCACTGTTATCAAGCTGCTCTTAATATCAGTAGGGAGGAGTGGCCTATGTCAGCGTATACTTACGAGTAGCGAAGCCTGGGGAAGCAATAGCATAGCAAGTGAGTCGATTGGCCTGCCTGACCTACTTTGGGAATCCAGGAGGGGCATGGCTATCGTTCAGTTAGAATGTGCTCATGGAATATCTTCATGTTTTGAACCCTGAAGAGTTCCAAGTTTAAAGAAGTGACATGGACTTGGCTTTGAAATTTCTCCCACTGTAAAGGAGGGAAACAAGATGGATTAGCATGCAGTCAACATAAATAGGATTATGTAGTCAATAAATAAGGTATGGATTCAGGGAATTTCAAATACTTAGGGGAGTAATCAATCAGGTTTTTAAAAATTGGGGCAAAAATAGGTCATTTTAAAAATTTCAAAAAATTTGGGGGTTTTAGTTATAATTCATATATGACATCTGCATCCCAATTGTCTTTCTACTACTAGTTCTTTCTGATATCTTCAGGTGACACAAACAGATAAATGAATGCATGAATTGCCAACTACCCGTTGACATACATAGCAAGGGTAAAGTAAACTAGCTTAATTTAGGGTGTTGGATTCCATTGTCAAGCCAAAATTTAATCATTTCATCTAAATTGTGGTTTGAAGGTGAAGGTTTACACCGGAGCAAGATGGATGGTGACTCACAGGAGGTATGAGCTCAAATTTAAGCAAGCCTCAAACTCATCAGTGGGAAGGAGAGAACCCACCTGCATTCCCCCCACCCCTGTTTTTATAATGATTCAGGGGAGTTTAAGTTGGGATAAATAAGATAAAACCCTATTATTCCACCTCCTAATAATTAGTTCAAGTATTTTAATAAGGAGTTGAGAATGAGGAATCTGTCAGGTATTGTACCTGGTAGAGTTAGATAATAGATTAAGTTCCCAGGGCTCCTTTTTCCCTTCTGGGGAGGTTGGTACTTGTTCAGTACCTATTGTATGTCAAGTGCTGTTCCAAGCACTTTGGTAGATACAAGTTTATCAGGTCCCACAATCCCTGTCCCACATGGGGCTCACAGTCTAAGCCTGTTAATTTTGTCACTAATTCTAGATATTGGAAGAGTGGAAGAATGTGTGCTCCTCCTAAGAGGAGAGGGGTTCTACTATCATCCTGTTCCTGTGCATCTAGCAAGGTTATTTAAATGCTAGAAAGGGCAGAGGTAAAGTGGATTATGGAATGTAAAGTGGGTAATATTCTCTCACAAGCCCAAACAGGTGATTCCAAATATGCACCTTGAAAGATAAAGTAAGCAGTAAATACCAGTGATGGATTGACTGACTCCTCTACCCAAGCATCTCTGCTTGTGCATTTCCTTACTTGGAATGTAGTGCTCCTCATTTGATGCCTTACATGGTGTGAGGGATTATAAAACACTAACTCAACTACTGAATAGTAGTTTCCAATTGTTCTCTTGTGAGGCTGAATCTAGTAGGTACTGCAGCTACCTTTCATCATCATTATTATTGTTGTCAATAATAATAACAATAATAAGTATATTTGTTAATACATGTCAAGGATTGTACTAAGTTCTGGGATACACTCTGGTCAGATGCAGTCTTCCCACATGGGGCTCAGAGAACAGCCATTGAATCCCCATTTTATAGATGAAGAACTTGAGGTACCCAGAAATCAAACCATTTGCCCAAGGTCATCCAGCAGGCAAGTGGCAGAGCTGAGAGTTTAGAATCCAGGTCTTCTGACTCACAACCATGGGCTCTTTCCACTTGGGCAGGGAATGTGGCTGTTTGTTATATTGTACTCTCCCAAGCACTTGGTACAGTGCTCTGCAGACCGTAAGTGCTCAGTAAATATGATTGACTGACTAACTTTGATCCCAAATTAAATAGAACCATGAATCTGCCTGTCAAAGGTGAGGCAAGAGTCTACCCAGTTGGGAGTGCCCTTTGTGCTAAAGTTATCATTTACCTCTCAGGAAGTTAGACATAGGGCAGCAGCATGGTCTAGTGGATAGAGCATGAGCCTGGGAGTCAGAAGCACCTGGGTTCTAATTCTGAATCTACCACTTGTCTGCTGGGTGACCTTGGGCAAGTCACTTAATTGCTCTGTACCTCAGCTACTGCATCTCTAAAGTGGGGATTAGGACTGTGAGCCCCAAGTGGGACATGAACTGTGTCCAACCTGATTATCATGTGTCTACCCCAGCACTTAGTACAGTGGTTGGCACATAGTAAGTACTAAACTGATGACATTTAAAAAAAAAAAAGCAAAACTAAACAAAAAAACCCAGACCTAATAGGTGGAACCCATTGAACAGAGAGGAGAGCACCTAAGAGGGGATTATCCATGTTTGTCCAGGCCCTCATTGTGTAGAGAAGCACCTGGCCTAGTGGAAAGAGCATGGACGCTGGGAGTCAGAGGACCTGGGTTCTAATCCTGGATCCATCACTGTGAGCCCTTGGGCAAGTCACTAAAACTTCCCTGCCCCTCAGTCTTCTCTTCTGTAAAATGGAGATTAAAAACTCTTCTCAGACTGTGAGCCCCAGGAGAGACAGGGACTGGGTCTGGCCCGATTATCTTGTATATTCCCCAGCGCTTAATACTGTGCTTGGAGCATAGTAAGCACTTATCAAATATTACAGTTATTATTATTATTAGCTTCGGTTCTGAGACAGTTACATCAAGGGCCACCCAGAGTGGTGGTGGATTAGTACAAGTTTGGGCAATCCATTCTTAGTTGCCTTTAACTCTCCAGGATGCTCCCTCCTAAAAGAATATCTGTTGTCCCCTAAGGGAGTTATTTCAAGAGGTTCAGTCAATCAATCAATTGTATTTACTGCGTGCTCACTGGGTTCAGAGTACTGTACTAATGAAAAACATGAAAACCATGTGGCTTTGTTTCCACATTTTTACCTAAGCTAAAGTATTAAACCTACTCTACACATTCTTTGGTCTCCAGACTTCTTTTAACTATGGAGAAATATCAGTTGAAATAGTCTTTCTAAATACAACTTATTTGCTTTTCTAGAAGTTCACAGACAAATCTTTCTGTTTTCAGCTGAGAAGAATGCTGTTATGGTCTTAATCACTCATCATGTTGTCCATAAAGTAAAATGAGTTTTCTGTGAAAATAGAAGTGGGAGGTTATTGATCACACACTCCATGAATCAAGGGGAAGTTTGTTTTCATTTGAATAGAATGAGGTGAGGTATTTGTTATTACTGCATTTTGGTAACAAGCAGCTATTGTGTATATATATGCTTATGTATCAGTTTAATGGAATGGACTGGGGTCAAGTATGTATCATAATTCCATGCCGAGGTCTTTGCCAGCAAGGATTTGTTTTATAGCTTGCACAAATAATATACACATATTTCATTTTGAAAGCAATCTTTCTGGTAAAAGCATTGCATTTCCTTTGAAGAAAATAAGAATTTCTTACAAGTCAACCAGAGGCAAGTCTTTTTTTTTCTTCCCTTCATCTGGGACATACTTTCAATTGTGAATATATTTGGATTAGAAGATATGTTTTCTTTAGCTTGTTATGGGCAGGGAACGCTTTTGCTAATTCTGTTGTATTGTACTCTCTTAACCACTTAGAATAGTGCTCTGTACGTAGCGCTCAATAAGTACAATTGATTGATAGGCATTTAGAGTAGATATCTGGAAATCTGGTAGATTAAAACAAAATTATGATGCAGTTTTTTGTATCCATTTCAGTGATGTCTGTTTCCTAAGAATGTCTGGTACCAGTTCTTACAGTTGCAGGATCCCACCAAAGTAGGGAAATATCCAGGGTATTGCCATTAAACATCGAGGAAAACTAACGTTGTAAACAAACCACTGGCCCAACAGATTTTCCTCCCAGGTAGCATGTTCCCAATCAGCTTTTCAAGTTTAACAAAGTGGATTTTTTTAAATGTAGGAATTTGGTGAAGGGGAGTGTCTCGTTCATTCAACGTGGGGCCGTGCAAAGGGCTGTGGAGAGAAAACTTGTGTTCGTTGCCAACAATGAACCGAGAACTATGTGGCAGAGAATCAGAGCAAGCCATGCTTCCACACGCCTGAACAGCCCCACGAACAGCTCTGCCTTATAAGAGTGACGGGGGGAAGAGGGGTTAACCTAAATGTTTGCTAGAAGAATTAGATCGATGGCCCCGTCCATCTCAGTTGCCATCTTTTGTAACTGCAGGTATGGCCTTCCAGGAGGAGGCAGCGAGAAAGTTCCAGAGAAGAGAATTTGGGGGGAGAACCCAGTTTTCTCCATTAGGAGTACTCTGGGAGTGAGTTGGTGCTGGGGTTGGTTTGCTGCAACTGGCTCAAAATTGTTTAGATCTGCTGGAAAGACCAACCATTTTTATCAATCAGTCGTCTTTATTGAGTGCCTATTATCTGCAGACGGGCAGTGTTCTAATACATAGGCACTAAGCGATCTGGTTGCCGGGTCAGGGCCCAGAATTTTTTGGGATGGCAGGAAGGGTCACAAGAGCTACAAGTGAAGGGAAAGGGAGAGGAAGAAAGAATGGTTCTGTCCCATTTTCTCCCTTTCTGAGCTCTACTGCTTCCAAGTGCTTTGAGGCTGGAGCTGAAGATTGTCTGGAAAACCACATGTCACTAGGGATTGAACCAGGGAGAAGCTCTCTAGCTGTGGGCCCTGTGGTCCTGAAAGAGGGTCTCCACGGACTGGAGATGGGTGATTTTAAAAGACAAGAAAGAGCCTGAGGGCAGGGGGGATTTGTTGAAATGAGTGGATTTCAGGCTGCCGCTGTTATCTCTCCCTAGCCTCCCTTCTGATACCCCTTTTCTCCACTGCAGAATATTCCAGCATGGTTCGGATTTGGGGATGAAAATGTAGAGACCTCAGTTTGTTATAGCTTTCGCTATGAGCTACTAAGTTTTATCAGGGGTCTCAAGGAAAAAGAGATAGAGAGCGTGTAGAGCCAGTCCTTGTGAGTCGAGTAAAATATTGGCAGATACTTGGGAAGGAAAGAGAGCCCACAGTTTAGGGAGAGTCGCCCTTTACAAAATTCTGACTCATCACAGTTAGTTTGCCTTAATGTTTATTTTCATTACTGCCTTTGGACAGTAAGCACTTAATAAATATCATTGATTGATAGAACATGACTGCAGATTAAGGCTGAAAAAAGAAGCAGTGTGGCAACTGGAAAGAGCACAGGCCTGGGAGTCAGAGGACCTGGTTTCTAATCCTGCTTCTTCCTTATCTATAAAATGAGAATGTAAATCCCTGTTCTCCCTTCTACGTAGACTGTTAGCCTTATGTGGAACAGGGACTGTGTCCAACTTGATTGTCTTGTGTCTACCCCAGCACTTAGTACAAGGATTGGTACATAGTGCTTAAGAAATTCCATGCTAATAATAGTTGTTGTTGGTAACTAGATTGTGGTGTGGCGTTGTAAGAATTGGACATAGTGGTAATACAAGTTTTCCTTAATGTCGAGAGGTTAAAGAATGCAGTCCTTGCGTTACAGGAGAACTAGAGGAGAAGTAGTGTGGCTTAGTGGATAGCCATGGGCCTGGGTGTCAGAGGGACCTGGGTTCTAATCCCAACTCTGCCACATGTCTGCTGTGTGACCTGGGGCAAGTTGTCTAACTACTGTGTACGTACCTCAGTTACCTCATCTGTTAAGTGGGAATTAAGACTGTGAACCCCATGTGGGACAGGGACCGTATCCAATCTGTTCAGCTTGTGTCAACCCTAGAGTTTAGTATAGTGTGTGGCACACAGTAAGCACTTTAACAAATACCCCCCCACAAAAAAAAAAACCTGAATGTGTCTTGAATCTGATTCTCTTTTTTGGGCTCTAAGCAAAACGGTGGAGAGACCTTCAGTATTCAATCAATTAGTTGTGTTTATTGAGAGCTTACTTTACTATGTGCAGAGCACTGTACTACAGCTTGGGAGAGTACATTATAACAGAGTTAGACATGTTTCTTGCCCACTACTAGCTTACAGTCTAGAGGAGGAGGCAGACATTACTTTGGACTTTGGACTTTGGACATGTACATATCCATAAATTATGGATATGTACATGAGCTTGAAGTCTAGAGGAGGAGACAGACATTAACATAAATTGTAAGTATGTACTTAAGTGCTGAGGGGTTAAGGGGTGATTAAAAGGTGCAAATTCCAAGTTCAAGGGTGACACAGAAGGGAATGGGAGAAGAGGAAATGAGGGTTTACACAGGGAAGGCTTCTTGGAGGAGATGTGCTTCTAATAAGGCTTTTAAGGTGGGAAGAATGGTCATCTGTCAGCTGCGAAGAGGGAGGGTGTTCCAGGCCAGAGGCAGGATATGGGCGAGAGGTTGGCAGTGAGGTAGACAAGCATTCAGAAATCTGTGGATGGGGTTAAGCACAGGAATATGAATGAACAAATGAATGACAAAGTAGAGGAATTCTCCTTTAGGGCTGGATCTTGTAAGAAAAAAAACGCTAGTTTAGCCAGTTCATATGGAATTGAGTTACTGCCTTCTGGCTGAATCCAGTGGCAGCTTCTTCATGCGAATCCTTTTTTGACCATCGGATGACCTTAATTGCTGTCAGCTATTGCCTCTTCCTTGAAACTTTTTTTGGTCTTGGTTTCAGTGTCACATTTCAACCCTCTTACTCATCTTTCTCTCTGAACCCTTCTTTGCTGGTTCCTCTTACTCTCCCCATTCTTTGACTCTAGGTGCTCTTCAAGACTGGATCTGGTCCCTTTGGTTTTAAACTAACTTTTCTCAGGGGGGTCAGCCACTTAAATAATTACCCCTACCCCTTCTCTGCAGATCTGTACCTATTTCTCCATCCTGCACTTGTCTGCTGCCCTGCTGGGTAACTATTCCTCCCCTTCTCATCCAAAAACTTCCTTTTATTTAACTTTCCCATTTCTTGGGTTACTTAGAACTATGGAGACACTTCCCAGCTAGATATCCCCCCCACCCCCACAACACCTCCAAAAAAAATAGCACTAACCTTCAGACTCAAGAAGCTCTCAGAATTAGGAATGAGTAGAAGAAATTTGAAATTAAGCTCTTGACTAAACAATAGCCATTAATGGGAAACATCAGCCTGGCCCAAGACCATCAACAATGGTTTATCAATCAATTAATTCATTAATTAGTGGCATTTAATGAATGCTTCCTGTGTGCAGAGCACTTTACTAAACACTTGGGAGAGTACAATATAATAGAGTTGGTAGTCATGGCCCCTGACCGCAAGGAGCTGTCCTTTTCTTCGATATTATTACAGAAAAGTCTGTTTTCATTTTCTGAGACAATGAAAAACCCCAGTATCATTATCACTGTCTGGGAAGTTAACTTTGCCAGATGAGATGTATATGAGATTTGGTTTCATTAAAGTAATTTCACCCAAAATGAAGTAGTAATTCATAAAGGAAAATAAGGATTACTAATAGGGTGTACACATAAAAGATTTTCTGTGACACCTACTTATTCATTTTGTTGATTTCTCAGAGTTAAATACCATTGGATTATTAAGAAAAGAAGTGTAAACTTAACTGCAGTGTGCCTGGTCTTGTATAAACTTAGGTTGCCTTGTGACCATTTTTTTTCCATATCACAAAAGACCAAAATGAAAGCATTTTAAGTGAGAGTAATAAGTAGCCATTTGTCCCCAAAGAGCAATTCTGAAAGATAAACTGTGTCTTTTTATCCACTGGAGTAGTTGAGTTATATTAGACAAGGAACAATCTTTTACTTCTACTGACTCTTTTTAGGCAGGTTGCAATAAAATGAACCCAATTTATTCAAAAAAGTTATCATTGTTCACTAGCTTGGTGGAATATGAATTTCTCAAATAAAATATTAATAATCCATTATTCTACTTACCCAGACTATAAGAGGTAAATTGTCCATGCAGGACACAGGCATTTAATAAGAATCACACAATTAAGTTCTCTGGCACTGAACTAAAATGGACCCTGTTTCTTTCTGTTAAGCATCAAGAATTGGAATACCAAAAGAATTGGAGGCAGCATTATAAACAGTGTCTTAATTTGTAAATAAATTGTTCCATATTGAAAAGAGCTTAATCAAATACCTGCTCAAGGCTAACTTTAAAAAATAATTTCTAAATTACTTAGATTTTTTTAATGTAAACCCATTAAGTACTAGGTTTAAGCTTCTGTTGTTTTAGTGACAACTCTATAAAAAAATCAGTTTGTAATTTCAAACTTTCCATTATGTCCATTGATGAGGTGCAGTCAAGTAAGGGCACATGGCTGGTCTTGACAGGCAAAATAAGCAGTGTACATGTGCTTAGTACAGTGCTCTGCACACAGTAAGTGCTCAAAAAAATAACCATTGATTTCTTGTGCTTAAAGTGTGACTGAAGTGAGACAGGCTTAGTTTGTGAGAAACAGATTTAGAGGGCATTTTGATATTGAATTTTCCCTCCAATTTGTTTTCCCTATATCCTAATATAATTTCTTATGAATGCTCATCATTTAGATTAGATTTTCTCTTGGCACATCTCCTTTAAGTTATTATCTCATTGATTCACCTGACATTCCTGGGAGGTTGAGGGGGTAAGAAAATCCAACTACCATTTTAGAAATGGAGAAGAAACTTGAAGCATGAGGAAGAAGAAAGTAGTGTAGAGGGGATAAGTGGCTTGCCTCAGGCTACAGAAAAGAGATGTTGTCAGAGAAGGGAGTAGAAGTTATGTTTTCTGGCTCTTACTCCTCTGCGTAGGCATTTGTATTTACAGAAGACATTATATTTAGAAACTCCCACAATTGCAGGGTGGCATAATGGTTAGACCAGTGGATATGGGAGTCAGACCTGGATTATATTTGCAGAAATCATTTAGATTTTCATTACCACTGTTTATTCCTGTGGATAAGGGGTAAAATAGTGCCTTCCTCTTCTTTCACTGGAGTTTTTAGAGATTCCTCCAGTGCCATTTAGGTAGGCAGTATTCTTGGTGGTGCTCTCTCCAAGAGACAATGCTTGGTAATGTATCTCATCCTCACTTTTGAACAGACACAAATATCCTTATAAATATTGATTAATTATGATCGATTATGTTGATCATTCATAGTTTGGGATTGTATAACTAATTTCAGTCTCTACTCCAGTTCTGGAATGTTTTTGTTTGTTTTTTGGATTGTCTCAAAAAGCTGGTTTGTGAATATTTAGAATGGACTTGCAGAAATGCTCAGGCTGTGCCTAATTGACTCTGGTCTTGTTACTGCCCTTTTTGGGACTGTTCCTATTCTGCCAGTATTCCTGCCCCCAAAGCCAGTCCTGATTGCCCCTCTTCCCGCCAAGCTCCTGTCCCTTCTGGGCCTGTCCCTAGTCTGTGTCTGCCCCCACAGCCAACCCGATCCTCCTTGTTCCGTCTGAACTCCTTCCCACTTTGGGCCTTTGCTGCTCCCACAGCCAATTAATTTTCCCCTAAGCTCCAGCCCTCTTTGGGCTTTTCCCTGTCCTGTGCCCACTCCAAAACCCAATCCTGACCTCCTTGTCCTAACCCAGCTCCTGCCCCTTCTGGGCCTGTCCTTGCCCTGTGCCCACTCTCACAGTCACCGTGATCATTCCCACCCCGTTCCTGCTGCAGCTAGATTCTTTCTCCAGAGGCTGGCTCTGCTGTTCTTCTCTCACCCATCTTTCCTGATTTATTGTTTCCCTGATGATTACAATATGAACCATAGTCAAGCAGTCCTAGTTTGGTTATTTTGTGATTTAATTTCTTGCATTGTATTACCAATAGTTAAAAGGAATGCTGTACCTTCATCCTACTATACATAATAATAATAATCATAATAATTGTGGTGTGCAGTACATGCTGTGTTCCAAGCACTGTTTTAAGTGCCGGGGTAGATACAAGTGAATGAGGTTGGACACAGTCCCTGTCCCCCAAGGGGCTCACACTCTTAATCCCCATTTTACAGATGAGGGAACTGAGGGCCAGAGAAGTGAAGTGACCTGCTCAAGAACACGCAGCAGACTCATGGCGGAGCTGGGACTAGAAGCCAGGACCTTCTGACTCCCAGCCCCATGCTCTGTCCTCTAAGCCATGCTGCTTCTACTTATGTTACTGCAACCTATATGTATCCCTCTGTAAATATCTCTCTCCTCTGGTCTGTAAATTGTTGTGGGTAGGGAACAGGTCTGCCAACTCCATTGTATTTGTATTGTACTCGCACAGGCACTTAGTACAGTGCTCAGCATACAGTAGATGTTCAGTAAATACCTTTGGTTGATTTATTACTATGATTCTGTGGTTTTTTTAGTTATCCCCACCTTTGTGTTGATGAATAGAATTTTGGAAAATGTATCCTTGCTTCACCTTTTGTTGAAAGCATCATTTCCCTGAAGCAAGTTTGGATCTAATAGAGTTCATTTTTCAGAGGTTGATTTTGATGAAAGCTGTCCCTAGAGTATTTATTGAATGCTTCCTGCATGGTCCTGGGCCCTCATAGAACCATCAAACATCAGACAAAGTGGGCATTAGATCAGGGATTTAGTATGTCACTTATTTGGAAGGCTACTGCTCCAGATGCTATTTAAATGCAACAAATGGAATGTGGCCAAGGAAATGCGTGAATCTGTGGCTTTTAGGGGTTTGGTGCCCAGTAGCTCAATTTGCTAGCACATCTCCACTCAGTGCTACCATTCTGTGACCCACTGCCTCCAGGTGTTAGTGAATTCTTATCTCTCTTGTCCATGTAGCTTCTGTGTCGTATGTGGGCAGGGGAAATCCTTCTTCCCATGTTGTTTTGTCAGCTATGACAAGTATTCAAGTGGCTGAACTAAATTAATTTTAGTGCTTCTAATCCTGGAATCGCAACATGCTCCTTGAAGATCTCAAAGACCTCAACTCTCCAGGATTTGTTTCCTGACTTAAGGCAGTGGAATGGACTAGATGATTTTCCGATGTCTTTTTCCACCGCACCCATGGGTAATTTTAACTGCAGCAGTAGAAGATCGCTGGAAAATTCAGTGACTGGGTTCCACTGATTGGGTCCCATTCTTCTAGTTTCCTTGAAGTGGGTTCATACCATCATTCAGAGAAGCAGCGTGGCCTAGCACATGCCTGGGAGTCAGAGGACCTGGGTTGTGATCCCGACTCCTCCATTAGCCTGGTCTGTGACTTTGGGGAGAGCACTTAACTTCTCTATGCTTCAGTTTCCTCATCTGTAAAATGGGGCTCAATATTGTTCGCCTTCCTACTTAGGCTGTGAGCTCCAACAGGAACAGCGGTTGTGTCCAACCGTGATTATCTTCTTTCTTAATACTTAGTACAGTGTTTGGCGTATTGTAAATGCTTAACAAATACCACAATTCTTAATTCAGGCATCATGGTAGCAGCCACTTTAGCTAGATATTCAAGGTGAAAGGTGAAGGAAGGCCTCCACCAGCCTAATTCTTGTACAAAAGTCAATATGATTATGCCTCTGCTGCTAGCCAACCTGTTCCTCATTCTGATCAGTCATTCTGATTAACACTCTGCTAGGCTTTCTGTATAACTCTCAGGCTTGCAGACCCCAGCCAGTTGAGAGACAGGGTGCTGAGACTCACACACACACGTTGGTGAAGCACCGGCATTTAGCATTGTACAAATGAGTTCAAAGTACTCTCGCTGTTTGTCTCACATCCATCCTTTCCCATTTGCTTCTGTTTCATCTGTATTTTACCTATG
Organism: Ornithorhynchus anatinus; assembly: GCF_004115215.2. NCBI lineage: Eukaryota > Metazoa > Chordata > Mammalia > Monotremata > Ornithorhynchidae > Ornithorhynchus > Ornithorhynchus anatinus. The sequence goes on from NC_041741.1 coordinate 41,410,164, forward strand.
AATGTAAACGAAAAAAGGTGGAGAGGAACAGAAACCCTCTTCACCTTTCCTGCCACACCAACCAGGTGGGTTATTGAGGGACAGTTGATCAATTGAGCTTTTTCTAGATGTTAGAGAGTGAGAGCTGTCTCATATTTTCCTGCTGGAGCGGGTTAAAATTTAAAGGCTTGGATGACTGTGGAGTGGAGGAACCAATAGTGAACGTTTGGCTTCCAACTCCAACTTCTAGGAAGAGCCTAAGAGCCAGTGCCCTGTTCTTCATCTCTTCATCCTGATTTCATGCCATGGTTGCCATGGGAACAGGCTGTCCTCTAGGGGTCTTGCCCTAATGGTGTGGGGGTGGTTAGGAATTTAACTTTCTCTGGGGAACCAGCCCTGCCCAACCCATTACTCAGCTGATTACCTCACCGATATCCATCAGAGCATGGATTTGGCTCAGTCAAGAGGAAATAGTCATTAGGGACCATGTTAGTGTCAGGCCTGGTAGCTGGGTAGTTAATTCGATTTGGAACCCCTGCCTTTCTGGGCCTTGGCGGGAAAAGAAACTCTACATCCAGCTCAGAGAAGATGAAGTCTCAGAGAAGGAAGGGGCTCATATTAAAGCCAAAATTGAGTGTTCAGGTCTGCCAAAGTATAAACGATACTCTTTGGCTTCCACAAATAAGATTTGAACTATCATCTTTCATCTTGCCAAATTTTCACTAGCCCTCCCACAATAACCATTCATGGAGACCACACACCAGAGCTGCGGATCATACTTTCTGTTGTTATTTTCGAGTTTTACTTGATAGCAGCCTGATTTTCTTTTATCCGTAGACTGTGTTCATGGCTCTTAGTGGAAATCTAAAATTCTATCAGTTGGTTAAGCTAGGGAAAAGAAGGAAAGTCACTTGAAATCTTCCCTGATTATGAATAGGTTAGGGAAATAGAAGACCACAAAAAGGCAGTCTTTCCTAGAGGAAGAGCAGGGGCTTGGGAGTTAGAGAACTTGGATTTTAATCTTGCCACTTGTCTGCTGTGTGACCTTGGGCAAGTCACTTATCTGAGCTCCAGGTACTTCATCTGTAGAATCATCACAATCAGTGGTATTTATTGAGTGCTTAATGTGTGCAGAACACTGTACCAAGCACTTGGGAGAATATAATTCAACAGAGTTTCCTGCCCACAGTGAAATTATAGTCTAGAGTGAGCTTGGGGAATAAATACTTTCTCATCCTCGTACTTAGACTGTCTGGGATGGAGATTGTCTCCAACTTGATTATCTTGTCTCTTTTCCAGTGCTTAGTAGAGTGCTTGGCGCAAACTAAGCACTATAATTATTAAGACAGACAGCTTGACCTCATTGAAAGTATGTGGGGCAAAGAAGAAAGTGATCTGAGTTCTACCCTTAACTCTGCTACTGGCGCACAGTGATTTGGGACATCAATCGATCATTCATTTATCGTAATTTTTTTTTTGGTATTTGTTAAGCACTTACTAAGTGCCTGGAACAAAGTAATCAGGTTGGACACAGTCCATGTCCCATGTGGGGCAACCTGATCACCTTGTATCCTCCCCAGCGCTTAGAACAGTGCTTTGCACATAGTAAGTGCTTAACAAATGCCATCATCATTATTATGTGGGGCTCACAGTATTAACCTCCATTTTACAGATGAGGTAATTGAGGCACAGAGAAGGTAAGTGACTTGCCCAGGATCACACAGCAGACAAGTGGCGGAGCCAGGATTAGAGCCCAGGTCCTTCTGACTCCCAGGCCCATGTACTATCCACCAGGCCACACTACTCATTTGTGTGCAGCACTGTACTAAGCACTTGGGAGAGTACAGTATAACAGAGTTGGTAGACATGTTTCCTACCAAGGAGCTTAAAGTCTAGAGAGACATGACACTTAACCTCTCTGTTTCTTAAGTCCCTCATCTGTAAAATAGGGATTTAATACTTCTCTTTTCCTCATAGATTGGGGCCCCTGTGTAGAACAAAAATTCCATGTGATCTAATTATACTGTATCTACTGCTGAATTCAGCACTGTGCTTTAGTATCTAGAAAGTGCCAAATTAATGACAATTGTGCACTCACTATGTGCAGAGCACTATACTAAGTGTTTTGGAGAGTAAAATCCAATAGTTTGTAGAAATGACCCCCTACCCTCAAGAAGCCTACTATAAAGGCCATATTAGTTGTTATTATCATTATAAGAGAGGGGATGGGTTTTACTCCTGGGTTTACCAAAATATGCTGAACCTCTGTTACATTGGTTATTGGCCTCTCCCCGGTATCCCTGGCTCCCCCAGCCAACAAAAGAATGAAAAAGAGGGATGGGAATCTCCAAGCTCTTTTACTGTATGTCTCTATTCACTGTGTCCAACATGATTTGATTGTTTCCACCCCATTGCTTAGTACAGTGAGTGGCACATAGTAAGTTCTTAACAAATACTATTAACATCAACAAATCCTGCTCAAATTAGAGTAGAATCCCGAAATTAAAGGGGAATAACTAATTGAGGATCTATTGTAGATCTGGCTTTAAACTGGAAAATTTTCTGAAACTATTAAAAATGGAAGTGCAGTACATGCTTCTTAAATATAAGCAGTATGGTGTAGTGAGAAGCAGCATAGTGTAGTGGATGGAGCATAGGCCTGGGAGTTAGAAGGTCATTGGCTCTAATCCTGCGTCTGCCAGTTGTTTGCTCTGTGACCGTGGACAAGTCACTTCACTTCTCTGTGCCTCAGTTACCTCTTCTGTAAAATGGAGATTGAGATCGTGAACTCCACGTGGGACAGGGACTGTGTCCAACCTGATCTGCTTGCATCCACCCCAGTGCTTAGTCCAGTGCCTGGCACATAGTAAGTGCTTAAGAAATAACATTATAATGTTGAATGAGAACAAAAGAAATGAAACTGACTGTTGGCCAAAGTGATTAATTCTTGTCTGAATTAAATGAAATATCAAGAATAGTTATGCCTATTGAAAAGTAAGCAAGTTAAATGTAAAATATGTTTTCAGTTTCAATAATCTCCCTGGTTAAAGAATGTAGATTTTATTGATCTTGACAATGAACAGTGTGAATTTTATTTTTGATCAGTAAATACAATGGATTTTTTGATTGATCATCTTTTGTAAATAATAACACAATTTAATTCTTCACAAAGTGTTCATGACTGCAGTCTAAAAGATATTTAAAATTCAATAACATAAATCCACATACAAACCATAGAATTAAATGGATAAACCATGGGATACATAGTAATATTTCAGTTACCCTCCCAAACTGAACAAACTCTACATTTTATTTAGCCAAAGACATCTATCAACCAGTTTTATTTATTGAGTGCTTACTATGTGCCAGAGCACTGTAGTCAGTGCTTGGGAGAGTAATTACCACAGAATTCGCACCCATTCCCTGCCCATAACATTATTGGAAAGATTGAGAAGTCATGCCAAATAGCAGGGGTATTTAATTAATTCTGCTAAGAACCATATTATTTATTCCACTCTAATAAATAATGACCAGTTATAAACCAACATGAGCGAATATATGAAAAAGAATGAAAGGAAAGAAATTTGACACCAGACAAAGGAATGCCAGGAACTTGTCCTTGCTGTGTTAAGAATGTAGTCTGGCACTGTCAGGCGTATAAGAGAAATAATTTAAACCAAAATGTGAAAGCACATCATTAATATAGTTCAATAATGGGGTAATCATATCATATAAGTCCTCAAGTAATGGTTTCATTAATCATCCAAGAAATCTTTAGCATTTGACAGACATAGTTTTAAAATCCTTGTTGCTCTTTTGATTTTATTTTTTTGGTGTGAGGGGGAGAAGGGGTGGGGAATGAAGGGAAAAAGGCGAATATTATGGAATCCACTACCTCTAAAACACTATTTGTCAAGTAGATGCATTCTGAAACGGTTTTTTTTTTTTACATGCAACAAGAATGTGTTATTGCTCAGTGCACATTATTGATCTCTTCCCTAAGCCTGTAACGGGTTTGTTGATATTTTATGCATCATCAGCATACCAAAATCCTCCTTAATCTCTTCCATTAACTTACCTAAGATAACACTATTAGCTTCTAGAAAGAGATAGAAGCCTAGGAACTAATAGTGTGTCTTGACTTGATCTTGACTGGTCTCAGTCAACTTTCTGGTTACCATTATTACTTCTAGGAGCCTTTTTGAGAGGTCAGGGTGGGTTGTCCCTGGGGATTCCCAAGAGAACATGTGGGTGAGATTCAGGAAATCAGTCAGAGGCACTAAGTGCTTGGAAGAGTACACTACAACAGAGTTGGTAGGCGTGTTCCCTGCACACAATGAATTTACACTCTAGAGGAATTTTCCTTAGCAGGTTTCTTTTCTGACACCTGTACAAAGATACTTCAACCTTTTGTTTATCTTGCTCTAATTTCGGGGTAGGTTTTAGGATTCAGGGTTTGGTATTTTTGAAACTATTATTTTTTGGGAATGGTCTCAAGTGATGCAGTGTTTAATTTTCTCATCAATCAATGGTATTTATTGAGTGCTTATTATGTGCAGAGTTCTGTACTAAGCGTTTGGGAGAGTACAATGTAACAGTCAGTAGACACATTCCCTACCTACAGTGAGCTTACGATCCATAGTGTCATGTATTCAATGAGCTCTTTTCTCCTTGATCCTTCTTGATTCTCCTTTATAATGCATGCAGTTTTAGCTCTAAATCTATGAGGTCTGCACACAGTATAAACACAAAAATGAAGAAAACTGAGACATAAATAATTTTGGACTTATATCTAATTCAGGTCTTTCCTTTTTTGATGGGGGCACATACATCTTTTTTGGATTATTTAAAAGAAACTTCATATTGTTTTCAAAGTCTTAATTCCTTCCCTTACCACCCCTCTTCAAGAAATTGAGCTCCAGCAGGGCAGCTTTCCAGTGCAACATATACAGTATTCAGCATGTTACTAATTATTGCTCCTAGGCACCAGCCTCTTCATTCCATACATTCCAGCCAGCCATTTGCTCTTAATTAGGAATCTTGCCACTGGTGCAGCATTCTCTGCATATCACTCACAAGCACAGATATTTGGCAGATGTTTGCTTTACTTTAGATCCAAGTTATATGTTACTCCTACATGCTCCCCACTCTTCCCAAGCAACATTTAATGCTTTTCATCATCTTAAAAGTTATCATTCCCCATGACTCATAAAGATGTAGAAAATTGGTTGATAGCTGTTCTGGTTCCTATTTACAATCTCACACCCAATAAACTTTGCTAACTGTAAGGATAAAAAGTATTCTCAGGATGATGGATTTAAACCTGATAAACTCACCTGTGCCCGGCAGCAGTGGCTTGGGAGAGAGTCAAGGGCGGAGACTCAAATTTACTTTGCGGAAGAAAGCAGTGGTAAACCTCTTCTGTTTTTTTACCAAGAAAACTCTATGGGTACACTATCAGAACGATTGCAGATGGAGAGTGAGGCGTTCTGGAAGAGATGCGTCCACGGAGTTGCTATGGGTCAGAGATGGCTCGACGGCATAAAACAAGATGAATTGTTAGAATTTTGGTTCTTGGGAGTGCGAAGAAATTGACCCAAGTGACTAAAATCAACTTGAAAAAAGAAGATATCCCCCATTCCCCAAAAGAAACATTCTTCAAGTCAGAGGAGCTAAAGTCACTTTCATCACATCATCATCATGATCAAAGAAAACTCATTATAGTGCTGTCATACCTATTGCTGTGTACATGGTACTGTACAAATGTAGGTTAATACATATGACCGCAAGCAGTGTGATTATTGGATCAATCCAAAAGTCCATTCACCCAGTGTTCTCTCTCTGTCAATGGCAACAGGATCAATTTCAGTCATTGAGTGGCATTTATTGAACATTTTCTGTTTTCTGTGCAGTATACTAACTGCTTGGGAGAGTACAGTGCATGAGAGATAGTAGACACAGTCCCTGCCCATAAGGAGCTTACAAGTATAGAGGAGACAGACATTGAAATAAGTGACGGATATGTCCGTAAGTGCCGTGGGGCTGAGGTGGGGTGTTTATCAAGTGTTTAAACCATTGGGTTCCAAGTGTACTGGGCAGTGCAGAAGGGAGTAAGGCAAATAAGAGCTTAGTCAGGAAAGGCCTTATGGAGGACATGTGATTTTAATAAGGCTCTGAAGGTGGGGAGAGTGGTGGTGTGTCGTACATGAAGGGGGAGGAAGTTCCAGGCCAGAAGGAGGATGTGGGCAAGGATTTGGCAATGGGACAGATGAGATTGCGGAACAGTGAGTAGGTTGGCGTTAGTGGGGACTAGGTTGACCTTGTAGAGAACTGGTGGGGCGACTTCGTAATTAGCTACGTATTATCTACGTAATCGAAGGATCACGCATCATTAACATATCTTAGAACAAAGTCCGGAGAAACGTCATGGAACTGAACCGGGTTTCTTTCTTGTTCTTTAAGGAAATTTCACACTCTTTATCCAGACACCCAAAGGGAAATATGTTAGCTAAGTTGTCAAGTGATGGTGAGACCTGATTGTTGATCTTGTTGATATTGCTAGTGTTCAGAGGGCCTTATCATTGATGTCAACTTGGCCCTTGTCACATGTCTTGGTATTTTTGGATAGTGGACACTGCAAGTTATCTATTACAGGAGAACAGTTTAATAAAGGAAGATGTAAAGAGGGAGGAATCTCCTCGTGTATAAATTCTCAGAGGAGAGATTGACCAGCAAATACATTTCCAGGTAGTGATTTAGGTACTGCTGCTCCAGCTCTTGGCATTTCCCTTACAGTGAGCTTCAGCTTACTCCTGGCTTCTGGGGCTGAAACTCTTCAGTGACATATGATTTATTGTGAGTGACTTAGTACCTCCTGGCATAAGAGCCCCCTACATATCTCCAGCCCACTTTAAAGTGCTGTATACTCTTGCATAGCACTGTTGCCACCTTCTTGCCTGGAAGTGGCCAAAATTCAGTTCATTATAAACTTCTCTCACATTTCCTCATTACTTTTAGAATCTGTGGGCACGAAAGTAAAATTAAATGTAAAAGGTATTATTAGTCTTTTGCCCCTCGTAAATAGGTTTATTCTGGTGAAATGTGAAATATAAGGAAATACTGCATTTTTAAAATTTTCTACCTAATACTCCTCTAATTAGGTGGCTACAACATGTACCTCATCCTAGCCCTAGTCTTTTTTCTTCACCTTATTTGTAGTGAAATGACGATTGGTTTATCAAACCCCGGGCTGTTGACTCCCAAATTAAGGGTTTGCCGAGTGACTTTTCAGAAAACGAATGAAACCAATAACTGGTCAACTATAAGATGGACTGCAAGTTTGCTAAACCAGAAATCAGAAAAGATTTAGAATAACTAATAAAATGATGATGATGGTATTTAAGTGCTTAGTATTTGCCAAGCACTGTTCTAAGCACTGGGCTAGATACAAGATAATCAGGTTGTCCCACATGGGGCTCATAGTCTTAATCCCCATTTTTCAGATGAGGTAATTGAGGCACAGAGAAATGAAGTGACTTGCCCAAGGTCACACAGCAGACAAGTGGCAGAGCCAGGATTAGAACCCATAACCTCTGACTCCCAAGCCTCTTGCCACCTCTTGAGTCCATGCTCTTGCCACTAGGCATGTTGGAATCGTTCTCTTCTCAACTCAAAAGTGGGATTAATATATGATATTTCCTGCTGTGCTTTCAAAGATCCATGAATGTATATTATCAAGTGGAAATACAGTTTAATTTTAAACATTTTATTAACATGAGGGGGAACCTCAACTGTTGTTAAAGCCAATGCACTGGGCCTGTGTGTCTCATGTTTCCAACTGGGTAGTGGAAATAAGGCTTTGAATGATATGTCAGTATTTTCTACTACCCTTCTACCTCTGATATGGGGCCAAGTTGCTGAGTGTTATGAGGTTGTTCCTATCATTTCTCTTCTTTCTAAATATATTTTCTTTCTCATTTGTTTCCTCTCTTTCTGCATTAACGTTTGCCAGTTCTGAGAATTTGTAGGTCTCTGTCCCCTTTGTCAACGGATTGCAGAAATTCTTTAGCTCTTGTCTCACTTTATAGAAGAACTAGTCCCCTGACAGGGCATTTTATTACCAAACTGTCCTAAATGTCCAACCTAAATGTCTCTTTTCTTTGGTTGCTACTTCTGGTGCTGTTTCAGGTGCTAAAAATAACACCTCCAGGTTTTTTCTTGGAATGGCTTCTGAGGCCTTTGCTTATTTCCCTTCTGCTCCTTTTCCCTCCCCACCCACAACAAATAGAGTATCCCTAATAAGGTCCCTTTAACCACAGTTCTGAGCTCCGGCTATTTTTGGGTCGTTCATATTTTTCTGGGTTCCTTTCCAAAAGAGGTGCTTCAAATCTTCTGCTGAAATGCACAGTTGACTCGACCACATCTGCCTCACAGGTTTTTATATATACATGCACACACATACACAACATACACACACAATCTCATAAAAAATCCTACATATCTCTACATATCAAAAGAGCGTTTGTCTTTCTTCACTACAACTGTACAGTTGTACACTTCAACCCCCCAGTTCCTCTTGATTTTTCTTCTTTTATTTTGAGGTTCTCAGCAACTTTAGATTTAAGCATGTCTTCCCAAGATGGACTATTCCATTGTTCCATGATTAAAATCAACTTATTCAGGTTCAGCTGTGGTTTTTTAAAATCTCCTTTTGCTTTTTCTCAGCCTGTTTTTTCTGCTGAGACAAGAATACATTTTGAAGGCCTTTCTGACTCTTATGGTACCATTTATATATGGGACTATTTACATTTAAGCTCTAAAAGAAGCTGTGCGGCCCAGTGGAAAAAGTACATGTCAGAGGATCTGCGTTCTAATCCTGGCTCTACCTCTTGTCTGCTGTATTGTCTTGAGCAAGTCACTTCAGTGTGCCTCAGTTCTCTCATCTGCAAAGTGGGAATTCAATATCTGTTCTACCTCTGATTCAGACTGTTAATCCCATTTGAGACTTGATTATCTTATATCTACCCCTGCACTCAGTACAGTGCTTGACACACAGTAAGTGCTTAACAAATACAGTTATTGCAATCACTATTAAATATTATTAAAGGGGGCCCTTTACTCCTTTATTATCAAAGAGCCCAGGACCATTGTCTCTTTCCTGGAATCAGTGCTGGAAAAATGTAATTCTTTTATTTTAACGCACTAGGAGACTATTGAACTATGTGAAGGCCAGTGTGGTTTACCTGTTGTACAATATTTTTTACACCTGCAAATTTGTCTTTGGTTGCTAGGCAACTTGGCATCCTTGATGTGTTTCTAGTCAAATGTTATTAGGAGATTGATTGACTCAGGGGGACAGAAATGGGAGCCACTCTTTCAGGAAGCAGAATCCAAGTGGATCACAGTTGAAGCGTCTCTGATTGGCTACTGTTTTGGGGGTGATTGTGGGAATTGATTTATCAGGTCTTAGTCGTCTGGTGCTTTGATTGTGCCCTTTAGAAAGAAACAGGCCACCAGTCTCATCAGATTTGGTATTTAGAGGTTTTCAGTCCCTGAGGTGTGAAGCAGTTGAGTTTAGCCTTTCTGGAAGCTTTTGAGCCTCTTTCCCCTTTCTCAGAGATGATTATTCTCCCCAGTGTGGTCCATTCCATTGTGTGTTTCCTTCACTGTCACTCACTGTTTTGTAGTCTTTATCTTATACCTTATGTTCACAGCCCCTTTCTGCTGTAATAAGGAGCCATTCTTCATTCTCTTTCCCTACCTTTCTTTGTTGCTGGGAACCTTCTCTGCAGTGGCATTTTCTGCTTTCCCCAAATTTTGGAATGAGAATTGTTTTGCTCTGATATTTCAAATGCTCTTTGACCTATCTTATGCTGCCTGGGCTAAATAACAAGTACAAATTAAAAACTCCCATGAGCATTAAATACAGGTGTCGCAGGACTCTGCTATATACCAAAGAGAGACAAGTTTGAAAGTATTGCCAAGTTGCAACATTTATTTAGGCCTATGTCACCAGGAGCAAGGGGGGTGGTGGCTGTTTTCAGAGTGAAAGGGTTGCATTTTATGTTGCTTCTTTCATTCTCTGTTTCTGGGATTTAGCTTCCTCCCCGTGGGAGGTACGCTCTCATTTGTAATGTGGAGACCAAACAGGCAAGTTCTGTTTCAGGTTCCTAAAGCCAACAAATTTGCGCTTAGCTGTAATTGGCCTAATATTTATGAATGAATTTAACTTGCTTTTTTATCATTGAAAATTATGGCAGGTAAGAAGCTATTAATTGAACTAATGCATTATGGTTTTCATTATGCTCATGAATAACTGCATAATTATCCATGATCTAGTTTGAGTAGCTTTGTTCCTTTGCATTTTGAAAAAAAAACAGCAAAACCAATAAAATCCAGCAAATGGAAATTAAGCTTGAATTGGCACTGGATACATGCAGCGACATGATTGACTCTGCAGGCCTCTCGATCTCATAACAAAGAAGCAGGTCATAATGAGCTGTTGTAGTTCAGATTTCAGTGGACTCATCACAGCTATCATTACCTTTCTTGTTCCTGGGCTCCAAAATTTTCAGGGCAGTGTCGTTTGGCCCTAGCCCCATTTAATTTTTATTTCCCAGGGAATGAGGAAGATCATGTAGATCAAGACTTAGACTGGGACTGGGAGCCAGAAGGCCAGAGTTGGCTTCCCTTTTGCATGACTGTAGGCAAAATGTGAAAACTTCTACTTTCTCCATCAATGGAAATGGTAACTTCTGTTCCTTACTTTTCAGGAAAAGTAAGGTAATATTCCTCAAATGTGAGACCCGTAGAACAAAGGCGTAGCATAAATGCACACTGTGATTAAAGTCAGTACTGTACCTCAGTCCTCCAGAATACAAATGAACTGACTAGTGGAAAAGAAATGTCTCTAGGCCATCTAACATGATGATAAGCACATTTCTTACCTTTGCCAGGGGCCTTTTCTTCTGCTTCTTAAAGCTTGTTTATGCTGAATTTGTTCCCCAAACTGGGAAAACATGCCAGCTGTTTATCAGTGAATCTCGAGAGTTCCCCAGACAAATAGGCCATTACTGTTTTCAGGACTCCTTGATGGTTTCTTGACTGGCTGGATAGACTGGCACTAGTTCAACCCATTGGAGAGGAATCTTTATCATTGGGAGCCCCTGTGGTGGTGCTGCTCACTCCTATGGGCCCTTCTCCATTTTGGGGTCTCGGTTTTCTCCTGACAGAAAGGATTGGTCAGAGAGAAGCTTTGGGATTTTCTTTCTAGTCATGAGTCCCACCAGGGAGTGAGCTCAAGCCCCAGAAAAATCTCTCTGGTGGACCTTTTCCATAGACCAATGTTTCTCAGCGGGGATGGTGATCAGCGTGGCGCAGTGGAAAGAGCACGGGCTTTGGAGTCAGGGCTCATGAGTTCGAATCCCAGCTCTGCCACCTGTCAGCTGTGTGACTGTGGGCAAGTCACTTAACTTCTCTGTGCCTCAGTTCCCTCATCTGTAAAATGGGGATTAAGACTGTGAGCCCCACATGGGACAACCTGCTTCCCCTGTGTCTACCCCAGCGCTTAGAACAGTGCTCGGCACATAGTAAGCGCTTAACAAATACCAACATTATTATTATTATCACCAGGAGGATTGTGGGGATTCCTGAGGGGATTATAGGGAACAGAGCTACAGACCTCTCAACTGTTGTTTGGAGATTACAGGAGCCAAATGTGGCCTGTAGGAACAGAGTGAGGTTGGCCTTAAGTTGTGTGGCTACTACACCGAGGAGATAGCTCTCCCTGGGCCTTTTTGGTTTGTTTTGGTGGAGGTGGTGATAAGAGATTTGAAGGGCGGGGTTGAGGGAGTCCTTAGGAAGCCATAGGGTGAGACCACTTGATAACAACTGCCTTAGACCATCTTTCTGTGGGGTTTTTCCCAACACTGTGTGCTTTGGGGTAATTCCAGCAGGCCCAGTTTAGAAGTTTCCCTCTCCGGTGTGGCCTACGTAGACTCAGAGAACTTGAAATAGCCAGGAGAATTTTGGAAGGCTTTGGGTCCATAATCTGCCACTAGAAGGCTTTCAGGCCTGCTGATGGTCAGAATGTTGCTGCTAAGTGTTGCTCCCAAAAGTTCATTTCGGCCCTTCAACATGGTGCTGGACCCTGAATGCCCTGAGGGGGAAGTGTTTCACTTGCTGACTTGACAACGCTGCAGCCAGCATCACCAAGGTGTTCCTTGAACATATCCGGCCTAAGTCCCAGCTCATCCGGATGCTGCTGAGTTTATGAGATCTCGCAGGGATTACAGCTCAAAGTGCCATGCTGCTGTGTAAATTCTCCGAGCGTTGAGTTCCAAGAAATGAGTTTGGAAATCTTGTGAGAACAGGCATTCTCATGAGATTTCTGGTATTTCCTGTTCCTGGTTGGGCTGAAAATAATCGTGAGAACCGCCTCTCTTCCACTGTTTTGCCACCTCCCCTGCCACTCCCATCCAGGATCTGGAAGAACAAAAGAGTGAACATCAAATGGACATTTAAAGTTTCCCCCAAATCTTTCAAAACTGGGACATGGCTTTTAAGAGTTTACCCAGCCAATCGTGGGGCAGAGCCAGGCCCTGGAGCCACCTTTCTCTAGAAATTTTGCTCCATGTTCCTGGGATGGGCTTGGCTCTCTACCTTTTGCTTCTGAGAAGACTCGTGGGGTCAGATATATTCCCTCTGTTCATGATCTGAGAAACCCAGATCAAAGAGGAGATAGCCATTCCTTTAGGGGAAGGGTCTGATCACAAGGGATAATAATTTTGCTCCCAATTTCAAAAGCCTCTCTGTCGTTGTAGAGTGCATTTAGAATGTTAGCTCAACCCGAAGGGCTAGGTAAAAAATAAATGAAAGGAATAAGGGGGAGTAGACATCCAGTACTATGTTCGCTCTACAACTCTTTCAGTATTTCCCAAGTCATCAGAAATGGTAATCTGTCTCACACAGAACCTTGCTCCAAAAGAACATTATTTATTACCCACCCTTATTATTAATTATTGTTAATTATTATTATTATTATTATTTATTAGCCACCCTGAGAGGCAGGGTGGCTCAGTGGAAAGAGCACGGGCTTGGGAGTCAGAGGTCATGGGTTCTAATCCCGTCTTTGCCTCTAGTCAGCTGTGTGACCTTGGGCAAGTCACTTAACTTCTCTGTGCCTCAGTTACCTCATCTGTCAAATGGGGATTAAAAAAACTGTGAGTCCCATGTGGGACAACCTGATCACCTGGTATCCCCCAGCGCTTAGAACAGTGCTTTGCATATAATAAGCGCTTAACAAATACCACAATTATTATTATTATTATTATTATTATTAGAGTGAGCAAAGGATCATAGATTGGAAGGTTCCAAAATTTTAGGTCTAGTTAAGCAGGGACTTTGACTAATAATAATTGTATTTAATAATTGCACTTGTTACATGATTAGCAATGACCAAGCATTCTGCCAAGTTCTGTGGTTAGTACAAGGTGATCAGGTCAGACACAGTCCCTGTTCCACTTGGGGCTCACAGTCTTAGTGGGAGGGAGAACAGGTATTTATTTGCCATTTTACAGATGAGGTAGGTACCTGAGGCAGAGAACCCAGCTCCTCTAACTCTCCGGTCCATGCTTTTTCCACTAGACCACAAAGCTTCTCCGATTTGTTACCCAGGCATTAGGGTATAACACAGTCCCTGCCTCATTGGAGGCTCATAATCTAAGGGAGAAGTGGTGTTTAATCCCCAATTTGCAGATGAGGAAACTCAGACACAGAGAAATTAAGTGACTCTGTCTAAGGTCTCACGGCAGGCAAGTGGCAGAGCTGGAATTAGAACCTAGATCTTCTGACTCCCAGTTCTGATCTCTGTCCGGTCAATCTATATGTACTGTTTATTGAGTGCTTACTTTTTGCAAAGCACTATTTCAAATGCCTGGGAGAGTACAATAAAGTTAGGATGACATGATCCCTGCCCACAAGGAATTTACATACTAGAGGGGGAGATAGACCCAAGACCACATTGATTTTTACTAACTAGCAGAGGGCTGATTCATGGTTCAAGGGTGGAATTGGGAAGCCCTCTGCCAAGACGGTTAGAAACCCGGGTTCCTACCTGGAGAGTTTACCCAGAAGAGCCACAGGAAAGGCCTGTCAAACCAAATTAGCAGGCAAATTTTGAGGGTCTCCACTGGCAAGCCCTCAGACTCCTCCATAAGCTGCTGCCATTTCTCTCTGTGTCCTGCTTTGCAAATAATGTCCTATTTTGTCTTGGTGTTCTTGGAATCCCAGTCTCTAGTTGGAGTTCAACAAGAGCGTATCCCGGAGTGTCTTGGTTCTGGGTATTTCCCTGTCAAAATTGTGAATGTTTGTCCTCTTTCTTGTAGAAACCACAGCACTAAGGGCTGCATTCTCAAAAAGTTCTCCTTTGTGACCCCTTTACAGCATGTTTCCAAGTCTTTTCTGTTAGTTCTAACTTAAGTTTTCAGAACATATGAAGGCAGAGACTTGTAAAGACATAAGCAGCTTGAGAAGTAGGGTTTGTTTCAAGAGGGAAATGGAAAAAACATGGCATAACATTAGTAATTTTTCAATCAGTTGTTTTTATTGAGCACTTACCTCTATGCAGACCACTGAATTAAACTCTTGGGAGAATACAAGAGGTAGTAGGGATGACCCACATTTTCACAGAGCTTCAATGTAGCAGAGGGGACAGGAACTAAAATAAATTATTAGTAGTGGGAAACAGCAGAGTCTAGAGATGTGTACATAAGTGCTGGGTGGGGTAAATACCCAAATGCTTAAGGGTTGAAGACTTAAATGCATTGTGACCCGGTGGTGGGGGGCAGGGGGGCTAGGGTGAGGCATGAGACAAGTTTTGTCAGACTTTGAGTGGTCTCTTCTTATAAAGACTTAAAGACAAGATGAAAAGGGAAGGAAAGCTTACTTAGATATTTGACCAAGGAAAATAATGGGCAAAAAATCTGTTGAAGTTTGGCCCCCGAAGAGCCAGAAGTGGAAACTGAAGTTTTTAGGACAAGGATTGTTCATTAGGGGAGTGGATTATGGCAGGTGTACGGAATCCATTACTGTTCTGTGGGAATGACTTGGCAGCTATTAAAACTCCAGTTTATTTTTAAGTAGCACCTCACACCAGAAATACAGAAAAATGCTTCCCAGAGGAGCCTTGGGGCGGGTTGCTGGCAAGTTGAACTCCTAATATGTAAAATGCTATGCCTCATCGATCTTTTAAAAAAGAAATATTCGTGATTTTATAATGAGGTCATTCAAAGAATGGCAACATCTTTCCTTGTTCAAAAGAAGTGAAATTGCCAAAAGGCAGATTTCAAGAGTTTTCACACATGATTCAGTCAGTTCTTTGATTATCCATGGTTATGGCTGGGGAGGGAGGTCAGTGTGATAGCGTGAACAGTTGAAATCCTGGGGATCACATGATCCTTGACACCCAAGTTCTAAGAGAACCTTTGTTCTAGCTTGGAAGTAGTCATTCACATAAGCATGAGCAACTTGATTGCGTGAGCTTGTTTTTCTGTTTTTCAAGTCGCTGGCGGTTTACATCTAGAACAGTTGTGGGTCTGTGGTTTCACAGGTCTGACACTTTAGAATCATAGAATCATGGAGGAAGAAGAGCCCTTGAGAGATCATCAAGCCTGGCCTCTCATCCCCAGGCAGTTGAGTGACTAAATCATCCAAGGCAGATGGCTTCATCACCAAGCTATTCCCATCCCAGCTACGGTTCCCCCCAGGGTCTACAGGCAACCAAGCCACATGATCTCCAGACCCTCTGGGTAAAGGGGCTGGGGAGGGGAATCTCTCCTCTAGCCCAACTTCTTGGATCCCCTAATCCCTGGAATTGGCCATTTCCAAGGGATTACATTTGGTCCTGGCAGCTTCTCTGAGTTAATGGTAATAATAGTAATGTGGTGTTCGTTAAGCACTTACTATGGGCCAGGCGCTGTACTAAGTGCTGGGGTGGATCCAAGCAAGTTGTGTCCCTGTCCCTTATGGGGCTCACAGTCTTAATCCCCATTTTCCAGAAGAGGTAACTGAGGCATAGAATAGAGAAAGACTAGCCCAAGGCCACAAAGCAGATAAGTGGTGGAGCCGGGATTAGACCCCATGACCTTCTGGCTCCCAGGCCCATGCTCTATCCACTACCCCATGCTGCTTAGCACTTAGTACAGTGCTTAAGTGCTTAGTACAGTGCTTTGCATACAGTAAATACGATTGAATTGAATTGCTTCTCATGTACTGCTTTTAGAAAATGAGTTAGAAAAATCCCTTTTCTGAACTCTAGTTGTGGGCAGAAACCACTTCCGTGGGAATAGCCCTATTTCTTTCCTGGTTCTGAGTTCCAGTAATTCCAGAGCACCCTCCCTGCAATTATTGTATTTGAATCTGTTTTTTGGCTTCTCCCATTTTTGTCCCCCTTTCCTGGTGCACCAGTACCTTTCCGCAGACTCACAAGGCAACTTTAATGGGGTGATTCCAGAAGGTGGAATTTTCATTTGGGGAGCCTAGTGGGGCTGGTTTCTTCAGATGACTGGTCATTGAAACACTGATCTCTCTCAGAGGAGAAGTAAAATGGAGAATTCTGAAAGAGTCCATTCTAATCGAGAGCACAGGCCTGGGAGTCAGAAGGACCTGGGTTCTAATTCTGACTCCACCACCTGTCTGCTGTGTAACCTTCGGCAAGTCAGTTAACTTCTCTGTGCTTCAGTTACCTCATCCGTAAAATGGGGATTAGGACTGAGAACCCCACGTGAGACATGGACTGTGTCCAACCTGAGTAACTTGTATCTACCCCAGCACTTAATACAGATCTGGCCTACAGTGCCTGGCTTAACAAATGCCATTTTTAAAATGCCATAATCAGCATTATTTATTTTGCAACTTTCCCACAGGGACTTTATGGGAAAAGCTACAATGGCTTTCACCCTCTCATCAATCTGCAGAAGGTTTATATTAAGCACTTACTGTGTGCAGAGCGGCAAACTAAGTGTTTGGAAAAGCGCAATTCAACAGAATTGGTAGATATGATCCCTGCCCTTAAGGAGTTTACAATCTATCTACAGAGAAGCTTAGTCATCTCTGCCAGTCATAGTTCTGCTGGGGCAGAGCGTCATGAGTGATCGGATGGCGAGGGTCACAGCACATTGCCAAGTGAGTATTTGGTCTTTACCTATGTTAGCTCCATCTGGGGCCAAATCCTAGGTTTCCCGATTCCCAGAACATTGTTCTTTCCACTAGGCTAACAGCAGGACTCCATTAAAAATCAACTCTGATAGTTCTGTAGCTGTATGTTGGAATGTCCAAAATGGATCCAGTGGGTTGTATTGTTGCTAATAGTTGGAACTTGCAATATTCACATGTACTATTCTTGCAAAGATATAATTCTTTTTCAGAGCCATTTACTCATTGCTGCTATCAATTTGCTTCTACAGAGGTTATGTGGTGGTATGACAAATCAGCAGAGGTTGGGTTCATGGTTAAGATTTAAAGTTCCAGAAAGCTTTGGAAGACCCTGAAAGGCATTTAAAATAGAAAACATACTTTCAGCCCCAAAATGTCCTTACTAGAGTCCTTTTGCAATCACTCAGTAGCATTTATTGATCACTTATTATGTGCAGAGCACTGTCAAAAGCATGCAGGAGAGGGCAATAGTCTCACACATTTTCTGTCCTCAAGGAGCTTACAGGCTCCCAATCAGTCATATTTATTGAGTGCTTACCATGTGCAGAGCACTGTACTAAGCTCTTAAGAGAGTACAGAATAACAGAGTTGGTAGTCACGTTCCCTGCCCGCGAGCTTACAGTCTGGAGCGGGAGGCAGAAATTAAATAAATTACACATACGTACCTAAGTGCTGTGGGGATGAGGGAGAAGTGAAACGACTAGTGGGGTGAAGGCAGAGCATATCCGTTTAAAAAATGTAGCTCTGTGCATGGTTATGATGTTCCCATTGATTTACAGTTGTTATCTACATCTTTAAATGGAGCAGGGATTTCTCTGTTGTTTGACGTTTGTGTTTAAGCATCTCACATAGGCCACAATTCTTTAATTTCAGGGGCTGCTGCTTAGGGTCTCTTGCACAATTCCCATTTTTGTACATACACACTCATCTCCTCTTGCTGGCACTCACAATGCAGCACTAAGGTAAATGGCGTGGCACCAAATGGATCATTTCTTCCTCTCAAGGCAGGCTTGTTTTGAATAGCTCTGGTTTTTTGCGATATTTGTTAAGCACTTACTAACGTGTTAAATGCTAATGTGTTAAATTTGTTTACTGTGTTAAATGTGTTAGAGAAGCATTGTGAATCAGTGGGAAGAGTCCGGGCTTGGGAGTCAGAGGTCGTGGGTTCTAATCTTTGCCCTGCCACTTGTCAGCTGTGTGACCTTGGGCAGGCCACTTCACTTCTCTGTGCCTCAGTTCCCTCATCTGTAAAATGAGGATGAAGATAGTGAGCCCCATTTGGGACAACCTGATTATCTTATATGTACCCCAGTGCTTAGAACAGTGCTTGGCACATAGTAAGCGCTAAACAAATACCAAAAAAAATGCTGTTAAAGCTGGGGTAGGTACAAATTAGTTAAGTTGGACACAGTCCCTGTCCCACGTGGGGCTACCAGTCTAAGAAGGAGGGAGAAGAGGCATCCCCATTTTACACTTGAGAAAACTGAGGCATAGAAAAGTGAAATGATTTGCTCAAGGTCACACAGCAGACAAGTGGAGGAGCCGAGGATTAAAACCCAGGCCCTTCTGACTCCCGGGCCCCTGCTCTATCCACTAGGTCATGCCACTTCTCTGGTCAGATTAAAATGTATAAATTGATCTTGCCACTGATTGTCCAGCAGCCTGGGTGTGCCCTGTATCCAGCAGCCAGTGACTGTGCGTTATAGGTTCAGTTGCCCAGCAGTGCCACTCATGGAATCTCTTTTTTTTAAAATGGTATTTATTAAGCGCTTACTATGTGCCAGGAACTGTACTAAACACTGGGCTGGATACAAGTTAATCAGGTGGGACACAGAACCTGTCCCACATAGGGCTCACAGTCTTAATCCCCATTTTCCAGGTGAGGTAAGCGTGGCAGAGACAAGTGAAGTGACTTGTCCAAGGTCACATAACAGACAGCAGAGCCAGAACTGATGTAGAACCCAGGTCCTTCTGACTCCCAGGCCCATGCTTTATCCACTCACTTTTGTGTTGTTTTTAATATCCTCACTGCCCTTAATAACTGTGGTATTGTTAAGCGTTTCCTATATGCCAAGCACTGTACTAAGTGCTAGGGTAGATACAATATAATCAGGCCCTAAATAGGGCTCATAATCTTTAAGTAAGAGAGAGAACGTTTTGAATCCCCATTTTGCAGATGAGAGAACTGAAGCGCAGAGAAGTTAAGTGCTTTCCCTAAGGTCATAGAGCAGGGAAGTGGCAGAGCAGGGGTTAGAATCCAGGACCTCTGACTCTCAGGCCTGAGCTCTTTCCACTAGGTCTTGTTGCTTCTCATAGAGTCAGATTTCATAGACTTGAAACCCAGGGACTTTCATTCTAAGTCATGACATCAATGTGGTCTGAGGCCCTCTTTCAAAGCTGTTCCCTTTCATTTCTCTCCCTGTTGAAAAGTATTAACATCAAAAGGCAGAAAAAAAATAGCCGAACTCTTGCCGATTCAAGGGAGTTATCACATAATTTTACCAGCCAGGTTATTTGGGAGCCTTATGACTTATTTAGGTGGCCTGTCTTTGAGACTCATTTGGCTCCATCTGTCTGGTTGGCTTTCTGCTCTGGTGATCACATTAGCTTTTAGTAATGAAGGGAAATAGTCACCTCTAAAATAGCCATAATTCCTGTGAGTTTAGAAGGCACTTTATCGCTTTCCTCTTTGAATGCATTTTTCACTTCTTTGGTAGACAGAGAGAGAAAAATGCTTTGGTCCAAAAAAGGATAAACCACCATCCTGCTATTTTTCACTGTGGTTGGGTAAGCAGAGTTGGATTGGTCCAGAGGACTTTGAGAAATTTTCCTATGGGTGGGTTGTGGGGAGTGGAGAAATGGAAACCTCACCTTTTTCTCCCCCAGTTGAGAGGAGAATCAATCATTCACTCATATTTATTGAGCACTTTAGCATTTGGAAGAGTACAGCATGACATTGTAACAGAGTTAGTAGATAAGTTCCCTGCCCATGACGAGCTTACAGTCTAAAGAACAGCATCTGCCTTGAGCACCATCCCCTATTAAGGAGCCACACTATATCACCAACCCCTAGAAGTTTAGCCTCCGGAAGCTACAGCATCACCAGAATTGCCTGGTGTCCTGACGAAGGTCCTCCCATCCTGAGGTTAGCGGCTTACAGGCCTAGAGTGTAGCAGCTCGATTACCAGGCAGGGGGTTAGAATACTAGTCCATTCCATCTACTCTTTGGCACTGTCTTAACCTCTTCTCCTTTGAAGTGCCTAATCTGGGCCACCAATACCTTATTGTTTTATCTCCAGTGTTGGAAGGTGCCTGGAACTCAACCAGAACCTTACTTTTTCCCAACCTGATGGCATCTTATTTCTAGGGAATGAACTGCCCACTGCCCCAGATTCTGCGGTGGATGCCAGCCAGGTAGATACCTTCAGAAGAAGCATTTCTCTTACTGTTCACAAGGCACAAGCTGTGGTTGGCAAAAAGGATGAGGATTTAGACCTCAGGAATTAGGTGAAAATAAAATAGAAGTGGAAACCTACAAAGGCTTTTTCTCTCTGTTTTTTTCTCCTTCATATTGTCCAATGAGAAAAGAAAGAGATCCCTCTTCCACTCTTAGCTTAGCACTCACCATCCAAGTAGGATGTTTGTACTACTCTGTAATTCTTTTTGAAGTTGCTATTAATAAACAAAACAATTAAAAGTTATTGTAGGTTACACTGAGAATAACATGTCTCCGTGAAGGAGATAATTATGATTTATATTGCATCTTAAGTTAATTGGGACTCTGAAAAAAAGTTTTCATTAAGTTTTCTGCCTTAAGAATTGGTAAGCAGAAATCTCTTGGTAATTCCATTTCCATTATTCCCTGCCTGTATGGTTCAAAGTCTCCTAGTTGGAATTTTGTAACCTGGTAGGACTACAGAAAATACAATTTTATAGCGAAACGTGTCTCTGAAGGTGCTTCAGAGAACGTTGATAGGCACCAGCTTTTTAATTTCCACCACATTCCTGTTAAGCAGGTAAGAGAAAGGTATTATTCTGATAGGTTGAAAAACGGAGGCACAGATAGGTTAAGTGGGTAGGGAATGTGTCTGCCAACTCTGGTATATCATATTGTACTTTTCCAAGCACTTAGTATAGTGTTCTGCATGTAGTAAGCACTTTAAAGATACTAGGGATGATGATGAAGATGGTGGTGATGACTAGTTTATGCTATTATGGGGAGTCGGTGCTCAGGCAGTGAATACTTTCTTCAGCTCCAGTGCTAAGTCTCTTTAGTCTAGCAAACACTGATTAGTATATGAGGGTGAAGAGTAATATAATATGCTGTGGAAAGTTACAAAGGGAATGCATGACCTAGACCCTTTCTGTACAGGCTGTTCTCTGCAAGAGAAATAATACTGGTGTTAATCCACTGTGAATAGTAAAGAAATACAAAATAAACTTTACTTCCGAGTACTTGGATGAACATGTTTTGTACTGTTCGATGTCAATCGCAAATGGTTATAAACAGGCCACTTTGGTACTAAAGACTAACACCCTATTGAAGAACATTTTGGAGTTTATTTTGTTTGTTGTAGTATTTGTTAAGCACTTACTGTATGCCAGGCACTGTACTAAGCACTAGGGTAGGATCAAGCTAATCAGGTTGGACACAGGCGATGTCCCACATGGTTCTCATGTCCTTAATCCCCATTTTACAAATGAGGTAATTGAGACACAGAGAAGTTAAGTGACTTGCCCAAGATCACACAGCATACCAGTGGCAGAGCTAGGATTAGAACCCAGGTTCTTCTGCCTCCCAGGTCTGTGCTCTATCCACCAGCCATGCTATGGGTATAGAAGCAGTGGAGTCAATCTCAAATTAAGGGGTCCAGAGATGAATTACTGACCTAGACCAGATCTGACCCAGATCAAATTAGTGCCCTGGCAAGTAACTCTGAGTTTTGTTCTAAGCCATTGATTGGTTTGAGGCACTGATACTTTTTTCTGCATTACTTGGAGAGGAAAAAAAATCCTGTAAGATTTGTGAAGGAATAGAGATTCCACTCTTCATTCCCTCAATCCTGTCATTCCAAATCTTGTGTTTTACAAGAAGAGGGTTAATAGTTTCTCCCCATATAGAAAAGTACAGTTAGGGACTACCCCAGACCTTAAACCAGAAGAGGAAGTGCCTGAATAATAATAATAAAGAAATAATAATAGTATCTCAGTTAATCCTCAAAGAACTGGAAGAGACCCTCATCTGGTGACCTTATTTGCATTGGGTTAGTTTCCTCTTCTCTAGCAGTGAGTTTCCTTTGTTACCATCCTCTGTGGTTACACCTTTGGTTACACCCAGTGGCCATCATGATGTATAATAGTAATGATAATTATGGCATTTATTAAATGCCTACTATGTACCAAGAACCATATTAAGTGCTCGTGTAAATACAAGACCATCAGGTCCCACATGGGACTCACAGTCTAAGGAGGAGGGAGAACAGGTAGTGAATCCCCATTTTGCCCGTGAGGCACAGAAAAGCGAATTGACTTGCCCATGGTCACACAGCAGGTACATGGCAGAGCTGGGATTAGAACCCAGGTCCTCTAACTCCCAGGCCCGTGCTCTTTCTACTAAACCATGCTGTTTCCCTGCCTTTGAAGAAGAGTCTGAACCTGAACTTCTCTGTGAGGCTATACCAGGGCTTCCACCAGTCCAAATTGGGTAGCCCAGAGAATCTTGGGAGACCCAAATCAGGTTACAGTAATACAGGAAGACTCTGTAGACTGTAAGGTCACTGTGGGCAGGGAATATGTCTAATTGTTATATGGTACTCTCCCAAGCACTTAGTACAGTGCTTTGCACCGAGAAAGCGCTCGTAAGTGCGATTGAGTGAATGAATGAAAGAAAGAAGCATATATCTTGGAGTTGCTATGAGAGGCTTTTGCTGGAACAAGTATTCAATTGATAGTCTAAGTTGGGTGAAGCTGCAACCTGGTCAGCCCGGGCTATTGCCTCACCTTGCCTCAATTTTCACCTTCCTCTCATCAAAAAAATCTACTATTAGTCATCATCATTATTATTATTATTATTATTGAGAAATAGCCTGGCCTAATGGTAGAGCACAGGCTTGGTAGTCAAAAGGACATGGGCTCTAATCCCACCTCTGCCACATACCTGTTGTGGGTTCTTGGGCAAGTCACTTAACTTCTCTGTGCCTCAGTTACCTCTTCTGTAAAATGGGGATTGAGACTGTGAGCCTCACATGAGACAGGGACCGTGGCCAACCCAATTTTCTTGTATCCACCCCAGTATAGTGCTTGGCATATAGTAAGTGCTTAACAAATATCATTAGAAAATGGTATTCAAGTGCTTATCATTTGCTAAATGGTAGGTACAGGGTAATAAGGTCATTCCTGTCACCCATGGGGCTCGACGTAGGTCTAAGTAGGAGTTGTCTTTAAGTGGTTTGGCATTAATTAGAATGACCAATGCCCTAAAACCACATAAAGAGAAACTACCTTGTTCAGTTCCTTAAAGTGTCCCCAAAGCAAAGTGAATGTCACTAAAAAGGAGGTTATATTAAATGCCTTGGGCAGAGAGTGTATCTTTTGGTTATTTTGCACTCTACCAAGTTCTTAGTACAAAACTGTGACCAGAGTAGGAGCTCCAATATCATTGATTGAGCTATAGATGTCATTTTTCTGAAATGTAAGACTTTCCTCCCTTTGTTAAGCCTGGGGAAACAGCTGAGGTTTGTGTGTCGTGGATGGAGAAACTATTGTCTGTGCACAAGAAAAGCAACTTGTCATCTCGGTGTTATCTCTCCTGCTGTTGTGCCAGGAACCTGATCTTCCTTATTCACAAGCACTCCCATGTAATTAAAAAGCATAATAAATAGTAGTCAATCAAGAATTATCTTCAGGAACAAGTCCTGGATTCCTAATGGCATCTCAAAAGACACAGCGACATATGGAAGACTGATCGTCAAACCCCAGAAGGCTCCCGGTGGTTTACAGGAATGATGAACAACTCCTTGGCAGTTTGGGGAGAGCCGGTTAGTGGTGTCCTGCTCCATATCCAGGAAGAAGTTGATGTACAGGCACAATTTCTTCTCGTAGCTGAGACTCATTATTCATTGGGTGAGGCATCTTAATTCGCCAACTCTGTTGTATTGTACTCTCTGAAGCGTTTAGTACAGTGCTCTGCACACGGTAAGTGCTCAGTAAGTGTGTTTGGTTGACTAATGGAGTCTATGCTCCCGTTTTCACAGTAGTTAGTTCTACTCTCCTCTGTGGGAATGAGTAAATATTCACCTCTCCTTGAGTCCTTGAGAAGCCGAATTGCCCAGTGGAAAGAGAACGGGCCTGGGAGTCAGAGAACATGGGTTCTAATTCATTGTCATATTTATTGAGCACTTACTGTGTGCAGAGCACTGTACTAAGCACTTAATCTTCCAATCCCAGCTCCGTCACTTGTCTACTGTGCTTAGGCAAGTCACCTAACTTCTCTGTGACTCGGTTACCTTATCCCTAAAATGAGGATTGACTGTGAGCTCCATGTGGGACAGGGACTGGGTCCAACCTGATTAGCTTGAATCTACCCCAGTGCTTAAAACAGTGCCTGGCATATAGTAAGTATTTAGCAAGTACCATTAAAAAGTGAGTCCCCGTGGAAGATTCCACCATCCTTGCATTGTAGACATGCCATTTCACAGGAAAGTAAGCCATGTATATTCTGTGTTTTGGGTCTAATGCCTCACATGCAGTTTTCATTACTTCCCCCAGCTTGTTGACGTTTTTGCAATGCCTTTGGGTCCCATAATGGGTGAAGTCATCCTTAAAAGAATAATGAATAACGGGCACCAAGCAAAAGTGATTATCGTGTTGAACCCTGGAATGCCTTTTAAATTTACTGGATGTTTTATCGAAGGTAGTTGTCAGAGCCTCTCTGGATGGTCAGCGGAAGTCGGTGCTTAGCAGATGCCTGTCATTCTAAGCCTTTCGGCAGTTGTACAGATTGAGAATACTAGATCTTTGCTTTGCAAATTCCTTAGGGGACTGCGTCATGGCATCTGTGGGATTTACATAATGAAAAGAAAAATAGACTAGATGGACACTATGGCTGATGAGTAGCCAGTATGTTTGAGTTGCTTCCTAAGCGTGCTTGAAATATCAGGAGGCAGCTAAGTGAATTTGCCAGTGAAATTTTTACTAGGACGTGAGCATGGAGAACAGATGAATTAGCCTGCATTGTGGAAGCTGTAATGTTCGAGAGCTGTGGTTTCTTTTTAAAAGGAATTTTGTTGCTGTTCCCACATAGTTGTTCACCGCCATTTAAATCACCATTTCTAGAGTTTGCTCTTGGGCAGGGAAGATAGAAGGGGAAATGGTGATCGGGGCATTGGGGATCGTATAAAATTAGACATAGTGGAGAGCATTTTGGAGGCGATGAGGTGGGGACCGAGAACGACTGTACCAAATAGCAGTGTGTCTGAGACAGTTGCTGAATGACGCAGAGCAACCAAATCCTCCCCTTGAGGGCCCCCTCTCAAACCGAATAACAAATCTTCTTGGGCACAACCAGCCCGTGAAAAACCCAGCCGGAATACTAATGACACGGCAAGGCTTGAAGCAAGTGTTAATGTCCTTAAGAGCCAAATTCCCATCAGCTCCAAAGTGATTCAACAGAAGTTGAGTTGGCGAAGTGAATAATTTACCCGGTGGTGGATGTCCTCTCACTAAAGAGCAACGGGTCAGGGACCCCAGGACAGATTAAATATGCATGTGTTCTCTAGATGCCATTTCACGGTGATTAGTCCTAAGAGGAGAAAGGCTATTATTGCTGACTGTAGATTTATACCGAGGTTGTGGTTGAGCCTCCACTTCTAAAAGTACCCATGGGACTATGTTGGCTTCACGTCACTGCAGTGTGAGTACTGCGGGCGGCCACAGGGGAGAATGAAGCTTTGCTAGAGTGAAGTACAGTCGTCACTAGCGAGGGAGCGTGGGGGTGCTCAGCGGAGACATCAGGCTTGCACAGTGTCACAGGAGTTGCTGTTCAACGTCGTCAGTACGGCCTGGGGAATTGGGTATCCTGCTCTTTAGGAAGGTTGTATTTTATCCAGGGTGTTGATGGGCTCAAGTGGAGAGGTGAGACTGTGAGCCCCCTGTGGGACAGGGACAGTGGCCAATCTCTTTAACTTGTTTCTACCCCGGTGCGTAGAATAGTGCTTTTTTATGTGCTTACTATGTGTCAAACACCTTTCTAAGTGCTAGGGTAGATACATGTTAATTAAGTCGGACGGGGTCCCTGTCCCACATGGGGAACACCGTCTAAGTAGGAAGGAGAATGGGTACTGGATCCCCATTTTACAGTTGAGAAAATGGAGGCACAGAGAAGTTGAGTGTCTTTGCCAAGGTCACACGGCAAGCAGTTGGCAGAGCCGGGATTAGAACTCTGGTCCTCTGCGTCCTAAGCCTGGGCTTTTTCCAGTAAACCACGGCTGCTTCCCTTTAGTGCTTGACACATACTAAGTGCTTAATACATAGTGCTTGATGCATGGTAAGCACTTAATAAATACAATAATAATATTAAGAAGAAGTTACACTTGGGCCTGTGATCTGAGTGCCAGAAGTAAAGCTATTGCAGCAGCATTGTGAGATGGCAGTCATATGGAAATCCTTAAGCCAGGTCTGTGGCCATGATCCTCATCAGTGGTATTTGAGTGCTTATTGTGTGCCAAGCACTGTACTACAGACTTGGGAGAATACAGGATAACATTTCCTGCCCAAAATGAGCGTACAGTCCAGGGGGGAAACAGACATTAATAAGACTTCTTCTTTACAGTCCCCTCCTACATCTCGAAACGTGCAGTGTGGACTAGATCGGACCGGATTGGACCTGCCCCATAGCCTGTCCTTTACACTTGGGGTGGTTTGATAAAGTGTTAGGCAGAGCATCTTCCACTGTGACTCTACTGTCTGAACTATTGTGTAAAGTTTTAGGAGCTGGGTGAACTTCTTAGGGATGCCCAATCAATCGGAAGTATTTGTTGAGCGTTTACTGTACGCAAAGAACTGTATAATAGAGTTAATAGGCACGATCCTCTCCCAGGCGCTTAGTACGGTACCTTGCCCACAGTACCCGCTCAATAAATCCGATTGAATGACTGATCCCTGCCCTTGGGGAGCTTACAATCTAGCAGGGATCACAGACCCTGAAATAAATTACAGGAAAGAGAGCGGGGAGCAATAGAGTATAAAGACTTTAAAGTAGATGCCAAAACTTGGTAGTAGTAGTTGTAATCATACTGTTTATTAAGCACTCACTGTGTGCAGAGCACTGTACCAAGAACTGGCATGTAGGTGGTTTCCAAACACAGTGAAAGAAGGAAAACTAACAAATCCAGATCAGCACAAAACAGAAACATAAAATGAGTAGCTATTGGGTGTATACACAATTGCTGTGGAGTTACTAGAATGGAGCCAGTAAAAATGGCTCTAGCACAATTAGGCTGGCTTTATTACAATAATAATGACCCTTATTAAGTGCCTACTGTTTGCTGAGCACTGGGTAGGTAGAAGATTATTAGATCAGACACAGTCCCTATTCCAAATGGGACCTTACACAGTATCGCATCCCCATTTAACAGATGAGGAAACTGAGGCCCAGAGAGGTTAAATGACTTACCTAAGGTCACATAGAAGGCCACCAGCAGAGCTCAGAGTTGAACCCAAGTCTCCTGACTCCCAGTCCCATTGCTCTTCTCGCTAAGCCATGCTGCGTCCCTGTTAATGATGGTATTTCATTCATTCATTCAATAGTATTTACTGAGTGCTTACTATGTGCAGAGCACTGTACTGAGCGCTTGGAATGTACAAATCGGTAACAGAGACAGTCCCTGCCCTTGGACGGGCTTACAGTCTAATCGGGGGAGATTAATCGGGGGTATTTGTTGAGCCCTTACTCTGTGCCAAACACTGAACTAAACTTTGGGGTAGATACAAGTTGGGCACAGTCCCTATTCAGCATGGGGTTCACAGACTCAATGGGAGGAGGGCAGGCACTGAATCTGCTAAATACTATTAATTAGCATAGTACAGGTTTCTGTATTGCCCAGCCTGACCTGGTTTTTGAACATTTCACCCTCCCCACTCCACATCAACCCCCAATCCCTTCCCCATCCATTCTTGACTCACAGAGGTCTGGGAGCTCGCTGCTTGGCTGCAGAAAAGGTTACTGCACAAAATAAATACATAAATAATGGCTGGAAAGTGGTTATTAGGGATTAATGGGAGTGGGCTGGGTAGCTTGTTCTAAATAAGGAAAAGTACCAGAGTCCAAAATTCCACCTGACTTCTTCTCTAAGCAGTTAAACCAAAGACCAACTTCACCCTGAGCCACCTCTTTGAACAGCAGGTCTCTGCAGCTTCTTGTTGGAAGAAAAGAGGATCGCCGCTCTCTTCAAACATTCTGGCCCCCTGCTGCCTCAAATTGCACATTATCCATTGTTGGAGTGCAGTGTGGTAGCTCAGTGGGTTATTATCTTTTTGTGCAAATATTTCAGTATCCTGATTGCATGTCCCAGGGTTGGAACCCAGAAGTCCCGAAAAATACGAAAGAGGCTGAAACCTTTTCCCTTCACTGAGTGCTCCTCCAGAGGCTTGGAGATGTGAAAGTGGAGCATCCAGATTCACAGTCTGCTCTGCGGCTGGGATTTGGGCAGGGGGAGGGAAGGGTGGTGCCCTTCAAGGCTCCAGGCCTTTTAGAGGGCTTGTTATTATTATTATTACTACGGTATTTTTTAAGTACTTACCGTGTGTTAAGCACTGTTCTAAATGATGAGAGATGTACAAGTTAATCGAGTTGGACAGAGTCCCTGCCCCACATGGGGCTCACAGTCTAAGTGGGAAGGAGAAAAGGCAGTTAATCCCCATTTTACATTTGAGGGAAACTGAGGCACAGAAAAATTAAATGACATGTGTAAGATCACATAGCAGGTAATTGGGATTAGCTCTGACTTTTAGGCCAAACTCTTTCTACTAGGCCATGCTGCTCTGTATTTTTATATCAGCAGAGCTAAAGGCCTTTTAAAATTCTCTAGACACAGAATAAAGTCAAGAGGGGTGAAAGGGATCGGATTGTCAGGAGGGGGGAATTGGTAATAGAGAGTGGGCTCAATCAGAATGCCTTCCTGTAAACGTGAGCCAATTTGATTGGAGGCAGCAAAAATTGCAGCATTGAAACCGGATGAGAATTTGTTATTCTCTTAATTATTATTTTTGTAATGTACTTGAAGAGAAACTTTTCCAGTGGACGTACCTCATTTGACAAGGTCTGTCACAGCCCTGCGTGAGCTGAAATTTCAAGGTTTCTTTCTTTGTCCCTAACCAAAAGAAGTTCAACAACGAGGCCTATCCTTGGCTGGAAAGTTATTTTGCTTTTGACTTCCTGCCGGGGCAGTGGGGAAACTTTCAGGATTTGAGTGTGTCCAGTGGAGCCTCATCTATGAGCAGGAGCCATTCCGGAAGCAGGGATTTTCTGGCAATTGTATGTTGGGGATCCCTACTGGGCCTCCACGAGGCTGCTACTGCTCGTGGTTAAATTCCTAATCCATGGAAGTCCAGGTGGTGGCTAGGGGAGACCTGCAGATAAGTGATAGAGCTGTGATTAGAACCCAGGTCCTTCTGACTCCCTGGCCCGTGATCTCTCTACTAGGCACACTGCTTAACCACTGTGGTCGAACCCAGGGAAGGCCCAGGTAGGATATAGGAGCGGCTGTCTAAAGGTGAGACACACTCATCATTACCAGGAAGAACCCATTGATGACCCATTTCCTGGAAATCAGAGGGTAGAGAAACCAGTTTTGATACAGCCTCTGCTGACGAGCAGATATTATTGTGTTCTTTCTCTGACTAAGCCGAAGCAGGTTGAAGCAGTTTGGCCTAGTGGAAAGAGCACAGGACTGGGAGACAGGAGACTTGGATTCCAAACCTGGCTCAACCACTTGCCTGTTGTGTCACCTCAGACAAGTCACTTTACTAGGCTTCAGTATCCTCACCTGTAAAATGGGGATTCAATTCCTGTTCTCTTGGGAGTCCTATGTGGGACTGGGTCTATTGATTGTATCTACCCCAGGAAGTAGTTCAGAGCTCGTCCCATAGGAAGTGCTTAACAAATTCCATAATTATTATTACTAAAATTAGTACGGATCCAATAGTTAAAAGAGACAACAAAATTTCTGCTCAGAATAAAAAGACAGCATATTTGATCTTGTGAACCACTTGGTTAAGACAGGTCTTGTGTTGCGATTTAATGCTGTGCCTTCCTCCCATGCCAGACCGATGCCTGGCCATTATGCTCAAAGATTCCTTCTTATTCATTCTGGGTGTGCCCTCTGCCTTATTCTTCCTATAGGCTGCAGAGCCGGCTTCCTTCTGGACTATTTCTCTTAAATAGCAGCGGGCATACCATCTGTGATTAGCATTTATGGGACAAATTAGCACCTTTGGTCAGAACCAGCAGGGGAAAGGGGGGGTTATCTTCCAGAGAAAGCACCCGTTGAAATTTGTGTCTTTTTTGGCTCCTTCCAGTTGGCTTCTATTTTCCTGGGTGGGTGACATTTGTGGATGAAGAAGTAGCCCCTGAGCTACGTGCAGGACAGGATTCTGCTGCAGTTGGTGGAACAGGGCACTTATTCTGCTTAAAGAAGAGGGGTCCATCACACCCCCAGCCAGAATTCCACCATGGCAACCCACAGCTGAGACTTCTAGCTTCACTCCCAGACTGGAGGGTGGCTTGCTTTCCTCTTCCACTGCCTGAAGCCGGGTAGCCTGTGGCCCTCGCTCCCTTGTGCTTTCTTTTTTATGGGGTGTAAGGCTGAAACCGCTGAAAGAGAAGGGAGAATATTTCCTGTTCCTGGTGCAGTGTGCACCTGGAATTGATGATTAAATGCTGCAAGCTGAATAAACTACACTCAGTACGTAAATGAGTAATCTGTTCATTAGTTCCCAGATCCACTGTGGTAGATTAATTTGTGCCCTGGATGCCCCCACAGGAGTGGATTTTGCATTGGTCTTTGAGATTAAAATGCAACAAGCCCTCTCTCCCCAAACATACACAAACACACACACACACACACACACACACACACACACACACACCCCCAACCCCCACTCCCCCTGCCTAGATAACGTAGAGCTCTAGACAGCTTCCCTGTGACTGTGCATCTCAGGAGGCTGATGTCAGTTGTTTATTCCAGTGACTACGTGGAGTGCATTGGGCACTTGAAACAGTGAGTCTGATGTTCCAGCTCCGAGCAGAACCCCTCCCAGTCGTGTCACCACGGGCGGTAGCGTCTTGCGGCAAACACTCAGATTGCGAACTTGAGGCTGTGATTAATTTAATGTTCAGTTCAGCACTCAGCCCGGTTTTAAACATCAGCAAGGCTGACATAAAGAGTAAATAACCGTAGTATTGAAGAGAACGAGTGGAGGCTTGGTAATCTTTTCTCGGCCAAAGGCATGGTGAGTGAAAAGTCAGGGGAAATTTTATATCTGGATTCCACTGTTCATTGTTGGCAGGGAATGCGTCTGTGTATTATTATAATGTACTCACCCAAGCACTTAGTACAGTGCTTTGCAAACAGTAGGTGCTCAGTAAATACGATTGAATGAATGAATGGACATAGGTGCTCAATAAGTACTGTTGATTAATAGGTTTAACTTAGGCATGCCATATTTTGTTTTGTTGAATATGAGATACTATCCCAGGCTTACATGTCTTCCCTTTTCCTCAGGAACAGTGAGTGAGATTGCAGGGAGGACAGTTGGGGGGCAGATCATTTTGGATTCCCCGAAACCTTATTCAGAACTACAAACTACAAATCCTGAAATGCCATGGGGCCCAAATTGAGAATATTCAGAACAAGTTGCTGCCTGGAAATAGAAGTCAATACAGCTAGAGGTCAGTGCAAGATAGGCTGACCAGCTTAGCCAGAAGTGCTCCAGTTTTTGGACAGTTGTATAGCTTTTTTTTTTCTAAAATAACCCAAGTTGGCCTACAAAATCTGGGATTGGACCATCCCAGGTCAGCTGGGTTGCAGGGGGTCTAACTGACAATCGAGAACTTCACAATAGTCTGAACAGGATGCAGGATAAAGGACCTGGGATATTAAACATCAGCAAAACCTAGTTATGAGGTTAAACTAGTGATGCCTGGCCTACTAAATGCCCAAGAAGCCCCAGGTGGTCTCCAGAGCTGAACAAAAGAATCTACTCAACTTAGAGGGAAAGGGGGTCAACCTCATTTTCCCCAGTTTACAGATGAGGCATACTGAGGCACCAAAAAGTTAGCCTGACTTCTAGGCAAGAGACAGAACACCTGATAACTTCCACATTATTCTCATTGATTTGCTGTGAGATCTCGGGCCAGTCACTTACCTTCTCTCTACCTCAGACTTCTCACTTGATAATGAGAATTGCTCTATCTCTGTATAACTCCTCCATCTACGGTGCATGAAGGACACCTACTCACCCTTGGAAGCTTTGCTAGAACTCGGGCTTGGCTCATGCTGGGCTGTGATGCCTTAACAGTCATGCTCTCTGAGGAAGCTAAGGACTGCATCAAACAGAAACTCCTGACCACTGGCTTTAAAGCACTCAATCTCCTTGCCCCCTCTTACCTCACCTCGCTACTCTCCTACTGTAGCCCAGCCCACACACTTTACTCCTTTACTGTTAATCTTCTCACTGTATCTCAATCTCACCTATCTCGCCGCTGACCTCTTGCCCACGTCCTGCCTCTGGCCTGGAACGCCCTCCCTCATATCCGACAATTACTCTCCCCCCTTGCAAAACCTTATTGAAAGGCACATCCTCAGAAGGCCTTCCCTGACTTAAATCGTCCTTTCCTTTTCTCCCACTCCATTCTGCATCACCCTGACTTGCTCCCTTTATTCATTCTCCCTTCCAGCCCCATAGCACTTATGTACATATCTGTAACTTATTATTATTAATGTATGTCTGTTTACTGTTACATTGTCCTCCCCCAAGCGCTTAGTACTGTGCTCTGCACATTGTAAGTGCTCAATAAATACAAGTGAATGACTGACTGACTGGATCAATATGGGGCTAGCCCAATATACCTTTTTGTAACTTCTCCAGACTGAGGCCAGCAGATACCAGGGGCTCTCCCTTGGCTTCTGCATGGGTGACACTGCTTCAGAATGATTCTTTCCCCTTGAGACATTCAGCATGTCTTGGGCTTCCCCCTGCTACTGTTAAGGTACTTTTGGGTCCCCTCTTTTCAACTGCCCTGTTGGCAGTGGGGAAGATGCCAAAAGCAGTGGCCCTGGTAGACAATTTTGTCCTCTCTATTTTTACCCTGAGCTAAGGGAAAATACTAGCAATGAATAGTAAATATTTAGTGTACCCAGTGAAACTAGAACCCAAGCATCCAGAAATCCAGCAGGCCCCTGCTAACTCCAGGGTTCAATTCCCTCCTCAGCAGATCGCTTATCTTTATTATATGCAGCTTTACAAGAGTGTGCTAGGAAACTTCTCTGCTGGGAATATCTGTGGGGGAACGAGGCTAAAACCAGAAACGCTATCCCGAAAGGTAATGAAATATTTTTTCCGTCAAACCTGTCCTTGCTAAAGAATAAATTTACCACCAGCAGGAAAAAGCAATGGAGTGAACTCACCAAATGTGATAAAAACGTCTCCTACTAGGTATTGTACTTTCTACAATAAAACCTTGAGCAAATGTTAAAAGTGCGTGCAACTTTACGGGGAGACACCTATGGTCTGGTCTGTGTGGTAAAAAATTTTCTGAGAAAGGTAATTTAACTGCAATGCACATTCAGAAGAGAAGATTCAAAGAGCAGTAATTTGGAAAATGTACACCAGTAAAAAATACTTGAAACAACTCAGACTGCTGTTCCTTTAGCTATCTCGCTTATTCAGGCGAACGTTGACATTTCCAATTTGCACGTTTAGAGATCATTATGAAATGGTTTAACCCTTTTTGGTTCACCCCGTGCTGGCTGCCTATCAGTGATGTCATCCCACTGTCTTCGATGCCCAGATCAGACTGTTCTACTCATTGTTATGCCTACATTTAATTTCATAATGGAATTTTGCCTCTGCAGGGAATGGATTTCAGGGCTATATCAATCAACATTGATTACTGAGCAAGTACGATGTGCGGGGCACCATACTAAGTGCCTGGGAGAGTGCAGGGAAGTAGGTAGACCTAATATGATCCTCGCCCTTTAGGAGTGTCCAATCTGATGCTTACAATCTTACAGAACCACCTAGCTAGGTTTGGCCAGAAACATCCAGGTGGGGTTGATTTTCTTGCTTATTTGTATGTTTGGATCTCTGTCGGTTGAATCCTGTTTAGCCCCAGGAGTGGTGAGGCCCAGAGCCTGGTAACCCCGCCTAATTTTGCGTGACAGAACTGCACTCCCCACAGCGGTAACGGCTTCGTGTTGGGTGCTGTCATTATGGTTGCCATGTGTTTAGTTAGCAAATGCTTAGGACGTAGAAGAGCCCCTCATGCTGCATGCTCAGCTGGAGAAAGCTGCATTCCCTCTCAGGCCAAAGCTGGGCTGCTTTCATCCTCTGCTGGTAAGGCTGGGGAGAGACAGAGAGATATGCATTTTGGAAGCTCTGCGCAGACTGGACCATGGGGAAGGGGAGGGTCGCGATAATAAAATCATGCAGCAAGCTTAATTAAAATCAAGTAATGGTTCTACAGAACCATTAAAAAAATAAAAGGAATATAAGATGCCACTGCTTTCTATGTCCTTGTGTGTTTTTTTTCCCATGGGCATCAGTGGGCAGGAACATTGAAATGTTTTGCTACAAGCAGATGCTTTGATTTTCATCACCTAGAGATATGGGGAGGTTGGGAAGGAGTGAGTATTGCTAGATGTGGATGAGGTCACTTTGAGCTTTGCAGTGAATTTTTTCAGCTTCACTTCTGAAAACCTGCTTGCAGAACTGGCTCACATGCAGTGAGGGGGTAAAGGGTTGGAACTTCAAAAGAAAGGCCAGTTGATAGAAACCTGAGTCTGAACCCTGACATGATAGACCTGAATTCTGCTGTTCTACCAGACGACTGTGGAATTTGAAGAAGGATGACTGACTTCTTACACTTAGTTTCTTCTCCAACTAATGATCGGAGGTTGGAAAAACTCCGGAATAACTCTAAAATAATTCAGACAGTTCCAGCTGCAAATTGGAAAAGGCTGTGTTAACAAAACTAGGCATAAAAAACCATGAAGACATAGGCTTAGTGCATATTAAATGAAGTGAAGCATTCTAGGAAAGGAAATACTGGGGTTGAAATTTGCTTTCCAAAGTGGGACAGCAGGCTCTCGGCAATTTTCTCTTCAACCTTGAGAAGAGGAGGTCCTGCAACTGAATAGGGATTGTGTCACCAGCTCTCCTTGCAAAACCTTGAGAAGGGTCCCACCACCTCTTTATTGCTCAGTTTCTTCACCTGTGAAATGGACATAATGCTCATGCCATTATCAGTAATCACTGGGCTGGATTTTGAATGGAGAGAGAACAGGATACATGACTAGGGCTGGTTTTTCTGTCACTTCATCTTCAATAATTTCTGCTGAAAGATGTCAGAGATCCTTTTTTTCTCTGGCAAAATGGGAGGCCCTCTGTGGGCCTTGGTGAGCAAAGGGGCTGTCGCCTGGCAGTTACCATTTAATACTGAGAGAGTCAAGATTAAAACTCTAGCACCCCAGGATGGTGCCAAGCACTGTTCTAAGCTCTGGGGTAGATAGAAGATAATCAGATCAGACACAGTCCCTGTCCCATTCAGTCAGTCAGTGGTATTTATTGAGCTCTTACTATGTGCAGAGCACTGTACTAAGCACCTGGGAGAGTACAGGGTAACAGAGTTGGCAGACCTGTCCCCTGCCTACAGGTCCCATGTGGGGTTCATATTCTAAATGGGAGGGAGAACAGCAATTGAGTCCCCATTTTACAGACGAGGAACCTGAGGAACAGAGAAGCTACTTGATTTGCTCAAGGTCACTGCAGGAAGGAGCCAGAGCCAAGATTAGAATCCAGGTCTTTTGACTCCCGAGTCTGTGGTCTGTCCATAGATGGACTCTTTGCGCCACACTCTATGCCCTCAACGCCTCGTGTCCCAGGGATTCGAAGACGTAACAGACGGTAATGGTATTTCCTCAAGTTCTGTTTCCTGGCCAACTGCATCCCCTTTGCTGTTGATGTGGAGTAGTTTTGTGTCCAAGGAGCTGGCCTCTTAAAGTTGATTATGGTCAAATTTCATCTGGGCTTAATTTGCATTCATTTACAATCTGCTTTTTGAATAGTAAGATCTTTTATTTTAAATGCACTTGACTTTTTTTTTACATTTTTTTAATGAAAACGAGTTGGAACTCCGGAGGAGAGAGATTAGGGACAGGCAAGAAGATACCTTGAAAAAGGTTTTTGCTCTTCTTGAGGCACCTTTTAAAGGATTGCGTTTCAGAGTCCGGTGTTCTTGCCAACAAGAGAATTTCATTTGCCAGTAAGAAAATAAACAGCTGGATATTGGAAGGCATTCCTAATTGCCCAAATAGAGAGCAAACTTTTCTTTTTCTGCTTTTGGATGCATAGTGAAGGTTTAGCCTATACTGCCATTAGCAAAACTGCATCGCACAGAAACTCTGAGTAGCCTGTACTCGAACATTATAGCTGAATCATTGAAGCCTCTAGCTAGATGCTGAGTTTCTATGATATGGTGGGTTTAAAATACTTTTTTCAATAATAAAAATGCTTAATTAGGTCTATTAAAGGCAGAGCAGTTAGGGAAAAGGGCTGAAATACCTCTCATTTCTCTGATTCAGGTAATATAGCTGTTTTATCCCTTCCCCGTCTTGTCATGCTATAGCTCATTTTCTTTCCTGGCACTTGTCCTTTGCGAACAGCATGTGTTTGTTTTTGACAATTTCTCCTCTTTGGATGAAAAATTAATTTTCCAGGGGGTCGGCCACCCCGCAAGACAGCATCACATGCAAGAGTGGCTTAGTGGATAGAGCATGTGCCTGGGAGTCAGAAAGCCTGGGTTCTAATCCCAACTCTACCACTTGTCTACTCTGTGACTTTGGGCAAGCCACTTCACTTCTCTGTGCCTCGGTTACCTCATCTCTAAAATATGGAGATTAGGACTGTGAACCCTTTGTGGAACATGGGCAGTGTCCCAACCTGATTAGCCTGTACCTACCCCAGTCCTTAATATGGTGTCTCACACATAGTAAGTGCTTAACATATACTTTAAAAAAAAACTCTTAATTAATCTGTTTGCTGTTTACCACGCAGATCACTATCTAATACAGAGGCCGAGCCCAGCACTACGCCGCTTAGGTCCGCTGAGGTCGACACCGAGATGTAATGACTCTCAGCCGTGTTTGCATCCTGCATATCATTCAGCAAAACCAATTCAGAAATCTTGCCAAAGTCAAAACAGATTACAACTCTTAATCCTTAATATGCCAGACCAGCTACTCTGCCCTAGAGGGACTGTTGGCCCCCACATCCCCCAAAAAAGGGGTTGACTATATTCTGGTCAGATTATTTAGGTGAAGTGTCCCAAACCCTTGGTCTCTCTCCCCAGCTTTGGAAAAAAGCTCCTACCGTGTATGCCAGTAAGAAGAGGAGGAAGACTTGGCAAAGATCATTCTGCTTCCTTCCAGAAGGCATTGACTCCAAAAAAAAAAAATATGACCATGACCATGCGGTTGGTTCAGAAGACCCAGTTTGACTCTCACCATCTTATTTTTTTTCTTATTTTTAACTGAATTAAAGTGGCCAGATTTGGAGGGACTCAAAGAGAGATGGGCTCGAAAGGAGGTGTGACTTGAAAAGGGAATGACCAGAAGAGGATATTCAAAAGGAATATTGGCAGGGAGAGGAATGAAAAGGGAATAAGGAGGGAAAGAAGAGGTGGGAAAGAGACTATGACAAATGGGGAAAGGGAAAAGTGGGAAAGAGAGAGAGATGGGGAGTGGATGATTGACCTTCTCCACCAACACCTCTTTCCCCTTCCCGGTCCAAGTTGTCTTTCCAGTGGTGGTGCTAATGCCCACCCCTCCACTAATTGTCCCACTACTGTCACCCCTTGGTCCCAGCCATTCTCCCAAATTGGACAGCCAGCTTTCAGAAAAAGCAGCCCTCTAGCCATGATCGGCGCAGTAAATACATTACCCAGATTCCTTGACTGTTGTTGCTGACATCATCACACTGCTGCGGGGCTTCTCTCGGGCCATCCTGGCATAAAGTCGAGATCCTGACTTGGTGGAACCTAGCTAAGGCTGAGTGAGACAAACCAGAACCCTAAACATCAGTACAGCCCCTCAAAGCAGGACTTCTGGTCACCTTGTGTTCCATGTAAAGCCCAGCTTCCAGGATAAAAAGCAAAGATAGAGGGAGAGTCAGACGTACTATAGATATTTTTAAATTGATTGCTTGGAAATGTAGATAAGTTTAGGCATTTTTTCCAACTTGCAGTCTATTTGGTTATTGTTGGAAATTGGGGGGAGAGAGAGAGAGAAGATAAAGAATGAATATATGAATATGAGAATGAGAATTTTCCCCAGTGAGCCAAGCATGAAGTCTTCTCCTTTGGGAACACGTTAAAGGCCAATAGAAGAAAATGGGTACTTCCAGATAATATATTGGCACCAAAAGGAATTGTTCATTTGTACTTCTTAATGAAGAGAAACTGGAACGAACATAATCTTTAAAACCCAAAATAAAGGGGAAAATGCTGGGAGACTAAGAAGTTGCAGTTTTTCTCAACCCAAAAGTGAAAGAAAATCAGGAGAGAAATTAGGTACCAAAGGAAAATGGCAAAATGGGAGCTGGGGTGGAGTTAAAGAGTTGGAACAGAGTATGAAGAATACAGAGATCAGCAAAGATGCCCCCTCTCTAAATTACCTACAGCAGAGCCTGTGGAAGTTAAGACCTTGATGTGCTTGGCAGGTGCATAATTAATAAGTACCAGTTGGCCTGTAACTCAGGAAGCTCTTGAGCTTTTTTCACATCCTTTCCCCAGCCTTGCTAAAAGGCGAGGAAGCCTGTTCGTTATTTTTTTTCCCCAAAATTCTTTCTAGGGTAATACCTATTCACTAATGAGAACATTTCCTCTTTTCTCTGTTTGGGCTAAAGTGGTTCTCGCCAAAGCCACTACTAATGGGTAATATGAGTAGGTGAAAAGTCAGCGTCTTAGCAAACTGAAGGTTTGTGTTCCCTAGTATAAAATTACTTCTCAAAATGTTGAGGCTTACAAGCAAGCACTCTGTAAGAGGGAGCTTTCCTAGAGTAGGACACATGAATAGAAGAACTCAAAAAAAATGTAGATAAGGGGCTGTGCTTGATGATATTGCTCAGTCTGGGCTTTTATTTACTTAAATTCCACTTAGTTTGATAATCATAGTGAAAGCTTGAGATTGGGGAAAAAACAAACGCTCTCTTGCTGTGATATTTGGCAATGAGAATGGATCTGCTATTGTGTTTAAAGAAGCATCTGCAAATGAGATATGGGATTTATTAAAATAATCGACCTTTCTTCATTTCTCCTCTGAAATGACATTTGATAATTTCAGTAGTTGCTTTATTTAGATAGCTAGCTGTTGCCTTAGTTTTGTTTGCCTCAGGGCTATTTTATTTGTGCCAGTTAAGGGCTCAAATGCCCAACAATTTGTTTCTTAAATTATTACTAGTATATCTTTCCCCACTGTATCCAGCGAGTGAAACACACAAAATGGTTTGTATCAAAGCAGCTTGATTTTTTAGATTCCAAATTTTGCACCTCAATTCTTTTTTTGAAAAACAGTTCGTACTGTATTATCAGTTCGGATCTGCCTCTTCTTACCTTTGGAAATGATTGGCACAGTGGTTGGATTCATTTGGTTTGAGGTGCCCAAGTGCTTGTGATCCATAAAAGTAGTATTGTACAATCTGTTGCTGAATTGTACATTCCAAGCTCTTAGTGCAGCGCTGTGCACACAGTGAGCGCTCAGTAAATACAATTGATTGAATGAATTACTGTAACACGGTCTAGTGGAAAGGGCATATGCCCGGGTTCTCATTCCAGGTCCACCCAACCCTGCCGTGTGGTGCTCAGTGCCCATGGCCACTGTCTTGCTGTGTGACCACAGGCAGTCTCTTAACCTCTATAGGCCTCAGTTTCCTCATCTATAAATTGTTAAGATGTCTGCTCTCTCTAACTCTTAGATTTTGAGCCTTCTCTGGAACAGGGGCTGTGCCTGGCCTGATTGTCATGTATAACTGTGGTCTTTGTTAAGCGCTGACATGTGCCAGGCACTGTACTAAGCACTGGGGTGGATACAAGCAAATTGGGTTGGACAAATTGGTTTGTGGGGCTCACCGTCTCAATCCCCATTCAACAGGTCAGGTAACTGAGGCAGAGTATCAGCCCTAGTGCTTAACACGTTCTTGTTGCAAGGTAAGTGCTTGCTAAATACCATCATTATAGTATTTTTATGAAGGTGCTCACAGGGATACTTGAGTGACTGTGAGTGTTACTGCCCCACCTCTGTTGGGCTCATCTTCTCCATTTAAAAGTAACTTTTTCAAAGGCTATCTTTTGGTTTCCTCTTTGTGAAAGGCTTTTGTTGAAAAACTAAGTTCTCCAGTCGCTCAGCTTCTCAAGTGCTTTGCTGATCGTTTGCTTTTGCTCCTCAGTAAATTGAATTTGCAATGCACTGGCCTAGTTACATAAGTGATGTGGATTCCCTTTAGATTTCTTTTGTGGTTGCTTTGTATTTACTACTCCCCTCAGTTTTGGGTCATCAGCAGTTTGGCAATTTTACAGCTTGTTTCTCTAAATAATTTATAGCGATTAGAAATTGTAACGGGCCAGATGTCAACCAAGTGGGCCCCTGGCCTCATTATGTCCAAGTGAGCCACAGCACTGGCCCAAAGGGGGGTAACTGGGGAAAGTGGGGAGTACCCAGACCTCAAGAGAATGGCAGGAGTCCAGGGGCAGAATGGGTAAATTGAGGTCACAGCTTTGGGTGCCTCTTGGACACCTGTGCCATCCATCGATTCATCCAAACCTAGAACGGGAGGTCCTGTGAATCCCACCCTTTTTCCAGATCCTTTGCATTCCCCTCCTGGATCCATATGATACCAGGTCTTAAGTTGAATTTGGATGGCAGAATCCAGTGGAAAGCTGCAGAGAGGGGAAGCTGGGGCTAAAAATTAAAGTACTGGATGTAAAGATGTTTGTACTAATCAGGAGACAGGCAAATGGAAAACCAGTCTGTCTGTCGTAAATCAGAAGGGTCAACCTAGTCCCGGATATAACTTCCCAGAGAGGTTGTATTGGTGGGTTAGAAATGAAATTGGTCATTTTCTTCTAGCTCAGACCAAGTGGCCTGGAGCTTGCATGAACAGCCCTACCTAAGGGGAATTCCTGACTGAGGAAGGAAGGGCTCACAACAGAGAAATGCTGTTGCCCATCAGGGATTTGGAGTATTTCCTCAGGCAGATGGATTTGTTTCTTGTTGAATTTGACTTCTTAATGAATTTTCAGTTATTCTGAAGCTTTCTGGGACGTATTGGATTTTTTGTACTCTGGCATTTGTTAAGGGCTTACTTTGTACAAAGATATACTAAGCCCTGGGAATAGGCACAGTGATATTGATTCAGTCCCAATCTAAAAGCATAGGGGTTGGAGGAGATCTGGGGAAAGAAGTAATCAGGCAGATTCAGTACAGTGCAGCATCCAATAACAAGAGCTACAAGAAAAGCAGTGATACTTCTATGCCAGAAGGGACTTGTCCCTGGGTTTCTTATTGCTCCAGTAGAGCCATCTTTGGTCTGAGCAGTCACAAACATCCCAAAGTTCTGGTAGTTGTTAAAGGGTTTCTCTTTCCCCTGCTCCTACAAGAAATGTTTCACCTCACTTGCCTCCCTCCCCATCCCCTCTGGCCTGAGGAAGAGGTAGGTTTGTGGTGAAGTTTGTGGTGGTTTGTGCTCTGCACACGGTAAATGCTCCATAAATATGATTGAATGAGAAGGGTGGTCACTCTGCGGACCAGAGAATTGCAGTGGGGAACTCTGGGAGTGTAGTGCAGTGATATCCCTGAGGGCCAAATGTAGGCAGCAGAAAGTATGGCTCTCTCATCCCCTCTTCCAGTTGCACACACGAGACTGAAACTGAAGGAAGTTTTGCATGAGACC
The DNA here is from genome assembly GCF_004115215.2 of Ornithorhynchus anatinus. Classification (NCBI taxonomy): domain Eukaryota; kingdom Metazoa; phylum Chordata; class Mammalia; order Monotremata; family Ornithorhynchidae; genus Ornithorhynchus; species Ornithorhynchus anatinus. The sequence continues at coordinate 41,452,575 of NC_041741.1, forward strand.
AAATCATCACTGAAGGTAAAGATTGTGTTTATAGCCAGGCAGGAGAGGGGGGAGGGTTACTGTGGGCGCCGCCAAGCCATAGGCCAATACCACTGGGTGATCAGAACCAGAAGATGATAGACTGGAACCACTGCTACTTGATAGGTGCTTGGAGTAGCTGATCTCCCTTCCCTGTCTATTTATTTTCATGGTATTTAAGTGCTTACTATGTGCCAGTAACTATCCAGCCCACACCTTGCGTGGCAAAATTGACTGGCTAGATGATTCAACCAGGTAGGGAAGGAACTCCCTACCTGCACAGCAACATGGTCATCCGCAATTCAGGCAGAATTCTGGGAGGCAGCTTGATCTAGTAGGAAAGAGCAAAAGATTGGGAGTCCAGAGACCTAGGTTCTAGTACCAACCCTGCTGTTGGTTTGCTGTGTAATCGGGGGCAAATTATTTAGCTCTTGGGGTCCTTGGTTTCCTTGTTTGTAAAATTGGGGCAGAGCTACTCCCTGTGCCACATGAGGACTCGTAATTTTGATAATGTTTTGTCTACCCCAGTATTTAGCAGTAGTAAGTGCATAACAGATGCAGACGTGCAACAAAGTAATCTTGTTGTCTGCCTGGAAGAGAAACAAAAGAAAGACACATGCAAGGACTGAGCCTGAGAGAGAAATTGGCGTAACCGTAGCGGGTAAGTTAGGTGGATGATTTTAGGAATTCATATAAGGTGAGAAAAAATATATGCTCTTGAGTCATGGTATAAGCTACCAGAATAATCAACTCAATGAAATAAAGGTCTGTTCCTTTGACTCCTAGATATGTCCCTGAAATGAAGGGTAGAATGTGGTGTGCTCTAAGGAAGGGGATAGAGGATAATCAGTAGAACAGAGAAAATGGATTTCAAGGTCTGAAATTGTAGTGAGTTAAGTGAAATTAGGGAGTGAAGGGTGAATTGCACTTCAAAGGAAATTTACATTAAGAAAGACAGTTTCTAAAAGGGATACTCTTGAAGGGAGAGAAGAAAAGTCAAACACTATTGAAGAATAATGAAAAAAGGGAGACACTTAAGCAAGGGTCTTAAATCCAGGCAACATTAAAAATAGGAATCCCAGCTTTTAAATCCCTTGAGGGCTTCTAGAGTTCCTACGTATTCTGTTGTGCTCTCCCAAGCGCTTAATGCAGTGTTCTGCATTCAGTGCTCAATAAATATATTGAGTGAGAAGAAACTTCTAGGGGCTTTTTGATTCATTTCTATGCTTTCAGGCAGGACCAAAACAAAAGATTTTTAGCCAGCGTGGCTAAACTATTGCCCCTGGAGGATGCATAAAATTGTCTTCAGATGTTCAAGAGCTGAAAGACACGTGGGGGTGAAAGATGTGTGTGTACAGGAACAAAATTCCTTGGTGAGTTCTTCTTTTGGTTCCATTTGCCCTTGCCAAGGCTCACAGCTAACACTGCACCTTTCCTAATAGTAGGCGGGGAACAGAACTAGTTTTGTGGTGGTGGATGAGAGGGAAACCAGGCCATTAGGATCAGTTGTGATGGGGATGAGTGAGTGGGGCAAAATCCAACAAGGAACTATTGGCTCACAGCTTCAGAGCAGCAAAGAACGCATATTCTCTAGGAGCCATCTAGGCAACATATTTTAATTTTATAAGGGCCACAGATGGCTCCAAAGCTACCTATAATTTAGCCCTTGCTAACCAGTCTAATTCTTAGAGATGTGCTGTAGACAGCTCTCTCTTTACACAACAAACAGGAAATATGTGGCTGCTCCAAGGAGTTAAGCAAGGTGAAAATTTCAGTAGATTCAGGGGGTGTTTGGGTAAATTAATGAATGACAGTCCACTAGACTGTTAGTTCATTGTGGGCAGGGGATGCATTATATTGTTATATCGAATTCTCCCATGTGCTTAGTACAGTGTTCTGCACACAGTAAGTGCTCAATAAATACAATTTATTGATTGGCTGACTGACGAGACCATAGTGGATTAGTAGAGGAAGGATTTAGGTGATAGGGTAGAGATTAGCGATGTTGGATAATACATCCTCAATCATGAGTGTCCGTGTCAAAGAGGGCCACCATCACATTTCGCCTCCCAACAACCTGTTGCTTCTGTCAGAGGTAGGATGCCAGGAACGGGTGGACTTTTGGCCGGATGGTAATGGCATTGCTTATGTTCTCATGGAGATGTTCAGGCCACAGGTCAGATGGGGATGGGCGGTGATCATTGAATGCACATAGTAGATCTCCCATTAATATCCCTATTGGCCTATCTCTGGTGCAGAATCTCAGAGTAGTTATGGTATTTGTTAAGTACTTACTATATATGCCAAGAGCTGGAGTAGATACAAGATGATCAAAGAAGGAGTGTGGTCTAATGGATAGGGTCCGAAGGATCCTGGCTCCGCCACTTGTCTGCTGTGTGACCCTGGGCAATCACTGCACTTCTCCATGCCTCAATTATCTGTAAAATGGGGAATAAGATTATGAGTCCCATGTGGGTCAGGGACTGTGTCCAAACTGATAAGCTTGTATCTACCCCAGTGCTTAGTATAGTGCATGGCACATAGTAAGTGCTTAGCAAATGCTGTTTAAAAAAATTCCCCCATGGGGCTCACAGTTTAAGTAGAAGGGAGAACAGGTATTGAATCCTGTCTTCACAGTTTAGGGAACTGAGGCCCAGAGAAGTTGTGATTTCCCCAGGGTCACACAGCAGGTAAGTGACAGAGATGGGATTAGAACCCAGGTCCTCTGACTCCTAGGCCTGTGCTCTTTCCACTTGGCCACACTACTTCTTAGGATTTAGGCAGGACTAAGTTTGTAGGATACAGCTACGTGCTTGGCCATCTAGTTTCTACCCTTGCTCTTCAAAGGCTATTCATTTCCTTTTGGGAGAGAGAGTGCTTCCTTAAGGCAAATTACAGGCAGACCTGGAATGATCGCTATAGTGTTATGTCAGTTTAGCTTGTCTTTTCTTCCATTTTTTTCCCCCTCTTGCTCTGTGTGTAATTGCCAAATGGTTCGTGTTCTGGGTAATTGTGTTTGGTTTTGTTACCTGACTGGGTGCCTGAGAGCAGAGGTTTCTTATGACTGAGCCACATCCAATCTGCACTGCTTAATAAACTCTGTAATGAACCCTCCAAATGGTGTGCTGCTATATTTCTACCACTTCGACAGGTGCTTCCCGAAGGTGGGAGACGTGATACTTTCACCTTCTCATTAGAACTGATTAATTTCCCTCTTTCCGATGTTTCTGTCCTGTAGAGCAGGATATCCCAAAGGAATGGAATCGCTTAGAGATGACAAGCGAACTCATCAGCTTTATATCACTGAGTGGAAAGCACCAAAACATTTATCAAGTGCCAGTTGAATTCTCCAAGCGAAACGACAGTGACAGTCCGGGGCATCAGATGTCCTCTGCCTTCCTAGGTGAATGCTGATGGGCTGCCCCTCCTCCCCCCTTCCCATTTTAGAAATTCTGCCCAGTTTTACTTACATTGAAACCATTATTAATGACTCTGGATCTCAGGAAGCATATGTGTAATGTGTAAAGCAGCATGTAATATGGGAAGCAGTGTGGCATAGTGGATAGATTATGAGACTGAGAGTCAGAAGGGCATGAATTCTAATCCCAGCTCCACCTCTTGTTTGCTGTATGACCTCGGACAAGTTACTTTACTTCTCTGGACCTCAGTTGCCTCATCTGTAAAATGGGGTCTGAGGCTGTGTCCAATATGGGATAGGGATGTCCAACAAGGGATAGGGACTGTGTCCAACCCAATTTGCTTATATCCACCCCAGCATTTAGTACAGAGCCTGGAACAAACAAATTCCATAATTATTAATTATTATTATGTAATATTGTCTTTTCATAGGTAAGAATTACGCATCATCACAGACCTAGCCGTTCACTAGCAAAATAGATTCCTTGTCAAGAGAGGAACCCAGAGGACATTTCCTGAGGACACATGAATGGGGTTAGGGGAGTGAATTGATTCAAAAAACTCCACAAAGCACCTGAGAGTATACGAGTTATAAAATTGCACCCTCTCCCGCCTCAACCCAAGGCCTTTCACCAGAGCTGCTAAAAAATATAGGAATTTACTGATATATGTTTCACCTCCTGACTTTGACCTTGCCTTTCTACTGTGAAATGGTCAAACATGAGCAGAAAGGGAAGAGGAGGTGAAGTAATAAGCCCAGTTACTTCACCTAGAGGATAATCAATCTCCAAATAATTGAAAATTGGCTGTTCTGTATTACAGAGTTATGGATTGTTAAGCATACTGTCCAAGGATTGAACACCCTGAAAAATCTCATTTTCTAGATAAAGGGAGTATGAGGACAGAAGAGAACCTCATGTATCCTGAGGGATTGACAAATGTGTAGGTGTTTATGTACACTTTTATGGAGGGTGGGTAATTGTTTCAGTTCACTAAGACTGTTTGTCTTCATCAGGAGTGTAGGTTTATTTTGTGAGATTTGAAGGGGTTTTTTTGAGGACTATGGAGGGGGTGGTTATTTGATTTGCATGGTGTTTTACCATCTAATCAATTTGTATTTATTAAGCGCTTTATGGTGTGCAGAGTACTGTAGTAAATGCTCAGGGGAGTACAATATAACAGCATTCATTGGTAGAGACATTCCAAGACCATGTGAATACAGTCTCTTTTCTGCCCATTATGAGTACCTAGCTTGTTACCCATTTGAGCATCAAGGATTTAAGTTGGCATTTAGATTATCCCAGAATATTTACTGTTTTTTGTTCAGGAAGTGCAAGTATCCATGCTTCTGAAAACACATTTCCTGAGAGATGAGTATCAACTTCTTCAAGACTCCTCTTTAATTTCTTTTTTAACCAGTGTTTTGCTGTTTCCTTTTATTTTTGCCTTTAACTTTTTACATCCCCTGTTTTCCATTCAAGAAATGTATGGTGTTGAAGACAAAGGGTATGGGTATAGTGACATCAGATATTAAACTCAGAACATAGAAGAGCTAATATTTCTACTCTTCCTCTAACTAGATTAGCCCAAATTTAAAATGATTGCGAATGTTGGCAATATATATTTCCCCTTTTCAAATCAATCAATTATTGAGCACTTATAGGAAGCAGCATGGCTTAGTGGAAAGAGCGTGAGCCTGGGAGTCAAAGGTCCTGGATTCTAGTGCTGTTACCTTGGGCAAATTACTGAACTTCTCTGTGACTTAGCTTCCTCATCTTTAAAATGGGGATTAAATCCCATTGCCTCTTACTTAGACTTTGAGCCCCATATGGGACAGGAACTGTGTCCTGAGGCTCAGGATCTAAGCAGGAAGGAGGAGGATTTAATCTCCTTTTGACTGATGAGGAAACTGAAGCACTATCTTCTGTCTATCCCAGTGCTTAGTATAGGTGCTTGGCACACAGTAAGCACTCAATGAAGTACCATAAAAAGGATCTTACTGACTACAGGGAGAGACAAAACATGAAAATAGATTATGGAGAGGGGAAATAGTAGAGTAGAGGAATATTTACCTAAGTATTGTGGGGTTGGAATGAGCAACAGCAAGATAACGTGAACAAACTGCTGTATGCTGAAATTGGGGAACTGAAAGCAAGGAGAGTAAAGAAAACATTTTATGACATGATGAGGCAAAGCCTCAGACAATGACACATCTCAGCTGAAAGCTAGGAGTCACCTATTGAGGAGAGATCTACATGACATACTGCCATCAAGAAGGGAATGGTACTTTTCAAGCAAAATCTTCATAAAGAAGGAAGCACAAGGAGACAAAGAGAAAAATAGCACCAGGCACTGCAAACGTTAAACCTGACAGTACAACAGTCAATCAGTGGTATTTATTGAGAGCTTACTCTATGCACAACACTGTACTAAGCGCTGTGGAGAATATAGTGTAACAGAAATAGTGGACAGGTTCCCTGCCCGTGTTGAGTTTACAGTTTAGAGGAGACAGACATTGATATAAATAAGTAATTTATAATATATAATTTAAAGATGTATATAAATTTTGTGGGGTTATTCTTTTATTAACTCCTTGAGGCGATCCATATCTTCTAATAATGTTGGTATTTGTTAAGCATTTACCATGTGCAGAGCACTGTTCGAAGCGTTGCGGTAGACACAGGGGAATCAAGTTGTCCCACGTGGGGCTCACAGTCTTAATCCCCATTTTTACAGATGAGGTAACTGAGGCACAGAGAAGTGAAGTGACTTGCCCACAGTCACACAGCTGACAAGTAGCAGAGCTGGGATTCAAACCCGTAACCTCTGACTCCAAAGCCCGGGCTCTTTCTACGTAGCTGATATCAGCCTGTTTGTGTTTGTGATGGTCTCATAGGAAGCAGGACACAAGGAAAATTCTGCCCCTGTAGCTACATACTCCCATGATAGGGGAGAACCTACTTCTAGATACAGTTGACAGCTGATGTCTGCTAGTGGAGCTCAGCCAGAGTTAATCTCTAGGACCTAGGTATTTATCTGCATTTTGAGAAGATGCAGGAAATGAAGCCTCCAAATCTCCAGGCTTTCATTGAGGCATCTCATGCTCTGCTCCAGAAGTGAAAGAAAGTTGTGTGGTACTAGGGTATGTGTTTTTTTTTTAATGGTATATGTAAAATTCTTACTATGTGGCAGGCACTGTACTAATTGCTGGGGTAGATCCAAGCTAATCAGGTCAGAACAAGTCCCTGTCCCATGTGGGGCTCACAGTCTTAATTCCCATGTTAGAGATGAGGTAGCTGAGGGACAGAGAAGTGAAGTGCCCAAGGTCACACAGCAGATAAATGAGGGAGTTGGGATTAGAACGCAGATCCTTCTGACGCCTGGGTCCATGCTCCATCCACTAGGCCATGCTGCTTCCCTATGTTTTGTGTATGCTTTGCTTTCAGAGAAAGAGGAGGTTAGTGAGAAGACTTGGCCTGTTTTGTCCCTTCTCCTCCTTCATTCCTCCTACTGCAGGTTTTTATAGAAGGGAATTCAACAATGCTTTTCTAGCCTGTTGTTGGTTTAATGAAAATTTGTTTCCTGTTCATCTTAGTCTGAGTAGATCTGTAAGTGCCTTGCAGTCCACATCCCTTTGGTTCTTACAATCAGTTTGGAACCTGGGGTGTAGAAAGGAGGGAGTTAATGTCCTTTCTACTATCATTATCAATTTTTTTGAGCTGACATCAGGGATAGATTTGAAATTCAAATTGGTACAGTCCCCTCTAGGACCCGAATTTGCACTAGCAATTACGGAGCACATGGCACATTGCAGAACACCTGTGTCGTCCAGAATTCCCTCCATATAATTATTTTGTCCCCATGAATTATGTAGTCAGTCTCACCTCTTATTTGCCAGGGAAAGCAGAGTTGAAGCGAGGGGAGAAGGAAAAACTGCTTGCAGTAAACTTAGACTACATCATGACCGGTGCTTATTAGCTCTCAATTTCTGAAGCCATTATTTAAAAGTGGGAATCTGGGGATACAGATTTTAGCATTCAGCTCCTTGGAGCTACTTTATTTAGCGGGGAAGTGGATGGACATTAAAAGTCCGGCTCTCTGTTTTTCGGCAGGGCCACTCCAAAGCCATAGCAGGCAATCGAAAGCTCATCTTGTTTGCAAAGTTCTCCAAGCGTAACCAGCACCTGTGCCAGTGACCAATTCATTCAGTCGTCTTTATTGAATGCTTACTGTGTGCGGAACACTGTACTAAGTGCTTGGAAAGTACAATACAGCAATAGAGAAAGACAGTCCCTGCCCAAAACGGGCTTACAATCTAGAGTGGGGAGACGGACATCAAAACAAGTAATCAGGCTTGGAAACAGCATGGCCAAGTGGAAAGAGCAGAGGCCTGGGAGACAGAGAACCTCATCCCAGCTCCTCCACTTAGCTGTTGTGTGGCCTTGGGCAAGTCACTTAACTTCTGTGTGCCTCAATTTCCTCAACTGTAAAATGAGGATTCGAAATCTGTTCTCCCTCCTACTTAGGCTGTGAGCACCATGTGGGACAGGGATTGTTCCTGACCTGATTAACTTGTATCTACCCAAGATTTTAAAATAGTGCTTGACACACATAAGCGCTCAACAAATACCATATTAACCAAAAATTAGGGTCTATCCTTAATCTGGTTTGCTTTATTTTAAATTCATTTTCCATAGTTCTGTGCTATTGTTAGGGAATATTTCCTTGAGGAATGTGGGCTAAATTATTGGCCACATGTTCTTGCTATTAAAAAGGCACGTACTTCTGCTTATTAACACCAAGAGATCATTTGTTTTTAATGCACAAAGAACTTCGCAGCTCTTGGAAAGTTTTTTTGGGGTTTTTTTTTAATGGTATCTAAGTGCTTACTATATGCAGGCACATAGTGCCTGGGGTGGATATAAGGTAGTTAGGTTAGATAGAGTCCCTGGCCTGTGACTTACGGGTCACAGTCTTAATCCCCATTTTACAGATGAGGTAACTGAGGCATGGAGAGATCACCCACTCAAGGTCACACAGCAGACAAGTGGTGGAGCCAGGATTAGAACTCAGATCCTCTGACTCCCAGGCTCAGCCTAGCTCACCCCAGGTCTCTGACAAAATAGAGAGAGTTTCCAGTCAGGGCAACAGAGACCTCCCCCCAAAGTTTGTTTGATTTGTCAAGAAATGGGCTACCCTTGGAGGATTTTAAGTAGTGGGAAGATGTGCACAAAATGATTTAGAAAAATGATCTGGGACTCAGAGTGAAATCTATTTTGATGGTATTGATTGCCTGACTACTTGTTTTGTTTTGCTGTCTGTTTCCCCCTTTTAGACCCTGAGCCCGTTGTTGGGCAGGGATTGTCTCTATCTGTTGCCGAATTGTACATTCCAAGCATTTAGTACAGTGCTCTGCACACAGTAAGCACTCAATAAATATGATTGAATGAGTAAATGAATGAATGGGGAGAGGCTGGAAGAAGGGTCGTCTACAAGGAGGCTGTGCTTGGACCGGCATAGCAGCAGTTTGGATGGAGGGGATAAGATGGATTCTGGAGATTTGTGAAGGAAGACCCAACAGGATTTGATGACAGACTGAACGTGGGGATTGAAAGAGAGGCGTCAAGGATAATGTCAAGGTTGCAGCCTTGAGAGACGGGAAGGGTGGTGGTGTCAACAGTGGGACAAGCTCAAAAAGGAGATTTTAAAAGTCATTGGAATGGGGAGCCACTTGATGCAGATTTTCTCCTTCAGAACTGAGCAGTCTTAAGTTCATAATAGGATGTGTGTGTTGATCTTTCAGGAGGAAAAGCGCTGTATAAATTTGAATAATATTGGTTATATGGTTCCATTTTTATTATGCCCCTTAGATGATAGGGAATTTTAAGGTAAATGGGGATGAGTGAAACATAAAACTGCAGGTATGTGGGAAAGGGATCAAACTGATGTTTTGGAATTGCTGATGCAGAGGAACAGTAACCTGTAGGAACTATTAAAGGATACTTTGGAAGGCACTACCCCTGGTTCTGTCCCATGGATTTGGATTTTTATTTACTTTCTGATTTAAGTTTAAGGATATATATTTGAAAAGAGTCTTAGAACACTTAAGGATTTTGCTCTGGATTAAAAAAAAATGCAACATGCCATGAACTGTTCTGTGGATTCCCTTGATTCAAATAACCTCTTCCCAAGAGTTATTTCAGAAGCAGTTTGAGCATGCTTTTCCCTGTCCATTTTGGAGGCAGCAGAATTAAAGAAAGCAATGCTTTATGTGGAAGAGATTTTTTTGATCTATCTTCAGATTTATCAGAGGGGCATAATTTATCTCAAAACCCTTTAATTTCTGATGGCGGTAAAAGGCAGTGTGGAGATATCACATCTTTGCACTTTTAACTTTTCCAAGCCCTAAGATGTTTAAGGTCATGATGTTGTTAGGAATGTTCTAGACCAACATTTTAAGGGAACCCAGGCGCCCTTGTACTGGGAAGAGAGTTTCATAAATCAACCAATGACATTTATTGAGCACTTACTATGTGCAGAGTACTCTACTAAGTGCTTGGGAGAGTACAATACAACCCAATTAGCAGACGTGTTACCTACCCATGAAAATACGTAGAGGTTGAATCTCCCTCCCTCCCCGCATCCCCCGAGTCAATAAATATCTGCACAACTAATGGTGGAGCAAGGTTTATAGCTGCTAAGACTGCCCAAGACTTGAAGATATATGGAGTTCTGCTGTGGGCTTTATCAACCAAAGCCCTGTTGGAATGGTACTTAAGAGGACAGATGCCCTCTTAAGCAGCCAAATTCTAAATCATCTACAGCTTTTGAAAGCAAGTAGGAAGCAAGTGAAACATAATGGAACACAGATGTATTTTGTTTTATGCAACCTGTACTTTTAAAAAGCAAAACAGCTACTGGAGGGTCTCTCTTCTCTAAAACTTTAAAACTTTAAAAATAGTCAGAAGTAACTCCGAGTATAACTTGCAGACATCCAAAATGAAGGTATAAATGCCCAGTTGTTGAGCAGCATCATTTAGAAAATCCGGTCATATCAGAAGATACCTATTGGTCAGCTATCAAATGGAAAAGAGAGAGAAGCAAACTGAAATGGGGAGAAAAAAATATTATGTTGCTTTGGTTTGGAGAAAGTTGTTTTAGTTTTGGGGTCTAGACCACCAAAATGATGACTTGAATGAGACTGCTGTTATTTATTGTTTGTTTTGGCAGTTAAAGTTGCCATACCTATTATTCATTTTATATCAGACCATTTCAAAGTCTTCTATAAATTCACTGCCTAATAGATAGACTTGAAGAAACATTAAACCTGAAATATTAACTGTAGCCATTGCAATTTCAAAGACAATGGATACGCTGAGGATTTCTTGACACTTCTTATTCATAATGGTTTAAGTGTGGCCAAGGCAGTGGGAGTTAGACTCTTAATCAGTTAATGGATTGAAGCTCTCGCTAAAATTTGCTGCATTCAATCTTGTTAGAGCAGAAAAGATTTTTCTAGCTCAATCCCCCAAGTTCCAGACCCAAGTAAGGGAGTCAGAATGAACAGCTGCATATAAAAAGCCTCATTTTTACCAACTTTTTCAGGATTTCTAGTTCTGCTTGCTAACTTAGTGCAAAGGTGGATTTTCCTGCCTCTTTCATATACCACATTTCCTGTCTACCGCCCTTTGATTTGACTTTTGCAGGTTCAGTGAGAAGCAGCATGGCTTAGTGGGTAGAGCAGTGGGCCTGGGAGGCAGAAGTATCTGGATTCTAACCCTGGATCTGCTGTGAGACCTTGGGCAAGTAATTTCTCGGTGTCTCAGTTCTCTCATCTGTAAAGTGGGGATTACAGACTGTGAGCCCCATGTGGGACTTGAACTGTGTCCAAGATGATTAACTTGTATCTATCCCAGCCCTTAAAAAAGGGTTTAGATGTAACAGCAACACTTCTTCATGGAGCCATATAGAGTATTGAAATAGATCATCAGATGGATGGATTTTCCAGACAATATGGGACCCACTGGTTTCCTCACGAGATGAGGGATCCAAGATAGCCATCCTTCCCCAGAGGCCTCAGTGTCTGTGTCCCTAATTGTATCCTAATTAGCATCTAACATCTTCATCCTTGTGTGGCACAGAATCCTTTTGATTTTAAACATCATCACTGAGGCCACCTGCTTCTGCTCAAGAGTCATTCGGTCAGTGTTATTTATAGAGTGCTTAGCGTGTGCAGAACACTGAACTAAGCACTTGGAAGAGTACAATACAATAGTGAATAGACCCATTTTCTACCCCAAAGGAGGTGTGTTCTAGGATGGGAGACAAGCATTAAAATAAATTACGGAGGTGGATGTGTACCTCAGAGCTAAGGGGCTCAGGGTGGGGTAACTAGTGATTGCTTTTAGGGTAGAGATACAACTTAGGGAAGGCCTCTTGGAGGAGATGTGATTTTAATTTGGCTTTGAAGGTGGGGAGAATGAGGAGGAGGGAGTTTCAGGCCAGAGGGAGGATAGGGGCAAGGGGTCTGCAATGAGATAAGCGAGATTGGAGGTACAGTGATGCAGTTGGCATTAGAGGAGCCACGTATTGTAGTAGGGAATCAGCAAGGTAATGTAGGCAGGGGCAAGCTGATTGCTTTAAAGACAATGGTAAGGAGTTTCTGTTTGATGTGCAGGTGGATGGGCAACCACTGGAGGTTTTTGAGGAGTGGGGAAATGTGGCCTGAAAGATTTTTCAGAAAAATGATCCAGACAGCAGATTGGAACTGGAGTGGGAAGAGGCAGTAGGCTGAGAGGTAATAGTATTAATATCATTAATTATTAAGCCTTTACTGTGCACAGCACTGGGTTGCCAAAATAGGAGCTGCATGGGAAGACTGGAATTCAAGTCAGAACTCGGAGGAAGTAGCAATAATAATAATAATATCATTATTATTCTTATTATGGTATTTGTTAAGCACTTACTATGTGCCAAACACTGTTCTAAGCGCTAAGATAAATACAAGGTAATCAGGTTGTCCCACATGGGGCTCACAGTCTCAATCCCCATTTTACAGATGAGATAACTGAGGCACAGAGAAGTTGTGACTTGCCCAAGGTCACGCGACAGACCAGTGGCGGAGCCGGGATTAGAACCCACAACCTCTGACTCCCAAGCCTGTGCTCTTGCCACTAGGCCATGCCGCTTTTCTTAGGTAGAGATCTACATATGACTTCTAGATTCTGAGGTCTTTGTGGGCTGGGACCGTGTCTACCAACTCTGCTGTGGCTCACTGGAAAGAGCCGGGGCTTTGTAGTCACAGGTCATGGGTTCGAATCCCAGCTCTGCCACTTGTCAGCTGTGTGACTGTGGGCAAGTCAGTTAGCTTCTCTGTGCCTCAGTTCCCTCATCTGTAAAATGGGGATTAACTGTGACCCTCACGTGGGACAACCTGATTACCCTGTATCTACCCCAGCGCTTAGAACAGTGCTCTGCACGTAGTAAGTGCTTAACAAATACCAACATTATTATTATTATTACTCTCCCAAGTGCTAGTCCAGTATGCTGCACACAGTAAGTGCTCAATAAATTCTGTTTAGTGTGTGCCGTCCTCAGAGAGACTCAGAAACGATTTTGAAAAGTGCTGTGAGAGATTGCCATGACATGAAAATGCCAAAGGAGGATGGTGACAAACTGAGGTAGGTTGCACAGTGTCCAGCCCAGAATTCTGTCTGACTTTGATTCAGTCAGATGGGGAACGAACAAAGGGCTTGACTATCCAGAATTTGGACGATTTTTCCCCTTACCCCCCAAAAACATCACGAGTTGGCTGGCCAAATGTTAGTGCTGAAAATTTTCTCAGTTGGGTCATGTGGGTTCTTGGTACAGAAGTTGTCCATGGTGTGTATGAGGATACCATGATTTGCGCTGCTGTCTCTCTGGGGTTCCCCGGGCAATGCTGGCAGCTTTTTGAGTCACTCCATGCACTAGTTAACTAAAAGTTTTGCTTACTCCATGCAATTTCTCCTTTTAGTCTTGTCTTTTAGGGCAGACCTTTTAAGCTGCCTTAAAAAAACAAACTATTACGCTGATTTGAGTCTTACTGAAATGACAGTTGCTCAGAAATAAGGCAGGTTTTCTATCCTGTTTAGAGCAGCAATCCAACAGTAACACGAAAGATGACCTGCAAATACATTGTTCTCACAAAAAAATGAAATCCAGCCATTAGAGTATTATAAGCCAAATTCTTTGCTTACTGAAGCTTTCTGTGGTATGCAGTTTGTGATAAATTTATCAAATGCCAGACAAACTGAACATCTCATTTAGATAAATGTGACTTTTTTTTCCCTCCCTTAATTTCCATGTAGACTCCTGGGATCTCAAATTTTATCTTATCTTAGCAGGTCTCTCACTTCTGTTTACAATTTTTGGTATCCAGAGTTCTCCCAGGCTAAACTTGGGATGGCTTCCCCCCACCCTTTTTTGGGGGGGAGGGGTAGAGGGGAGGAAAGCAGGACCAAGGACACCATCCAGTCAATGAGCAATACTTCTCAACAGACTGGTGCACAGCTCCTTTAAACGGTGTTGTGTTCACCAGGCAGCCAATTTAGGGAGACAGGCTACCTCTCTGCAGGCTGTTAGTAGTGGAACTCTTATGATAACCACTATCAGCATAGAGCATTGTTCTTTAATGGGATAAGGTCATGGGCAGCTGTAAAGTATTCAAGTGTAAATCCTCAAATTACAACTGCAAGTTATGTTTGAAACCCAAATCGTTAGCTATAAATGTTGGAATGCTTAAACTATGTTTGATTGGAACCATCCATGTCTATTCAAGGAGCAATCCTATCTCTAGGAAGATTTGTGGATGGATATTAAGTTGCTTAGAAAAATCAGTCAGTTGAAGTAGCATTGCCTGGTGAATAGAGGATGGCCTGAGAATCAGAAGAACCTGGGTTCTAGTCCTGCCTCTGCCACTTGAGTGCTGTGTGACTTTGGGGAAGTCACTTCTTCTCTGGGCCTCAGTTACTTCATCTGTAAAATGAGGATTTAAGACTGGAAGCCCCTTTCATTCATTCAGTTGTGTTTATTGAGCGCTTACTGTGTGCAAAACACACAGCCCCATGGACTGTGTCTGACCTGATTACCTTGTATCTACCCCAGTGCTTAGAACAGTGCCTGACACATAGTAAGCGCTTAGCAAATACCAAAAAAAAAATTGTAAGGATTGTAATCGTAGTTAGTTCTTCCTGGCAGTTCACTTCATCCTCAACATAAGCCTCATTTATGGATTATGAGACCATGTGAACAGTACATTAAGTACTTGGGAATGGACAAAAGCTAAAGTCATGGTCCCAGTTTTGAGGAATTTATAATCTAATTTCTTATAAGGGATGTTCCTTATATAAACTGCAATTGGATTTTTTTTCAAGTTCTGCTGGCTGAACATTCCTGCTAACAAAGGTGTTTTAAAAAGCAAATTAATTAGACTTACCTCCTCCAAAATGAAAGTTTTTTGGGGGGCAGTGACAGAGAATGTTTTGCAATTAAGAAGCAGCCAATGTTTTACAGTATTTTGGCAAGAAAGTGTGAGGATTTTCAGGCTCAACTGATGAAAGACTGCCTGAATGCATTTTTCATCTTCAGGGTCATTTTCTGAGTATCTTTCAGCTGGATGGGTAGGGGAAGTGAGAGACCAGAAATATCTGGCTCTTTCTCTCCTGACAACCCCAGCCCACCAGCACGCAACTCCCCACCCACTCATTTGCAATTTGGGACGTGGCTTTCATTGTCCCCACCAATCATGGTATTTATTGAGTGCTTATTATGTGCAAGGCTTTGTACTAAGCACTTGAGAGAGTACAGTGTAACAGAATTAGCAGTCACATTCTCTGTCCATAAGATCCAAGTCACATTTGTTCTTTGGGGAATATCATGCCTTAACATTCTTTCCCCCCCACCCTCACCCCCTTTTCCCTCAGCAGATGTCCCAGTTCTCTGTTTTCATGTCTTGAGGTATGTGTTTCTGTGATTTAGAGGTTGCTCTCGCCAAACGGACACCTCACGTGGCAGAACCGATTCTGACTCAATTTATTTAGATGCTGTCTCTATCTTTGGGTTAACTTTCCATAACCTGTTACCTTGCCTTTCGCACATCCCTACCAGCTATTCATCATCCTTATTTCATCCATTTTTCCTTTCTCTCTCTTCCTCCATCTCTGTCCCTCTTTTTCCTACTTTTCCTCTCCTGACCTTTATGTTAGTCATTTGACAGGCGGGGGCTCTTGTATCAGATCAGCTCAAGCAAAACTTCCTTATTTGGATGGATGAGCCTGGAGGCAGCCTTACAGACCTGCAGAAATAGTTCCGTTAGCCCCCGGGTCCTTTAAAAAAGATGTTAGTCTTTGTCGCCAAAGCTTGTGACACTTAGCTCTTCCAGAATAATCAAATGTAGCCCCTTGTGGAATAATTCAAAAGGTGACGCACATTAAAATGTAATGAGTAAATGAGGAAACGGAACACCAGGCTGGGATTCTTAACAAGAGCCCGATATGTCTTAGTGGATCAGTGATGCCTAAAAGTGTCCATTTTTAAGTGCCAGAGACAGTGTGCTCAAGTCACTTGGCTGCCGAATTGAAGGAGATCCAGATGTTGGTGTAAGTTTGACCAGAGGGGAAAATATGGTGATGGATGGGAAGAGCAGGAAACTCTGTCTTCCCTTTGTCCTCAGGAAAAAAAGGTGGGAATAATATCCTTTATACCTGGAGGGAAGAAGAACATCCATTGGAATTGAGTTCATTCAGGACACCACATAGAAAAAGTCTACCACCTCCAAGAAGCATTCGTAGTTTAACTCTGGTGCATCTAACTTCGTCCAGGTCACTGATTACCTAAACTCTCTCTTTTTGAGGAGACATTATTCTTTTTCCTGCTGTGGTTCTCCTAACTTCCATCTTGCAACGAGGGGTTGTAGGCAAAGAGAGACCAAGCAAGAGTGTGTAGTTTGTCCATTGTAAACCATTACATTACGACTGCTGCAAAAGCAGCTGAACCCCATGTACTGTTGGCAGTACTTCTCCCCTCTTACCACTGATGTTGGCACAAAGCTCAGACTGAATGGCATGCACCCGAAAAAAGGGCACTACTGATTTTCATGGGCAAAGTGTACATGAGAGTCTCTCAAAGACACATTAATGAATGCAGCCTCTCCACTGGCTACACCATTTTGAAACTAGTGGACAACTCTTACTACCCCTTTGACTTTCACGTTCTCTGCTTGTATTAGTTGAGTTTTCTGTGACAAATAATTACAATAATAATAATAATAATAATCCTGGCTCTGCCACTTGTCATCTGTGTGACTGTGGGCGAGTCACTTAACTTCTCTGTGCCTCAGTTACCTCATCTGTAAAATTGGGCTTAAGACTGTGAGCCTCACGTGGGACAACCTGATTATCCTGTATACCCC
Organism: Ornithorhynchus anatinus; assembly: GCF_004115215.2. Taxonomy (NCBI): domain Eukaryota; kingdom Metazoa; phylum Chordata; class Mammalia; order Monotremata; family Ornithorhynchidae; genus Ornithorhynchus; species Ornithorhynchus anatinus. The sequence goes on from NC_041741.1 coordinate 41,469,460, forward strand.
AGTGCTTAGAACAGTGCTCTGCACATAGTAAATGCTTAACAAATACCAACATTGTTATTATTATTAATAACAATAATTCTGGTATTAAGTGCTTACTGTGTGACAGGAGCTGTACTAAGCTCTGAGGTAGAGAGAAGCAAATCGGGTTGGACACAGTCCTTGTCCCACATGCGGCTCACTGTCTTAATCCTCATCTTACAGATGAAGGAACAAGCACAGGGAAGTTAAGTGATTTGCCCAAGGTCACACAGCAGACAAGTGGCAGAGCTGGGATTAGAACTCAGGTCCTTCTGATTCCCAGGCCTCTACTCTATCCATTAGTCTAGGCCGCTTCTTGGCAATTGTTTTTCCACGTTGGTGCTCCACTGCGATAGAGGAGGATGAATTTGAACTAGGGAGTGAGGCTTTACCTAGGCAGCAGAGTCAGAGATCCCCACTACATTTAGTTTACCTTATCGGAGATAAATTGGAGGGGAGGGAAGGGGAGGGAGAGCTTTTCTCCCTCTTAGAGGCGCGTTGACTTGAATCAGAGAGCACCTGTCCCTTAGTCATCTCCCAGAGAAGAATTTATCCAAGATTGGGATTAAACTGGTAGAAGAAGGGAAGGGATGGGAAAGGACAGGTGTGTAAATGCATTGAGCCTCCAAAGGAGCAATTCTACTGTATCCCAAACCAGACATTCTCTTATGCCTCCCAGGAATTATATGGAAATTAGTGAGGTGAGATGAAGATGAGTTTTGATATTTTTTTTTCCAAATGCAAAGGGCTATTGGATTCAATATTATTTTGGTGTTATGACCATGAAGAGCTTTGTAGCTGTGATGTAGGACAGGGCAGAGTAGGGAAGGAAATTGACTGTGTCTTCTCATTTTACACCCTGCCAGACTTTAACTATGGCCTTTGCATTTTTAATAGCTGAGTTTGCTGCCTAGAACAGATAAACACGAAACACGCTTTTCATAATCTTCATTGTCCTGCACATGGTGACCCAAAATTTAGGCCAAATTCAGTTTCGTGCAAGAAAAGCCTGTAAATACAATCCGAAAAGGTAAACTCATAGCTTTTATAAGAATTAAAATAACTCTGAAATGCGGAGCATCTAAATACCAATTCAAATATTGTATATGTCAATCTCTTATTAATAATAATAATGGTACTTATTAAGCACTTCATGCCAAACACCATTCTAAGCACTGGGGTAGATACAAATTAATCAGTTTGGAAACAGTCCCTGTCCCACAAGAGGTTCATACTCTTTATCCCCATTTTACAGATGAGGTAACTGAGGCCCAGAGAAGTGAAGTGCCTTGCCCAAGGTGTCACAGCAGACAAGTGTCAGAGCCGAGATTAGAACCCAGGTCCTGCTGACTACCATCCTGTGCTTCATCTACTAGATGATATTGTCTCTGAGTGTGTTAAGAAAAACATGTATTTGATTTGGAAATTTCAGCCTTCTATTTATAATTGAGAAATTACCTCATATTTTTTTTCCTCTAAAGAAGGTTGTATCCTTTCTGGGTGTATCTCCTGAGAAGCAGAGAGTGATGCTATTTCTAACGACATTAATCCCAGCCAGAAAGATATGCTTCATGCTCTCTAACCCCAACAAATATGTTCTGTCTTTCAACAGAATAGAATACAGCCTTGAGTGGGGTGAGTGCTAGCTCCCTCCTGGTCTCTCTGAAAAGGAGGGGTTCAGAGGGGAAAGAAAGCTCCTTTTGGACATGAGGCATCTCTCTCTCTAGTGAACTGTTGATTTACTTGTTTCCTCGCCATTTTCCATATCTTAAAATAAGCTATGTACTAAACCAATCCCATCTCTTCTTCACTTGTTAGATTTCAGATCGCAAAGTTTTCACTAACAGGAGCTAAAATCAAACCGGTCTTGAAAATAATGGCATATGTTGGTTTAATTCAGGTTGTTAATTTTTAAACTTGGATCCATGGCAGCTCGAAAGTAATGTTGGTATTTGTTAAGCGCTTACTATGTGCAGAGGACTGTTCTAAGCGCTGGGGTAGATACAGGGTCATCAGGTTGTCCCACATGAGGCTCACCGTCTTCATCCCCATTTTACAGATAAGGGAACTGAGGCCCAGAGAAGTCAAGTGACTTGCCCACAGTCACACAGCTGACAAGTGGCAGAGCTCGGACTCGAACCCATGACCTCGGACTCCCAAGCCCGGGCTCTTTCCACTGAACCATGCTGCTTCTCTAGTGTCACTGAAGATGAGCTGAGCCTGCCTATTGAGGTCAGATTATGGTGATGCATTTGGGTCCTCTCATACAGCATTGATCCTACTTTTTTAACAGATGGTATTTATTAAGTACTTACAATATGCCAGCCACTGTATTAAGTGCTGGGGTAGTTACAAGCTAATCAGGTTGGATGCAGTCCATATCCCATATAGGGCTCACAGTCTTAAACCTCATTTTACAGATGACGTAACAGGCACAGAGGAAGTGAAATGACTTGCCCAAGGTCACACAACAGAGAAATGGTGGAGCCAGGACCTTCTGACTTCCTGGCCCATGCTCTATCCACTAGGTCACGCAGACTTTGCAGACTGTTTTCAAACCCTCATTTTCTGCTTTTCTCTGCAGCCCCCAGGGCTGTCCTCAGGGAGAGGGGAAGGATGGTCTCCCTCACCCCCAGCCCCTTCCTCTGGGATTGGCTTACCAGCTAAGGAAGTCTCCTGAATGGGACAAGGGAAGCTGCCTCACTTCTGGGCACCTCAAATTCTGTTTCAGATGTATTTGTTACACTATCTTCTGTTTGTTTTCTGTTTTTTTATTTTCCTCCAACTTGGTTATCGTTATGTTAAATACTACTCTTGGGTGCAAAACATTTCCCCAGGTGGTATCCAATTAAAGCCCAATGAAACAGCCCAGACAAAAGTCCAGAATAAAGGAAGTTAGAACCTCCCCGGCAACACATCCGCACCCACCCATAGAGGTCTGCTTAACTCAGTTTGAAGGTTCATAATACATTTTGGGAGTTTCCGTCTCTGCCACAAAGCATCTTCTGGGGTCTGCAGCAACAGAGACAAGCAGAGATGATGGCCTTTTCTCTTCCTTATCCTTAAAACAGGATCTGAATGCTATCTCTGAGTCCTCTCCGCCCCTCATCTGGCTCCTCTCATAAACGCTGTCTCTGGTTTCCCAATCTACTATTCCCACCCTCACCACCCTGTCCCGCCCTTTGTCCATACCCTATACCTCCCTAATCTCTCCCCACACCAGATCAGCTTCCTGCCTCTGAAGGGATAACACTGACTCTACTAATTCAGTGGCACATCTGCAGCTTCTATTCAGGCCAGAGGCAGGAGCAAGAGAGGAGCGGGGAATGCCGTACCAACTCCAAGAAAAGCAGGGAGATATTTGGATCGCCACTACTTTGCTTCATATATTTATTGAGCCCCCCTAGGGCTCTCCTAGGTCAAGAACTAGGAACAGTCTCCGCTGAGTCATGCCTCTGGTTGCCTTATATCTCTCAGGGCTCCATCCAAGGAGTCCAGACAACACGATTCACCGCCGGGGCTGAGAGAGGGGTAGCAATTAGATTAAAGTACATTTAATCTCTCTTTAATTAGAAGACATGCTAAATTAAAAGGCCCGAAAGTGATTCCACAGATGTCAGCTTGCTCTGCGTTATTCATTGGGGTGACAACTTAATGTTCTGCTGGGCCCCGTGTCTGATGGTGGTATTCTCTCCTGCATATTACACTCCTGCAACCCGACCCATACATAGATGTCACTGCACCATGCTGCCCTCACTATTGCTTGCATCAGACACGGTTTCTCTAGAAAGAACGAAAACCTCCGTCTGCCTAAGAAGTCCTGAATAGTGCCCTTGGAAACTTAAGTCTCCGCTGCTAAATATAGGTCACCGAACACCTTTGAAGCCCTCCTCCCTTTTCCAACTTTAGTCTCTCCCACTCTTCTGATACCTTCAGTCATATTTATTGAGTACTTACTGTGTACAGAGCACTGTACTAAGCACTTGGGAGAGGTCAGTATAAAAGAGTTGCTAGAAACTTTCCCTGCTTATAGTGAGTTTACAGTTTAACTTGCAGTCTACTGTCTATAGTCTAGACCTGGTGAAAGGAAGCTCACACATCATGACTCTGTTCCAGAATGGCTCCTTACTTGTGTGTAGAGGAAGCAGTGTGACCTAGCTGAAAGAGTACGGGGCCAGGGTCCAGAAAATCTGGTTTCTGATCACATCTTTGCCACTTGCCTGCTTGTGAGACTTTGGGCAAATAACCTAATTTCTCTATGCCTCAGTTTCTTTGTCTATAAAGTGGAGATTCGACACCTTTTTTCCCTCCTGCCTAAGACTGAGAGATCAGTATTGGACAGGGACTGTGTCCAATCTGATCATGTTGTATCTCCCCCACAGTATAATAATAAGAAGAATGCTCAGCCCACAGTAAGCATTTAACACATACCACAATTATTATTGATAAGGCTGAGATCTCTTGATGGGGGGACCCTGTGGCTTATGATGGGGGAAAGGGACAAGTTAGAAGATTGATCTGTGGTTTGAGAGAGGTCCCGGCCTCATTCTAAGTCTTATTCTGTGTCTGGGCTTAGAAATTCATTTATTAATGGCCAGATGGCATGGGTAATTTTAAGGAGCCTCACTATTGTGAGGCTTGAGACCTGAGACCAAAAAAATCTGGATAGATATAGTGGGGTGATTAGTGTTTTAATGAAATTGGAGCCTCTCTGGGTAGGTTTCTCAGGTCGGTTTTTATCACCCTGTGTCCCTAGCTGTGATCAGTCAGTCAATCAGTTATATTTATTGAGCATTTACTTTATGCAGAGCACTATACTAAGTGCTTGGGAAAGCCCAATGCAACAGAATTGGTAGATATGTTCCCTATCCACAGTGGCTTTACAGTCTAGAGAAGGACAGACTTTAACATAAATAAATAAATTACAGATATGTTCATAAGTGCTTTTGGGCTGAGGGATAGGGTGAATCAAGTGCAAGGACAATGCAAAAAGGAATGGGAGAAGAGGAAATGAGGGCTTAGTCAGGGAAGGCCTCTTGGAGGAGATGTGCTTTTGATGAGGTTTTGAAGGTGGGGAGAGTGATTGTCGGCTATGAAGGGGGAGGGTGTTCCAGGCCAGAGGCAGTGTGTGGGTGAGAGGTCAGTGGAGACATAGAGGAGATCGAGGTTCAGTGAGTAGATGGGCATTAGAGGAGCAAAGTGTGCGAGTTTGGTTGTAATAGGACAGCAGTGAGTGCAAGGTGATTGAGTGCTTTAATGCCAAGTGTAAGTAGTTTGTTTGAAGCCCAGGTGAATGGGAGACCACTGCAGATATTTGAGGAGTGGTGAAACGTGGACTGAATGGTTAAATTGAGCCTGGGTTGAACTGCCTGCTATGGGGGAGAAGAGAGAAGTGGGCCAATTTTTCCTCCAGCCTTGTGTTGCACTTCCCATATCCCTCTCAGCGGGCTTTCTCCCTAAGGAGGCCCAGGTTCTAGTCCCAGCTGTGCCACTAGGCTGCTGTGTGCCCTTGGGCAAGTCACTTAATCTTTCTGTGCCTCCGTTTCTTCATCTGTAATATGAGGAACTTGGTATTTCTACCTCTTATATTGTAGGCCCCTGTCCCACAAGGGCCGTATCCAGTCTGATTATTTGGTGTCTACTCCAGTGTTTAGCACATAGTAGGCCCTTAATCGATGCCGTAATCTTTGGATCCTAATTGGGAAGAAACTCATGAGTCCTTTGATACCATTTAACTTCTTTATTTCGATACAGTACTGTAGATAGATTCCCTACTGTCTGTTAGAGTATCTTGCCCAAAGGCAGTGGGATAGACTAGATGTTCTTTTAAGATCCCTTCCGGTGATGTGTTCAGATGTATTACTTATTTAAATGTATCCAAATATGCACTCACTCCAGCAGGCTCTCAGCCCATCGACACCTATTTTAAAACAATTATGAAATATCAAGACAGCAATTACCCATGCACAAGGGAGCTCACTCTTTCCTTACACATCAATTCCAGGAAAGGACAGCAACGACTAAGTAGCTCCCTGAGCTAATTCTCCAGAGGAACCAGCCCAGAGGAATGGTGGTGTTTCTGGGCACCAAGCCCAGAGACAGTGCATACACACTCCATCAGCTCGAGGCTTGGGTTCTCAATTCTAAGGTCCTTCTATTGAGAATACGCTGCCTGTTACCTGAGAGCATACTTCTAGAGGCTATTGGCAGACAAGCCTCATCACATCTCTGTTGTCAAGATATTCCCCAACTAGAGAACAGCTAGGTGACAGCGTGGCTCAGTGGAAAGAGCACGGGCTTTGGAGTCAGAGGTCATGAGTTTGAATCCCAGCTCTGCCACTTGTCTGCTGTGTGACCTTGGGCAAGTCACTTCACTTCTCTGTGCCTCAGTTACCTCATCTGTAAAATGGGGATGAAGACTGTGAGCCCCACGTGGGACAACCTGATTCCCCTGTGTCTACCCCAGTGCTTAGAACAGTGCTCTGCACATAGTAAGAGCTTAACAAATACCAACATTATTATTATTAGTGTGTGGAAACTGCTGCTCCTATTTCTATGTGTCAAGATTTGCTGAAATGAAACATAGGCTTTCAAAATCTTATGTGAGAGGGGAGGGGTCTTTTCAACAAACCATTCTCCATATGTTCTCGACTGGTGGCCAAAAATGCCCTTCAGACCAGTGGATCGGAATAATAATAATGATGGTAAATATTAAGTGCTTATTATGTTCCAGGCACTGTACTAAATGCTGGGATGGATACAAAGAAATTGGGTTGGACACAGTCCCTGTCTGAAATGGGGCTCACAGTCATAATCCCCATATTACAGAAGAAGTAACAGAGACCCAGGCAAGTGAAGTGACTTGCTCAAAGCCACACAGCAGACAAGTGGGAGAGTCAGGATTAGAACCCATGACCTTCTGACTCATAGGCCCTGGCTCTCTCCACTATGCCATGCAGAAGCCACTCTCTGGTTCACTCCAGGGCTTCGCTCGTCTGTGGCACCACCATGGAACAGATGCCGGAAATTGGGATCTTGGGAATGAGCCTGGATTGTAGTCTGTGGGGTGTCACAGAATAGGTTATTCAGTCTGTCACTAAACCCCGTCGGTTCAACATTCACAACACTGCTAAAATCCTACCTTTCCCTCCCACCTAAACTGCTACCACCTTAATCCAAGTCTTTCTTTTATCCCACCGTGATTACTCTGTCAGTCACTTTGCTGACCTCCCTGCCTCCTGTCTGTCTCTCCCCACTCCAGTCCATACTTCACTCTGCTGCCCAGATCATTTTTCTACACAAGCATTCAGGCCATTTTTCCCCTCTCCTCAAGAAGCTCCAGTGGTTGTCCATCCTCCTCTGCATCAAACAGAAACTTTTTACCATCGGCTTTAAAACACTCAGGCACCTTGCCCCGTGGTACAACCCAGACCTCTCACTTGGTTCCTATAATGCCAACCTGCTCACTATACCTCGTTCTTGTCTGTCTCCCCGCCGACCTCTCGCCCACATCCTGCCTCTGGCCTGAGGCCCTCTTCATATCTGACAGACAATCACTCTCCCCATCTTCAAGTCCTGCTGAAGGCACGTCTCTTTCAAGAGGCCTTCCCTGACTAAGCTCTCATTTCCTCGTCTCCCACTCCCTTCTGCATCATCCTGATTTGCTCATTTTATTCACCCTGCCTCAGCCCCACAACACTTACGTATGAATCCATAATTTATGTATATCACTGTGTGTCTCCCCCTCTAGACTTTAAGCTCACTGTGGGCAGTGAATGTGTCAACCAACTCTGTTGTATTGTACTCTCCCCAGTGCTTAGTACAGTAAGTGCACAGTAAATATGATAGATTAATTGGTTGTTGCTAGATAGCTTTTATCTTGGGCCGAGCTTAGACGGTGTCATTAAAATCCAGGGGAGCCCTGGTCATTCATCCCCTCTTTCTAGGCAGCTGTGTTCACCATCACATCCATCAGTTAATGCTCATAGTTTGGGACAGAGTCAGGCTATCACCCTGAGAAAGAGATATGATGATGGTGATGGTATTTGTTTAAGTGCTTACTATGTGCCAAGCACTGTTCTAAGCACTGGTATCAGTTTGCCAAAGGTGACCTTGAAATCAGACACCTAGTATAGTGCTCTGGCAACAATAAGTGCACAGTAAGTAGTGTTGACTGAGGTATTTAATTGTGGTATTTGTTATGTGCTTACTATGTGTCAAACACTATACTAAGCACTGGGGTGGATACAAGATAATTGGGTCCTACATAGGGCTTCCAGTCTAACTAGGAGGGAGAACAGGTATTGAACCCCGTTTTGCAGAAGAGGGAATTGAGGCACAGAGAAGTTGAGTGATTCTCTCAAAGTCAAACAGCAGGTAAGTGTTAAAGCCAGCATTAGAACCCAGGTCCTCTTACCCCCAGGCCCATGATCTTTCCTTTTTCTGATTGGAGGTGATGCCCTGTGCCGAAACCCCCCCCAAATAATTTGAGCTCTCTACAGCTGGACCAAAAAGGATAGATTCAGACGTCTGGACACATCTCTGGGAAGCCTTGAAGCCTTTGGGGAAGCAAGATAAATAAGTACAAGTACCGGCAAACGAGTAAAGGGATTTAATGAAGAGGAGCAGGATCAATTACTTTTCTTAGTCAGTGAGGCTGCAATAAGAGCTGTAGCTGGAGTGGGACTGATTAAGGTTAAACATTTGGAGAGCCCTGATACCTTTAGAAAGGGGACATGGAACTGCCAAGAGACATTATTGAATTCGCATCCCAGTAGTTCTTCCAGGGTCTTGCAGGACCACCCTTTTTTAAGGGCTGTGTTAGCAGTCAGTTAATCGGTCCATCAAGAAATTGAGCACGTCCTGTGTGCAGAACACAATTCTAAGCGCTTGGGAGAGTACAGTAGAGTTAGGTAGACACAATCCCTGCCCTTGAGGAGTTTACAGACTAGAAGGGAAACAGACATTTGCAGATGACTATGTACATAAGTGCGGTATTAACAGAAGTATATTAGCATGAAGGTATAGCACTTCTTTTAATTATTGGTGATATAATGCAAATAATTAAATATTAGTAATGAAACCAGTTGTTCTATAATGCAGACATCAGGCCTGGTGATACAATCCCATTGCTAGACTGTGTGTGAACTGCCCTTTTTTCTATATGCAGTGCTTATGGGCCAGTAGCCTTAATCTTCATCACCAGGAAGTGATGTGTATCTTGTAGCCTTTTTTCTATGGGGCCCAAAGCAGTTTACAGACTAATCTGGTTATTCTGGAGATATAGGCAGCCAATTTGGATATTTGGACTCCTTTTCCATATAGGGTAACATAAACCCAGGAAGATAAAGTTACTTTTTCCAGATTATTCAGTGAGTGAGTGACAAAGTCAGATTGATCCTACTGGTGATAGTAGCCAAAGGAGGGTTGCCACATGCCACATGGCAACCCCTTCCCATTCTCTGGAATGGTACAGGATAGTTTCAAGCTCCTCTTCATAGAGTTTAGGGATGGCATCAATCAATTAATCATACTTATAGAATGCCTACTGTATGCAGAGCACTGTACTAAGCTCTTGGGTAAGTACACTGTAACAGGTGGTGAACATGTTCCCTACCTAAAGTGATCTTACAGTCTAGAGAATGCTAGATTAAGCCCATTATACCATTTATTAATTATTTACAATATGTGTAGCACTATGCTAATAAACACAAGAGAGAATTTGTAGAAATTAATTTCTGTAAAGCTTCCTGACCCACAAAAGGACCTTAATCTAAAAGGGGAGAGGCTGACATAAGCTAAATTAAACAAATTTAGAAGCAGCGGTGCTTAAAAGTGACTTTAGGGGATTCCTCATCTCAGAATGCTGAGCCACTCAGGCTCCCCAGTCTAAACTCTTAATCATCCCAGAGTTCAAAATGTGATCCAGGTGGTTTCTGCCCATCCTCCACCCGTGTGGGGGGACAGGTGTAAGCAGAAGGCTGCAGATTGCTCGGGATATCAGGCTGTCCTGGCTAGCCCCAGAGCCCAGATTCTGAACCATCTCTGGCTGCAGGACACCATCAGTCAATTAATTGTATTTATTCATTCAATTGTATTTATTGAGCACTTACTGTGTGCTGGAGACAATACAACATAACATTAAGTGCCCAATAAATACGATCGAATGAATGGACATGTTCTGTGCCCACAGCAAGCATACAGTCTAGAAGGGAAGACAGTCATTAATATAAATAAATTTTGGGTAGGTACATAAGTGCTGTGGAGCTGAGGGAGACGTGAAAAGAGGGAGCAAATCCAAGTGCAAGAGTGAGGCAGAAGGGAGTGGAAGAAGAGGAATGAAGGCCTAGGGAAAGCCTCTTGGAGGGGATGTGCCTTCAGTAAGCTTCTTGAGGAACTCTTTAAGCTCCGTAAGGGTAAGGATCGTGTACTAATTTCATTGTTCTCCCCTAAGTGCCTTGTCTAATGCTTTCCACAAAGTGAACGCTCAATAAATACTGATTGATTGAGCACCCTGCTCTGAAGTCCACCTGGGATTTTACTGATATTTACCTGCAACCAGTCAGGATGGTTGAGAAATTCCCCAAACTGGGAATTTCCTGGGCAGAGTGGGACAAATATGGTCATTTGCCTATAGGGTTAAAGGTAAATTTCTAGAGAATCAACGGACTGGAGGCTGCAGAGATCCAAATAGCTGTCCAGTGCCGACAGCAGACCATAGCCAGAAAAGGAGGCGACCTGGCCCTCTCTAGATCCTGCCCTTCACCCCTCCTGAATATTCTTTTGTGAGCTTCCACGAGAGCAGGGCTTAAGGACTTCAGAGAGTACTTTAATGGTAGTGGCACATGCTAGATGAATTGTGGATTTGGAGTGTGTGGAAGGTGGTGTGAGGCATGGTTGGGCGAAGGGGTTGTGAGGGCCCCCAGGAGGTCGCAAGATGAAAAAAATCGAAGACCCAAAGGGATGTCATCTTTGCTCCAAAAGAAATGCTTCGTTTTAAAGGAAACCCTTATCTTAGGGGATGAAGACCGTATCTCCATTTTTCATCTTTTCTCTTGCAGCATTATGTAGGTTAATGCACATCAGGGTAGTTTTTCTGAAGGATTGAGCAGAGTTTTCCAGGAAAATAAAAGGGCAGGCTTGAAAAGATTTAAGAGGATTGTAAGGAGCACTGACTATCGGGACCCTTAGTAAAAGAAGCATATTCATCTTGTTTCTGTGACCTAATTCCCTTGCACATCTAGAGGTCAAGGCTCTTTGCTTAGGATTTTAGAGTTCAGGAAGTGTTTTTTTGGATTGAGATCAAGAAGCAGCATGCCCTAGTGGAAAGAACACAGGTCTGGGAGTCAGGTCCTGGTTTCTAATCCTGGCTTTACCACTTACTTGTTGCCTGACCTTGGGCAAGTTACCTAACTTCTTTGTGCCTCAATTTCCTCCTCTATGAAATAGGGACGAAATACCTGTTCTCCTTACTACTTGGTCTACGATCCCCATGTGGGTCAGGGACTGTATCTGACCTGATCATCATATATCAGTCTATCCCAGTGCTTAGTACAATGCTTTGAGAATAGTAAGTACTGTACAAATACCACAATTATTGTTATTTTGGGTTTTACGTGCTCAACTGCTTCATCTAGTATGCTTCTGCCGGTTGTTGAGTTTTAGCAGAGAGCATATCCCTTTCAAGAAATGCACCTTTTTGTCCATGCACAATAACAGCATTACCCATCTTGTTATAAAATTGCCTCATATATCACTCACCAATTCTAACCTACAATCCTCCATTGCTGTAAATTACCACCGCCTTTCCGGTGAACATTTTCGGTGTGTGTTTTATGGGGAATTAACTGGGAGTGCTCCAGAATTTTCTAAGAAATTATTTTGGGGTGAGAGTCTGCTGAATCGGAAAGAACACCTGCTCTTTGAAGAAGCTGGGTATAACTCTGTCTTTGTCAGCAACTGGCAAATTGTAAGGGGAAATTGGATTTCCCGTGGCTAATTTTGTGTTCAGTATGTGTGATAGTGGTCTCCCGTTTGACTATCTGTTATTGATATTTGGAGTCTTAAATTAAGGGTTTAACTAATCCATCCTTGAAAATAGTCACTTGAGTACTCTCCTTGAAGAAAGGCTTTTTTGCTGGGTGAACAGAAAAGCATATGGGCTTCATTCTTTGGATATTTTCCTAAGTGTCACAGGGGTTGCTACTTATTGACAAGATGATTTTTTTATATGACATTTGTAAAGTGCCCTACTCTGTACCAGGGTACTAAGTGCTGGAGTAAATAGAAACTAATCAAGTTGAACACAGTCCCTGCCCCACATGGGGCTCACAGTCTTAATCCCCATTTTACAGATGAAACAATGGAGGTACAGAGAAGTGAAGTGACTTGCCTCAGGTCACACAGCAATTGGTGGAGCTGGGATTAGAACTCAGTTCTTCCCATGCTCTCTAGGCCCCTCTGCCTCTCAGTTAACTGTGTGCCATATTTTATGTCTTGCTGAATCTGCCTCAGAGGACCCCTACTATCCAAAAGTGAAACTGGAAAACTGGGGCATTGCCTCCTGGTAACTGGAGACAAGTTGGCCTTGCCACTGAGATCCCTCCTTACCATGGAAGGTTTTCCCCACTCATAAGGAACTTATATTTCCATGGGTGTTATTAGGGAAAGAGACCAAACCTTGGTTATGAATTTAGTGCTCATTGTGTCAAGTATGCCTCCAAACGAGAAGGCATAGTTGGAGAGGGGAACAATTTTATTTTTATGATTCTTCGAGCCTCCTGAGCCGTGATGGTGCAGACAGCCGAGCTGTTGGTCCTTCGACTTCTAGAAAATTAAAGCTATTGATCATATTTCTGCAGGACAGGGACAAAATTAAAATATTCCTCTCGTAACTGGGGAATTGGTTTGCTTATCTTACAACATCAATATCCTATCTTATTTTGTTAAAAAAAAAATGAATGCACCATTGCTTTGTAATTAGGGCAAAGCTAGAATGATCCAATAAACACCATCCTCTCCATTTAGGTAAGTGGATTATTTGTCAGCATGTTTTCTTCAGTGCAACCGACTCAGGCTCTTTTTCATATTAGATGAAGATTTCAGAGACCCTGTCGTGGGTTAACTGACCTAAGCGTATAGTCAGTTTGCTTGAACGTACTTTTCAAGGGTAGGTGATGGTCAGATTTTATTTGTGTTCAGGATGGTATCCACAGTAATTAGTTGGGTGTGTTCTTGGTCATTGCAGGTCTCCTGAAGTGAGATAAATAATTCTGTGGACATGCCTTGAAGACTGGGCCTCCATAGCTCTTTTCTTTTTTTTATGGTATTTGTTAAGTGCTTACTGTGTACTAGGGACTGTACTAAGTACTGGGATAGATACAAGGGTGAGGCCCGAGACTTGGGTTCAGGGCCTCAGCCGGTCAATCATATTTATTGAGCGCTTACTCTGTACAGGGCACTGTACTAAGCACTTGGACAACAATATAACAGACACGTTCCCTGCCCACAATGAGATTACAGTCCAGAGGGGAGACAGACGTTAATATAAATAAATTATGGATATGTACAGAAGCGCTGTGGGGCTGGGCAGAACAGAAGGAGTGGGAAGAGAGGAAATGATGGCTTAGTCAAGGAAGGCCTCTTGGAGGAGATGTGCCTTCAATAAGGCTTTGAAGGTGGAGAGAATAATTGTTGGATATGAAAAGGAGGGCATTTCAGGCCAGAGGCAGGACATGGGTGAGAGGTTGGCAGTGACCTAGACAAGATGGAGGTACAAATGAGTAGGTTGGCATTAGAGGAGTGAAGTCTGCAGGCTAGGTTGTAGTAGGTGAGTAGCAAGGTGAGCTAGGAGGGGGCTTTGGTTGAAAAGGATCCTGTCCTGAGGAGGGATAAGTAAAGCGCTTCTGAAGAGCATGTGCTCTTTTTTCCTGGGTTAGCCTGGTCAGGTATTCATTCATTCAATAGTATTTATTGAGCGCTTACTATGTGCAGAGCACTGTACTAAGCGCTTGGGATGAACAAGTCGGCAACAGATAGAGACAGTCCCTGCCGTTTGACGGGCTTACAGTCTAATCGGGGGAGACGGACAGACAAGAACAATGGCACTAAACAGCGTCAAGGGGAAGAACATCTCGTAAAAACAATGGCAACTAAATAGAATCAAGGCGATGTACAATTCATTAACAAAATAAATAGGGTAACGAAAATATATACAGTTGAGGGGACGAGTACAGTGCTGTGGGGATGGGAAGGGAGAGGTGGAGGAGCAGAGGGAAAAGGGGAAAATGAGGCTTTAGCTGCGGAGAGGTAAAGGGGGGATGGCAGAGGGAGTAGAGGGGGAAGAGGAGCTCAGTCTGGGAACGCCTCTTGGAGGAGGTGATTTTTAAGTAAGGTTTTGAAGAGGGAAAGAGAATCAGTTTGGCGGAGGTGAGGAGGGAGGGCGTTCCGGGACCGCGGGAGGACGTGACCCAGGGGTCGACGGCGGGATAGGCGAGACCGAGGGACGGCGAGGAGGTGGGCGGCAGAGGAGCGGAGCGTGCGGGGTGGGCGGTAGAAAGAGAGAAGGGAGGAGAGGTAGGAAGGGGCAAGGTGATGGAGAGCCTTGAAGTCTAGAGTGAGGAGTTTTTGTTTGGAGCGGAGGTCGATAGGCAACCACTGGAGTTGTTTAAGAAGGGGAGTGACATGCCCAGATCGTTTCTGCAGGAAGATGAGCCGGGCAGCGGAGTGGAGAATAGACCGGAGCGGGGCGAGAGAGGAGGAAGGGAGGTCAGAGAGAAGGCTGACACAGTAGTCTAGCCGGGATATAACGAGAGCCCGTAATAGTAAGGTAGCCGTTTGGGTGGAGAGGAAAGGGCGGATCTTGGCGATATTGTAGAGGTGAAACCGGCAGGTCTTGGTAACGGGTAGGATGTGTGGGGTGAACGAGAGGGACGAGTCAAGGATGACACCGAGATTGCGGGCCTGCGGGACAGGAAGGATGGTCGTGCCATCCACGGTGATGGAGAAGTCTGGGAGAGGACCGGGTTTGGGAGGGAAGATGAGGAGCTCAGTCTCGCTCATGTTGAGTTTTAGGTGGCGGGCCGACATCCAGGTGGAGACGTCCCGGAGGCGGGAGGAGATGCGAGCCCGAAGGGAGGGGGAGAGGACAGGGGCGGAGATGTAGATCTGCGTGTCATCTGCGTAGAGATGGTAGTCAAAGCCGTGAGAGCGGATGAGTTCACCGATGGAGTGAGTGTAAATGGAGAACAGAAGAGGGCCAAGAACTGACCCTTGAGGAACTCCAACAGTTAAAGGATGGGAGGGGGAGGAGGCTCCAGCGTAGGAGACCGAGAATGATCGGCCAGAGAGGTAAGAGGAGAACCGGGAGAGGACAGAGTCCGTGAAGCCAAGGTGAGATAAGGTATGGAGGAGGAGGGGATGGTCGACAGTGTCAAAGGCAGCAGAGAGGTCAAGGAGGATCAGAATGGAGTAGGAGCCATTGGATTTGGCAATAAGGAGGTCATGGGTGACCTTAGAGAGAGCAGTCTCGGTAGAGTGGAGGGGACGGAAGCCAGATTGGAGGGGGTCTAGGAGAGAATGGGAGTTAAGGAATTCTAGGCATCGATTGTAGACGACTCGTTCTAAGATTTTGGAAAGGAAGGGTAGTAGGGAGATAGGACGATAACTGGAGGGGGAAGTGGGGTCAAGAGCGGGTTTTTTTAGGATGGGGGAGACGTGGGCATGTTTGAAGGCAGAGGGGAAGGAGCCCTTTGAGATTGAGTGGTTAAAAATAGAAGTTAAGGAAGGGAGGAGGGCAGGGGCGATGGTTTTAAGAAGGTGAGAGGGAATGGGGTCTGAGGCGCAGGTGGAGGGGGTGGCACTTGCGAGGAGGGAGGAGATCTCCTCTGAGGATACTGCAGGGAAGGATGGGAAAGTAGGGGAGGGGGTTGTTGGGGGGGAGGGGAGAGGCGGAGGGGTGACTTTGGGGAGCTCAGACCTGATCGTGTTGATTTTCGTGAGGAAATAGGTAGAGAACAAGAACTAGGGCTCCAAGCCTCCAACCCATGATTCCTCCAGTGATTCCCAAATGTGACCAGTTTCTTTACCACAGGGATCACTCTCCACTTTGGCAGAGTGGAAGATTCTTTCAGACAAAAGAGAGTCCTCTAGACTGTAAGCTCCTTGTAGGCAGGGAACACGTCTACCAACTCTGTTAGGTTATACTCTCCCAAGCATTTAGTGCAGTGCTCTGTGCACAGTAAAGACTCAGCAAATATATCGGTTGAAAAGAGAGTAAAATAATGAGGCAGTCATCCCAAGGTGGCTTAGTTACCATCTTCTTTAGTTCTATGGCTTGGTTCCTAAGTCTTGGGTGTCCCAGAGCAATGCCGTTTCAAGTTATCTGGCATTTTGGAGTCTCCTTGATGCTCCCATGCCTGGCTTTGATTTGGCTTTTATCTTTGATCACAATATAAAGATCCAGAGGTGTTCTTGTTAGAAAGTCCAACCAAAGCTCTACCAGAAAATCACGGCAAAGAAGATTGTTCTGAGGTTCTCATGCAGTTTTTTTAAACAATTTTATATTTTCAAATAATTTCAAAACAAAAGCAATGGCTGCATTTTAAAAAGAGGCTGTAGAAAATTGTGAACAAATTTATTTGGCTTAGCACAGGATGTAACCATATGGAGTCCAGATGTTCTCTATGCCTTCTCGAGGTAACAAATCCAGAGTCGTTTCAGGAAGAATTTGAGACTAAACAAATGAGGGGAATATGTAACCAAATACAATAGAACTTTTCAGAATACCCATTTTCCTCTCCTTCCCGCCGCCCTCCCCCATCCTGTGTCTACGTCTCCCTTCTGGGATCCTCCTCGAGGAACATTCGAAAAAGGAATAATAAGATAGAATAGGCTCCTAATTGTTTTCTTGTTGCACTTCAAGTTGGTTTAAGCAGCTATGGAATTAAGAGTTGTCCTCCTAGGGACTCAAATGCTTTGTTCTAGGAAGAGTAATAATTTAGATCATACTCCCCATCGACTTCCTTCTCCTTCAAACACTTTAGCACCAAATATGCTCTTGGTGTTCAGTAAATAATAGTAAACTAGTTCATCAACCTAAGTCTTATTGTTCAGTATTTCCCCCAAATCGAACTTCTGTTCTTTCCCCCTCTGGTGCTTTTGAAGTTGTACAGTATTGCTTGTTTCCACGACTCCTGTAATCCAGAAAAAAAAGATATATATGTTTTATTTTCTATGAGCCTCCTGCTAATGACATAGCACATATTAACAACCTGTTTTAATTAGAAGCGTGGGCATATGGAATTAGAGTGAATTGTGAGGTGTGAGGAAGAGATCATGAGGACAGATTTTAGGCTCGAATGTCTCCCGAACTTGCTACCAACGGAAGTCCTAAATTCCGAACTGAACATTCTGCCCTTTGACTCTTAGGATAGGGCCTTGGGTAATGAGATGTAGGAAAACTGCACTCCCCAGTTTTCCAGAAGATTTTAGCAGATGACACCCTAAGAGCTTATTCTAGAACCTAACCCCAGCTCCGCCACTTGTTTGCTGTGTGACCTTGGGCAAGTCACTTCACTTCTCTGTGCCTCAGTTACCTCATCTGTAACAGGGGGATTGAGACTTTGAGCCCCACATGGGACAGGAGCTGTGTTCAACCCGATTTGCTGATGTCCATCCCAACATTTAGTACAGGGTTTGGCACAAAGTAAACACTTAACAAATACCACAGTTGTTATTATCATTATTAGGCTAGTACATATCAGGTTAGTGAATATAACTAGTATATATTCAAGGAGGTAAGATAACCCAAACTGCTGCCAAAAGTGAGTCTGGGTGGTTGCAATTGCTCTCCAACAATTTTTATTTTTTCCCCTGATCATCCATTGTCATGACCAATATTCAGGCCATTCAGGCAGACACCAAACCCTGGTGGTTGTGATCATGGCTTGGTCAGGAGGTGGTTTCAGCATGTAAATGTTTCTTGAAGACCACCACACCTAATGAAGACCTATGGTGCTGTATGAAACCCGCACGTTAAGCCAAATTTGTAGTGGAGTGGAAAGTATCTTGGGAATTTTGGATCAGCCTGAGTTGAAACAGTCAAGGGTGTGGCCAGTGTTGGATCTGGGAAAGAGGGATGGCACTTCTCTGGGGAAACCCAGTCCAGGTAAAAAGGTGGACATTTCACCCAAGTCAACTGCCAAAGGTGTAGGGCATGCCGTTGTTTTTACAAACCACGTGTTTGTAAGAGATTTAGGAGGTAAATACGGACTGGAATAGTCATCCGTTAGATGGACCTGAGAGATAGGAGGGAGGTGGCAAGCTTTATCGTTCCTTGTTTATAGAGGTTGATTACCCCAGAATGGGCTGGGAGGAAGGCATTTGGTAGAGCAGAGCTGAAGGCTTCCTGACTCTAAAGGGACAGAGTTAAATCCACTGAGCTATGTGGCTTCTCTTTCCACCTGAAAAGAGGGACCTGGAATTTTTATAGATTTCTGCTGCTTCCAGAGGAGCTAGTTGTCCTTCCATCCATCTTGGGAAAGGAGGGCTGGATCCAGGATTGAGTTTAGGTGGACCTAGATGGCTCACTGCTGAGGACAAGGCAGTAAGAAGGAGACTAGACTCTGATGTCCCACCAAAAAGATGGGAAAAAGAATATCTGGACAGCAAATTGAAGAGAGGATGAAAAAATTTTGTAAGCCTTTTAAAAGCCAGCATCAGAAAGGCATGTATATGATAAAAATTTCCAGGTGAGCGGTTTGACACTCTACTTAGCAAGCTCTCTCATTTCAGCCTTTTGCTTCCCATCGAGGTGAATTCTAGAGCCATGGCTAGTAATCATCCAGAAAAAGAAATGACTTGTTTGCTGCTTTATCTGCAAATGCATCCAATCCCTTTGTCCAAATGTGAAGAGAGGAAATTGGTTTTATTTGTACCAACTGTTTGCATTTGCCCCTATTTAATACAGACAGCTAATTTAAGCATTAAGGAGAGTTCTGCGCCTTTAGAGATTAGAAAGCTAATGGGTAAAGTGTAAAACTAATGAATGTTTCTTCAGTCTTCTCTGAGTGGAGAAGCATACTGCTCATTTCTGCTCAAGGACTTGAGCTTCACAAATCGTGATGCTCATGTGGATATTTCTTGTTTGGGGTGGTAATGGGGCATGCAGTTAATACTCTTGTGGGTCGATGAATAGGGTCTGTTCCTTTAGGGCTGGCATTTTTCTTTCTGCATTGCTTGCTGTGTTCTTAGGCAGAATATTTCATTTCTGACTCTCGAGCAGAAAGCGGAGTTTATGTATGGGCACTACCAACACAGGGATGAGAGGTTATCCATACCAATCAATCAGTGGTATTTATTGAACCCTTACTGTGTGCAGAGCACTATACTGAACACCTTGGAGGGTACGGTCCAACACAGTCGGTAAACATGATCCCTGTCCATTATAATGAAGCTTATAGTCTATTACCAGCTCCCCCCCGCCAATTTTTCATTCACAATCAGTCGTATTTACTGAGTGCTTACTATGTGCAGACCCCTGAATTAAGCACTTGGGAAAGCACAATAAAACAAAATTAGCTGACATGTTCCCTGCCCGTAATGAATTTACAGCCTAGAGAGGAGATAGACATTAATATGAATATATAATTCATTTGTAATACATTTACAAGAAGATTATGCAGAAGGTGACAGGAAAAATCCAAGGATAGAAGTATAGTCTCTGTGTTAGAGCATCAAGAACTCTTATATTAAATAATGCCTCTGGAAAAAATAAAGTTAGATTTAAAGTTCCTTGAGGACAGGGATCATGTCTATGTACACTATTGTACTCTTCCAAGAGCTTAGTACAGTAAATATGTACAGAGTAACCACTCCACTGATACTATTAATTGATAAACCCAGTGCTGAGTACAGCGCCTTGCACATAGTAAGCACTTAACAAATACCATAATTATTAAATAACCACTTTCTGCTTCCTTTGAGGTCTTGCGACCATTGTTGTCCATTAACAGTTCACAAAGTGCTGTTTTCTTCCCTCAGTTATTGCATTTTCCTGCATAAACGGCCACTGTAGCTCCCTTGGGCACACCGTCTCTACCTACTACTACTACCAAAACGCCAAACTAAAATTGCCGCTCCGGTGTTTGTTTAGTTTGGCAGTGAGTTATTTCTTGGAGATGAAATGAAAGTTACGTACTGCATTACGTTTTATTTAATGCTTCATGGCTAAACTTTCAAAGCTCTCCTCTAATGCACTTAGGGGTAAGTAAGCATGAATTATGCAGACACAGGGAAGCATTTTAACAAATGAAGTTTTAGCACCTAGTGCAGTGAGACTTAACTAGTGGGGCAGCCCCATTTGTGAATTAAGATATTGTCCAAACTGGATTTCAGTAGTGCTGCATTTTTATTATCCTGTTGAAACCACTTAAATTTACATCCCTCAAGTTGGCAATGCTGCCCTTCATTTGGCATAAGGTCCAGGATTTGGGCAGTATTGGACAAGATTCTTGAGCCTTGGGGAAAAAACACACTAAGTTTTAAAAACAATTTCAAAGGGCAGCCAGAGGGTAAGGAAAAAAGGTGATATTTGTTTGGTGTTGACTATCACTATGAGTATGTTCCAAGCACTGTATTAAGAGCTGGGATAGATACAAAATAATCAGGTCAGACACAGTCCTTGTCCCACAGGGGGCTCACAGTCTAAGAAGAAAAGAGCAATAAGTATTGAATCCCCATTTTACAGATGAGGAAACTGAAGCACAGAGAAGTTATGTGATTTTCTCAGGGTCACACAGCAGGCAAGTGGCAGAGCTGGGATTAGAACCCAGGTCCTCTGACTCCCAGGCCTGTGTCCTTTCTGGCAGGCCACCTGCTTTCTCTGGTCTGCAACCAAAATGTCAGGATTCTTTCCCCAGTCCCTGCCTGTAGCCACTGTGAAGAGACCAGGATTTCTTCCTTCAAGGTGCCTGTCCAGGCCAGTGGGGACCCCAAAATTCACGTTTGCCAGGATCCTCGGGTTCAGCCCCAGTCAGTCTCTTCGCACCTGTTGTCATCCCCCTCCCCCACCAGGGGATCCTGGCTTGGGGCTTGGGCAAAACCACTTTGGACTGACACGGGAGCCAGTGAGCCGGTGCTTTGCCTGCCTCTTACCTCTGTTCCCCAGCAATGAGGAGCATCATAGTCTACTGGATAGAGCACAGGCCTGGGAGTCAGGAAGACTTGGGTTTCAATTCCGGCTCTACCACTTGTCTGCTCTGTGACCTTGGGTGAATCACTTCTCTGTGGCCCAGTTACATCATCTGTAAAATGGAGATTAATACTGCAAGCCCCATGTGGGACATGGACCGTGTCCGACCTGCTTAGCTTGTATTACCCAGCACTTAATAGGAGCTTTTAACAAATACCATAAAAAAATGCAACTGGTGATTTTGACCATCCTAATAGCTTAACTGAAGAATGCGCTTCCTTTATTGTGAAATACTTTATTTCTCCCTGATAAACCTAACTTTAGATAACTCTTTAGGTTGAACCTGAAGAAAAACTTTATTTCTTTGTCATTCACCAGTCAGAACTGATCACCAGATAGCTCCTTCAAATAATATGCCCCTGTAAACAGATGCTAAGCAGCGTTAAACTCCTAGGGCCAGAAGATGCCTTGAGAGAGTCCTAGTCCATCCTCCTGCCTCCAGCAGAACCTCGCTTACTCCATCCCAGAGAAATTAAAATCAGCTCTATTTTAGGGTACATAATTTCATTCACCTTGAATTTTGGGGTGGAAGGATGGGAGGAACCTCTGTGTCTTCTGGATTGGAGGTTTCCTTCTAAAGATTGAAAAATGTAACTATGAGAACGATTTAGGATACAAACCCTAGAACTGATTTCTTGGTCAAGATATGCTAAGGCCCTTTCAAGCCAGCCGTTTCATATTTTCATAATGTGTCCCAAAACATTTCTGTTGGCTTCAGTGCATCAGTGCCTTCTTCCTTTCTGAGCATCATTTTCCCTTTGATTGGCAAGGTTGAATAGTAGTTTGTTTTTACACTAGTGGAAAATGGGACAAATCAAAGTGCTAGAAAGTCCGGGTTCTGGAATTTAAGACACTGGAAAGCAAGCTTTGTGGATCATGATTCTCCAGCTAGAGTCACCCTTGGGATCTTACTCTTGTGAAGAAATACTAATCCTTTGATAGGCAAACCCTTCAGGACCATCCCTGGCAGCTAGTGAAAGCTTTTTGCTACCAGACCCCTGACTTGATTTGTTATTATTAATTATAATGATAATAACCAAGGTATTTGTTAATTGCTTATCATGTGCCGGGCACAGGGTTAAGAGATGGGGTAAGGCCAATACAACCAGCCCCACATAGGGCTTGCAGTCTAAATAGGAGGGAGAACATATTCAATCCCCATTTTACAGATGAGGATACTGAGGCACGGAGAGGTTAAGTGATTTGCTCAAAGTCACAGAACAGGCAAGTAATGGGTTAGGGATTAGATACCAGGTCTCCTGATTCCCAGTTCTTTGCTCTTTCTTTTAGGCCATTTTGTTTTGTTGGTCCTAAATAATGTCGTTTATGTTGAGGCTGGTCTTTCCCTCTACCTCAACCCCATCAGGCCACCACAACCGTTATGATGCTGGTGGTGGTGCTGCCCTAGGTGTGGGGTAGAAGTAGTATTTAAGTACTTACTTTGTGTCAAACCCTGTATAAATAACTGGGAAAGACTATACAAGTGGGAATAAGAGAAGCAGCATGGCCTAGTGGATAGACCATGGGCCTGGTACTCAGAAGGACCCGGGTTTTAGTCCTGGATCCGCCACTTGTCTGCTGCTGTGACCTTGTGCAAGGCACTTCACTTCTCCATGCCTCAGTTACCTCATCTGTAAAATGGGGATTAAGACTGTGAGCCTCACGTGGGACAACCTGATTACCCTGTATCTACCCCAGTGCTTAGAACAGTGCCTGGCACATAGTAAAAGCTTAAGATATGCCATTTAAAAAAAAATAGACACAGACCTTGTCCCTCCAAAGGATGGGGGATTAAGGCTGTAGCTTGCTGTAGCTTGGAAACCCTCACCTGGATTCTCTTCCCAAGGAAACTGCTTTGCCTTTGAATGAGCTAAGAAGCCTACCTGGGTCCCAAGGAGGCCAGGAGTTCTGTTTTTCTTTTTCCTGGATTTGGATGGGTCTGAATCCTATTTTGTGATTTTTTTTTCCCAAAGTAATGGGCCCTTATTTAAGATCAAGAGCAACTAGATGAGACACAAAGGCCTGTACCATTGAGTATTTAAGGGGATGAGAGGGTTCAATTTCACCCCTTCCTCTTAAAGAAACTTCTCCTTCCATGTTCCCCTCTTAAAGCCGATAGCTCGGGTCCTTTCATACCTCTTCTTTAATCAATCAGTGGTCTGTGTTGAGTACTAAATGTGTGCAGGGGACTATACTAAGTCATTGGGAGGGTACAGTACAACAGTTGAGCAAAGTTAATTTTTCTCAGTTTTACTGTGTTGTTCAGAATGTCCTTGTGCAGTAACATTCTAAACCATTCCCAGGAATGAAACACCGATGAAACACCCAACAAACCAATGACAATAATGTAGCACTTAAGGGTAAAAACGCCCTATCCGTATGCCTCAATGTTGCTCTTACCCATGGAGCAACATGTATGAGGCATTGAAAACCAGACTCTTACAATCTAGAGATCAGCTGTAGTATGCACAGTGCCAAACCACAAGACATGAAATCACTTAAATGAAAAAATAAAAGAAAACCTCATCCAGCCTAGAAGAAACAAATGCCCATGCTCGCAGAACCAAACCAGCCATCCAGAGACTCCCAGAGTCATGTCCAAAACACATCCTGCAGCAGCCAAAATCCACAGGACCACTGACTTTTCCCTGTCCCAGGACATTCATTCATTCAGTCGTATTTATTTATTGAGCGCTCTTACTGTGTGACATGGTTAGAGAGGAGGGACAGTGGTTGTTCCAGAATGGGCAGAGTCTTGGATCTTGATAGGTGCTGGGTTCAGAATTACAGGCAGTGCTGGCTGTGTGCTCCATGCTAGAACTCACTGGACTAATAATAATAATTGTGGTATTTGTTCACCTGACTGGCGGTCTTTATTGAGCTTTCATCCACTGTATACAGAATGCTACTGACCGTGTAACTACTGAAGAGGGATTTTGACTTTGCCCTCAGAAAGTTTCCAATTTAAGAGAGTGGCAGCACCACCACAGATGCCCAACACAAATCACAGAGATACAACACAAGGCAGAATCATATTGACACAAACAATCCAAGAGAATAGAGACATACATAAGGATGAGGCTTATTAGAATGTCATATATATCTTTAGTAGATTTTCTGTCCTTGTCCATCAGTGATTACCACCAGTTCCCCTTTGTTTAGCTGCTGCACAAAAGTTTTATCTCCAATCAAATGGTCAGTTGTATTTATTGAGCACTTACTGTTAGAGCACTGTATTAAGCGCTTGGGAGAGTACAGTATAACAGAGTTGTTTCCCTTCCCACAAGGAGCTTACAGTCTAGAGGGGGAGACAGACATGAAAATTAATTATGGATATGTGCTTTTGGGCTGAGGGTGGGATGGATAAAGGGCATTAATCAGGAGCAAGGGAGAGTGAGTAGGGGGCAGGAGGGTTTAGTCAGGGAAGGCTTCTTGGAGGAGATGTGATTTTAATAAGTCTTTGAGGGTGGTGACAGCGGTTTTTGTCGGATATGGAAGGGGAGGGAATTCCAGGCCAAGGAGAGGAGTATCTTATAATAATAATAATGGTATGTATTAAGTGCTTACTATGTTCCAGGCACGGTACTAAGCGCTAAGATGGATACATGCACATAGGGTTGGACGATCCCTGTCCCACATAGGATCACAGTCTTAATCCCCGTTTTATGGATGAGGGAACTGAGGCCTAGAGAAGTGAAGTGATTTGCCTAAGGTCACCCAGCAAACAGGTGGCAGAGCCGGGATTAGAACCCATGACCTTCTGACTCCCAGGACTGTGCTCTATCTGCTACCGCCATGCTGCTTCTCAGCTTATGTCCATCCCCTCCACTAAGGCTACAGATTTTGTGATCTTTCCTGCCATTTGGGTTTTAGTTTAGTTCCTGGGCATGTTTCAGACACAGGAGCAAGCTGTCTTCCTTTTCCCTCCTCTCTTTCCATCTAACGATTGTATATTTTCCCATTGGCATTCCAGACAGGTGCCTTTCCGCACCATCTCTGGAGCGCCAGCTAATTCAGAACAGCGCCTCACCTTTCCCTGCTTTGTGTGTCGTGCTTCCCGCATTGTTAGAGAAGCGTCTCAGAAAGGCTTACCCTTCTCTCTCCCTTTATGCTTCAGTGGCATTTCTTTTGTTCCAGCTCCTCTGCCCCTTTCCTGATGCTGGTCAGTCAGAGTTTCTATCCTCTTGACTTATCCTTGTGAACAGAAGGCCTCATTAAATTATTCTTAATCAAGAAATGAAAAGATGTCTTTGTGCTTTCTTTGGAATGGCAAAATCAGTCCTGTTGAATGATACCTCCTTCTAGATGCTGCAGGAAATGTTAGGGTCTGAAGGGGTAATGAGCTCCGAGAGGAGGCATAGATCGGTAACCTGCCACCTCTGCTGCAGCAGAGAGCTGCTCTGAGGTACATTTTGAAAGTGAAGTGGCTCCATATATCTCTTGCAACCATTAGTGCTATTTACTGATCACTTACTATTTGCAGAGCGCTGTACTAAGCTCTTGGGAGACCGCAACAAAACAGAGTTAGCAGACATATTCCCTGCCCGCAATGAGCTTATGATCAACAAAAGTGCTAGAGTTCTTTTCAGAGGAGGGGTGCTGTGGTGGAGAGGAAGAATAGTTTATTGTCAGCTGGCCAGAGTCTAGTCGGAGTAATTACATTTTGCCTCAGTAAATTCATCTTGCAATTTCACTTGACTGCCATCCAGAGTGCTTACCGAACATTTCTTTGCCCTGTCCAGTTGTCTGGAAGTGAGGGCATTTCGGCTGTTGGGGAATCCAGCTTCTGCAGGATTCACTAGTTTGACTACAGGTGAGCTGCGGGGCATAAAACCTTGATGTGCCTGAGAAATTGTCACAGAAGTCCCATGGTTTCTCCAGGTGTCCTGCTGCTCCTTCTGACCGAGTGATCTCGTGGTTAGAACATGGGCCTGGGAGTTTGAAGGACCTCGGTTCTAATCTCGGCTCCGCCACTTGTCTGCTCTGTGTCCTCAGGCAAGACGCTTCACTTCTCTGGGCCTCAGTTCCCTCATTTGTAAAGTGGAGATTTAGACGTTGAGCTCCTTGTGTGACAGGGAGTGAGTCCAGACTGATTACCTTAGCAGTACTCCAGCACTTAGAACAATACTTGACACATAGTAAGTGCTTAACAAATGCTGTCATCATCAGAAGTGGGCTGGGTGAGATGTTTTTCTGAGCCAGGAATGGCATTTCTTGCTCTTTTTTGTAGATCTGCTCAATATACCATTCACTATTGCACTCCAAGTTGTTGTAGGCAAACAATCCCCTTCTTTTATGCTTCCTTGATTCAGGGGATCAGTGCAGGTAAACTGTGGGAAATTGCAAGCCTGGAGCTAGATTGGAAGCTCACTGTGGGCGGGGAATGTGTCTACCAGCTCTGTTGTAC
Source organism: Ornithorhynchus anatinus (assembly GCF_004115215.2). Taxonomy (NCBI): domain Eukaryota; kingdom Metazoa; phylum Chordata; class Mammalia; order Monotremata; family Ornithorhynchidae; genus Ornithorhynchus; species Ornithorhynchus anatinus. Next base: position 41,496,135 of record NC_041741.1, read on the forward strand.
TGTTCCAAGCACTTAGTACATGCTCTGCACTCAGTAAGTGCTCAATAAGTATAATCGATTGATTGGTTAATAGTCTGTGGAATGTCTGCTAATGTAAATATGGATTTTCGTTGGCTTTCTGTGTTACCCTACATGTTTAAAGATACTGCCGTGGTTGGTGAGTGTTACCCATATGGATCTGGCTGAAAATTGATGTATGATCCCATCTCTGTTTATTGTTATATTGTATTCTCCCAAGCGCTTAGTACAGTTTTCTGCACACAGTAAGCACTGAATAAATGATTGACTGACTTACTAACTCCCCCCCTAACACATTGTACAGCTAAAGCAAACCCTTTGGCTTTCAGGTTTAGCCCTTGTTTGGGAGAACATGGCATATTCGCGATGACCTCTGGCAATGCTTCCACTCTGAAAGATTTATCCCAGTTCTGATGGTTGTGGTATTTTTTAAGTGCTTACTGTGCTTCAAGCACTGTATTAAACGCTGGGGTAGGGACAAGGAAATTGGGTCCCACCAGGGGCTCACAGTCTAAATAGGAGGGAAAACAGGCTTTGAATCCTCATTTTGCAGTCAAGGAAACTATAGCATAGTGAAGTTAAGTGACTTGCTTATGGTCACACAGCAGACAATTAGTGGAGTCAGGATTAGAAACCAGTATCTGTGACTCTTGCTCTATCTCTTGCTCTATCCACTAGACCACTCTGCTTCTAACTGCTAAATCCCATGGATTTGACTGTGGCTGGTTGTGCTCCACTGTGTGCAGTCTAAAGGCATTTCTTTTGACTACCCAGGGTGCGAAGGCCCCATTTCAACTTTTTGCCTGAATAGTATATCATCCACATTTCTTAAGTAATCTCAACAGTATCCCGTAGGAGGCAAGCAAAATGGCTTAATGGGAAAAAGCACAGGTCCGGGAGGCAGAGGACCGGGATTCTAATCCTGGATCCACCACTTATCTACTGTGTAACCTTGGGCAAGTCACTTCACTTCTCTGTGTCGCAGTTACCTTATCTGTAAATTTTGAATGAAGACTGTGAGTTCTAGGAGGGACAGGAACTGTGTCCAACCCATTATCATTTGTCTATCCCAGCGGTTAGTACAGTGCCTGGCACATAGTAAGTGCTTAACAAATACCACAGTTATTAAGAGCCATCCTTTCCACTCAGTAGCAAACTCAGACTCCTTAATAATGCCAATATTGAAGTGACACGATCCAATTGGCAAAACAGGGGCAGTAAATACATCTGTTAATGTAGATTGGCTTGGTGAGAAATTTTGGAAGGTTAATATTTTTCTTCCTAATTTGAATTAAGAGTTTGAGTACCAGACCCTTTCTGATATTTTCTTTTCAGTGACGTCAAGCTAAAGAATAAAGCCAGGAACTAGTTAGAGCCAGAATGACCTTTTTTGTCCTTTCCTGCAAATGGACAAAACTGGTCAACGATACAGTTGGTAAACACAAAAGAAATTGTGGGTATGATTTTCTAAAGAAAGCATTTAGCTTCATGAAGAACCAGATTTCTTTCCCTGTAGTATTGTTCTTTGTACTATGGAGAGAGAGTGTTGTTATGTTGTTAACTACTCAATATATATGCCAAAGCACAAAGTTAAATCATGGTAGCTACTACTGGCAGGAGATGAAAAGCAGCCACTTAGTATTTTAAAATTTCACTTTCTTGAATAGATCAATAACTCTCTTTAGAGTTCAGCCCATTCTGAACACTTGAGTTGAGTGTGGAATCTTTTACCGAAACGGATTTTAGTGGTTTTAGTAGCCTGCTAGTTTGGCCCTGTTTGACTACCCTGAAGGTGACTCATTTAAGTCTCTTGGATATTTTCCTTCTGAAAATATACTTTCTGAAACAAGGAATACATCGAAAGAAGTTACAACATAGTACAGAAATATTTTTAAAATCCCTCCTCTACCCCGCATCCCGCCACCCACCCAAGTGTTACATATAGAGCACTACACAAACCAAAGTCACCGACTTCCTGCTCTGAGCTTCCTGATGAGAAGCAGCATGGCTTAGTGGAAAGAGCATGGGCTTGGGAGTCAGAGGTCGTGGGTTCTAATCTGGTTATACCACTTGTCAGTTGTGTAATTTAGGGCAAGTCACTTAACTTCTTTGTGACTCAGTTACCTCATCTGGAAAATGAGATTAAGAATGGAGCCCCACATGGGACAACCTGTATCTACCCAAGCGCTTAGAATAATGCTTGGCACATAGTAAACACTTAACAAATACCATCATCATCATTATTATTATTATCCTCAACTGTATTTGTTGGACAAGCCAAACACCAAATATGCACTCTTTCTTTTGGCCAAAAGGTACATGTACACATGGACCCATATTAACAGCTGAAACGTTTTGCTGTCTTTTGGGATGTTTTCCTTTACACTCCAGAGGACTTATGAGGGTGGAAAATAATGGAAAAGCAGGAAAATTGAGGAGTGAGGAAGAGGAGCAGAGCCGGAAACAAGTGGAGGAAAGAGAACAAATCTAGTACTCCTCAGCTTTAAAGTTTAGGTTAATCTCCTTTCATCTGAGTTCCGTGAGGCTAGGGAATCGTGTACTATTGCACTCACCCAAGAACTTAGTGGAATGCTCTGCAATCAGAAGACCCTATAATATTGATTGATTGATGTGATTAATCTTTCAGCTCCACACTCTTTATTCTCCCCCCGAAAACTAACACTCTCTCTCTCTCTGTCTCTGACTCTTTCTCCCTCCCCCTCAATTCAGGACTTCTGTGTCATGTAGGCACTTGTGTACTTTCTTCCCCCAGCCCCCTTGTAGCACCTAAGTACGTACCTTTCTACTCTATTCCTTTACTCTGAAATTTATTGTAATTTACTTTGGTATCTATTCTCCCCCCACCACCAGATTGTAAGGTCCTTGAAGATATTAATCCTAATCCTCTTTCAAATTCTTAGAACAATGTTTTACACAAAGTGTTCTGGTGAAATACGCTCATTGCGTGTTCCTTGAAAGATCCTCCAGGCAGAAATCATGTGTTTTGCTTTTGTTGTTTATTCCTATGTTTTACAAGCAATAGGTGCTCAAAAATGCTGCTGATGCTTTTTCTCTCATGGGGCAAATAAACCAGATTGAGTCTAGAGAACTGATCATAAATCTAAAGTCCACTGAGGGCTAGGGTTTGTGGAAACCCATCTAACAACCAGCTAGAGGAAAGAGAAGCAGCCTGGCATAGTGTATAAAGCCTAGGCAACAGAAGGTCCTGAGTTCTAATACTGATTCTGGTACTTGTCTGCTCTGTGACTTCGAGCAAGTCACTTAACTGTGACTCAGTTACCTCATATAGGAAATGGGGATTAAGACTGCGAGCCCCATGTGAGAGACATGGACTGAGTCCAATTTGGTTATCTTCTATGTACCCTAACACTTGGCACAGTGCTTGGGAACATAGTAAGCACTTAAAAAAATACCATAAAAGAGAGGCAGCCATAGTGAAATGCTGGAGCAGCAGCAGCCCAAGATGGCCTAAATGCTGTTGACATTCTGATTTATCTATCTGAGCAGGGCTGAATGAAAGAAGAAGGAAGAGTGTGGTGAAGGTTTTCTTCAGAGAAATGAGTAATAATAATGATGGTATTTGTTAAGAGCTTACTTACTATATGCCAAGCATTGTATTAAGCGCTGGGGTGGATACAAACAAATCAAGTTGGGCACAGTCCCTGTCCCATGTGGGGCTTACAGTCTCAATCCCCATTTTTATAGATGAGGTAACAGGCACAGAGAAGTAAAGTGACTTGCCCAAGGTCACACAGCAGACAGGTGGTGGAGCCGGGATTAGAACCCAGGTCCTTCTGATGCCTAGGCTTTATTCACTAGGCCAGGCTGCTTCTCCCCCTTGAATAAGTGGGATAACATAGTTCCTACAGCCTCCCCCATGTCCTGAACACTTATCCCATCCCAGCCATCTCCATCCAGGGCAGGGGCCTCCAGCATTTACCTGCTGCAGTGGGCTGCTGTTGGCATCATACTGTACCCTCAGAGCAGGCTGTGATAACTGCTGGAGGGTAGCAAGAAGTCTTTAGGTCTTCCTGAAAGTAGCGGGCACCATCCTGCCCCCACCCACCTACGTCAAGCCCTCTAATTTGAGAGGTAGGGCTCGTGTTCGACCAGGGCAGGAGGTGAACTTGATCTTGTTTTGTTGTTCTATTCTGGAAATCGTTTGTGTTTGGGATAAAAGCTAAGGGCTTGGCCAGTGAAACACTTAATTTTTGCCCCTTCCCCCTTGCTGTGCCCTAGGCTTCGAGCCCAGGAATCGCGTTGTCAAAGGGCAGCCGTGTGTGTGTGTGTGTGTTTGTGTGTATGCACTCAAACCCTACTCAGCAGGACCTCATTTTCTTTGGGAACATCCTGGAAAATTCAAGACAAGATCAAATCTGAAGCAGAACGATTAGAGAAGGCACCAACCACGAGGGAGTGTGGCACTTGACCGAAAGGTCAGGTCTTAAATGGTCTGGGCAGCTGAAAATAAAGCAGAAAGAACAATCCAGAGAGAGTCAGGGAAACTATTGGAAGGACAGAATGGACCCATGAAAATTTCCAAGGCTTGAACCACTCAGGAGCTCAAGTTTTTTATTGTGCCCTCTCAAGTTCTTAGTACAGAGCTCTGCACACAGTAGGTGCTCAATAAACACCACTGATTCTATCCACTTCTATTTTTTTGTAAACTGGGAAGGAGAGAATGGGAAAGAGATGGGAAGGAATCAGTATTTGGATTTGAACCATTAAAAGCCTGAAAGTAGTAGTACAGAATGTAGAGAGTTATTTTTGTTGGAAGGCATATCCGTAACATTTCTGGGCCTCAATTACCTCATCTGTAAAATGAGGATTAAGACCGTGAGACTGTGGGACAAGGACTGTGTCCAATCTGATTATCTTGTATCTACCCTAGCGCTTAATACAGTGCTTGGCACCTAATAAGTGCATAGCAAATACCATTTAAAAAAAAAATTATGCAGTTGGATATCCAGTTGAGGAAACAGTATCCTATCCCTCTAATCTTTGCTGCTACTCTCAGACACTGAATACTGATCTAGGTAGACCTTAGTGTGACATTATTTGAGGCCTAATGAAAAGGAGAAGATGTGACCTTGGACAAGTCACTTAACTTCTCTGGACTTTGGTTATCGATTTTTGAGCACCTATCGAAAGCACTGCATTTTACTAAACTTCATTTTTTCATCTATAAGATGGTGAAGATAATGCCTGCTTCTCCCTACCTCACAGAAATGTTGTGTATACAGAATGGGACAATTTATGTGAAAGCACTCTCCACGTGGGTAGGGAGACTGTCTACCAAATCTATTGTCTCCTAAGCTCTTAATAATGTACGCTGCATACAGTAAGCACTCAATAAATACCATCGGTTGAAAAGAAAAGCACTCAAATTCAGGTTGCTTTTAATACCGGCATGCTTATGAAATTTAAACTTGCCTGTTCACCTACCAGGGGCAGAGTCAGCAAGAGTAGGTGTTGGGACCTAAAGAAACTTCCTCTTCTCCACCTTTCCACCTAAATTTCCCAGTGAGGGTGCAGAAGGAAGAGAAGGGGGATCCAATAACAACAACTGAACTATCATCACCATTATCCCCAGGTGGGTTTGGCCTTTTAACAAGTTGCAGTGGAGCCAGTAGGATGAAGTACAACTTCTCAGTCATTCAGCCGTTCAGTTTGTGCCAGGCATTGTACAAGAGACAAGCTAATCAGGTTGGACGTGTCCACGTGGCTCATGGGGCTCACAGTCTTAATCCTCCTTGTTCAGATAAAGTAACTGAAGTGAGGTGACTTGCCTAAGGTCACACAGCAGACAAATGGCGGAGCCGGGATTAGAACCCAGGTCCTTGTGGGTTCCAGGCCTGTGCTCTATCCACCAGGCCAGGCTACTTCTCCAACTCTGACTCCCAGCCCAGCGTTCCCTTTGTTTTACAAGAGGACTACCTTATGACTTGTAGCAGAGAAAACTGAGAGCAAAATGCTGCTGCTGAGGGAAGCTAAATAATGGCTGACCACAGTAAGGGGGTCAGGTGAAGTTGAACATCTGGCATTATACCTTCACATGTAATTTGGTCAGTGGTTCTGTCTGCGCCTTGCCTTCTGCTCTAGGTCTGATTTATGGCCAAATGCTGGACAGAATTCAGCTATGGAATTTTTTCACATCTGGCTACAAGCTTGCCACATACCCTTCCGTACAATTTTTTTTAGTGGTGACTCTCCAGACAGCCTAAACAAATTGGCTGCTAATGGTTCCTGTATTTCTCAGCTAGCCTTGTTTGGAGTGTGCACTGTAGTCATCTGGGGGCCTAAACAGGGGGCAAGACTACACTGTCTAGTAATTATTACTGGGGGAAGCATCATGGCTTAGTGAATAGAGCATGGGACTAGGAGTCAGAAGAACCTGAATTAATGTTGGTATTTGTTAAGCGCTTACTATGTGCGGAGCACTGTCCTAAGCGCTGGGGTAGACACAGGGGAATCAGGTTGTCCCATGTGGGGCTCACAGTCTTAATCCCCATTTTACAGATGAGGTAACTGAGGCACCGAGAAGTTAAGTGACTTGCCCAAAGTCACACAGCTGACAAGTGGCCGAGCCGGGATTCGAACCCATGAACTCAGACTCCAAAGCCCGTGCTCTTTCCACTGAGCCATGCTGAATTCTATTCCCTGCTCCACCATTTCTCTGCAGTGTGACCTTGGGCAAGTAATTTCACTTCTCTGTGCTTCAGGTACTTTATCTCTAAAATGGGGATTAAGACTGTGAGCCCTATGTGGAACAGGGACTGGGTCCAACCTAATTAGCTTTTATCTACCCCAGTGCTTGGAACAGTGCTTGACATTAGTAAGTGTTTAACAAATACTATTATTATTATTACATTTATCCATCATCTTTCCACATCTAATTGGGCCAACCATCTTCCCATCCATCATGGGTGTTGTAAAATGTAATTAGCTCCTAGGGTATCTCTTAAGTCAACCCGAGAATATATCCCAGATATATATGCCAAGGTCCTGCCAACCAGATGTGCTAGGAATTACAGAAACCTCCTCCTTTGCACAATCATGTATTTCTTCATTAGATGCCGCCGTGACATGCTTGAGGCTGTGGGTGGTGTGAAGGTGGCTGGGTTACATCATACATTCCCCAATATGGTGCATCGGGAAGCCGATACTATTTTATTTGCTATGGAAAAGTAGTTCAGTACACCCGCACACATCAAAGGATGCAAACATGAAGAAACATCTCATCAGTGCAGATGTTTTACAGGTGGAGGGCTTGGTAGGTCGCCCTTATTAAACTAGGATGGTTTCACTTTCTTGTCTAGAAACCAGAACCCTGCCTGATAATTTAACAGGATGAGTCTTATTAAAGGGAAAAAAAAACGCTGGTTGCCAATTATTATTCACTTGGTTAATTTTGCTGTGCAGTAAGTGGTTGGACAGTATTTGTTATGGTACGATTCTTATAAAGAGAATTGATTTTGAACTCTGGGCATTTGTTAAATCCACAGTGCTTGGGTTTGGTGCTTCAGGAGAGGTACCAGACAATGTTAGTTCTTAAGCAGGCGACTTGTTTAGGTTCTCTTTTAGGGCAGCTATATCACAAGGAGTTCACTTAATCAGTTCTATTTCAATTCAATTAGCAATTGAATAGTATTATCATAACACTTCATAATCACACAAATCATTATTGTTTAGCATTTACTGATATTGTGAATATTGAGAACAGTATTCCAGGAACTTATTCAAAACCTCCAACAATACAGTTTCTGATCAACTTCTGGGCAGTCTCAAGATCTAGGGAAGCAGTGTGGCCCACTGGGTAGAGCATGGGCCTGGGAGACAGTGGCTCTGCCACTGATCTGCCGTGTGACCTCAGGCAAGACACTTTACCTCTCAGTGTCTCAGTTACCTCATCTGTAAAATGGGGGTTTACACTGTGAGCCCCAAGTGGGACCTGGACGGTGTCACTGATTAACATATACCTACCCCAGTACTTAGTACAGTACCTTGCACATAGTAAGGGCTTAACTAATACCATAAAGAAATTTTATGATGTGGTTCAGCTTGGTTCCCTTTATAAACTCTCTTGATTGGGCTAGGAGATAAGGCAGTAAGACTATGGAATAGTTTCCTTGTGAATGCCCTCTAGACTTTAAGCTCCTTGTGGGAAAGGATCGTTTCTTCCAACTCATTTATATTGTTCATTCCCAAGAGCTTAGTACAACACTCTGCACACTTTAGGTGTTCAATAAATACCATTGATTGATTGCACAGTAAATACAGTTGGTGATGATGCTAACACCTAGGCCAGCTGTAGAGTTGGGGATAGAGATGGAGGAAGCAGGGCCTGAGAGAAACTTTGTATAAATTAGGTTGTGTACTTTGCACACAATAGTACTCTGCATATTCAGTTGGTAATGATAATACCCAAAGTAATCCTGTGGATTCCAGACACAGACCTTTAGCCACACAGTAAGGGCTTAATAAATACGATTGAATGAATGAACTTTCTACTCTCTCAAGCAGTGGTTCTCAGAGACCCTTTTGCTGCAGTCACTTATGCTACCACCAAACCATTTTGGTAGCTGCATTTTTCAAAATTAGGTTAATTAAAAATTAGTGGCAAGCCATAAAATGTCTGTGGTATTTTAAAATATGCTAGTTGAGAAGCAGCGTGGCTCACTGGAAAGAGCACGGGCTTTGGAGTCAGAGGTCATGGGTTCGAACCCCGGCTCTACCGCTTGTCAGCTGTGTGACTTTGGGCAAGTCACTTAACTTCTCGGTGCCTCAGTTACCTCATCTGTAAAATGGGGATTAAGACTGTGAGCCCCACGTGGGACAACCTGATTCCCCTGTGTCTACCCCAGCGCTTAGAACAGTGCTCGGCACATAGTAAGCGCTTAACAATACTAACGTTATTATTATTATTATTAGTTGCCCCTTTCACTTTTTGGGTCTTTGTTTTTCTCAGTTTGTTCATGTCTCTGTCTCTGCCACAGTTTAGCTATCTCTCTAAATCTATTCCTTTCTCACTGGGGCCTCCTGGAAATATTCTGGTGGCAGCTGAGAAACGCTGGTCTCGGAGTATTATTTCATGTGTTTTCCTCAGTTAAAAATTTAAGATCTTCTCCCCACCCCCCTCCACCCCCCCGATAAATTCACTTCTTTAAAATGGAGAAATTTTCATTTAGATAGTGACGACTTGCATTTTCTGAATTCTCCAAATATTTTTTTTTAACCCAAGGTAGTTGGAGCCTTCTCTCCCCAAAACTTGGCCTTCATTGTGTAACATTCATTCATTCATTAGAAACCAGATTATCAATACTCTAAGCAAGCAACTTCCATGTCACATGTAATACTTCATAATATTTGAGGGCGCCAACCCTGTGCGAGGATTGGATTGGATTTATGGATTGGATTTAATTTGGGTCTTATCCTGGCTCCGCCACTTGTCTGCTATGGATCTGGGGCAAGTCACTTGACTTTTCTCTGCCTTATCCTCATCTGTAAAGTGGGGATTAGGACTGTGAGCCTCATGTGGGACATGGACTATGTCCAACCTGATTAGTTTGTATCTACCTCAGCACTTAGTACAGTGCCTGGCACATAGTAAGCACCTAACCAATAACATTTTAAAAAATAACAAAAAGTACACCATCCCTGCTCTTCATGGGATTGTCCTGCCTATATACCTGGGCCTTTGACATTTTCCACAAAGGCCTCGGCTGTGATCAAGCACTGAAATATCATTTCATTACTTTGAAGGACTTCATCTAAATTCCAAGGTCCCGCTGTGACCAGCCCATGACCCAACCATAGGGCTCAGAAACCTTGAAAGATGCGTCTGGCACCAAAGCAGCAGAGATGAGGCAGCTGTGAAAATGAGTTCCTCGCTTGTCTCAAATCATTGGTCCACAAATAATTCAAGAGATTTTAAATTAGATAGATGTTGCTCAGATGTGTAAGTGAATATCCTATTCTGAGAACCCCTTGGGGGAGAATACGAAGGATAAAGCAATAAAGAGGGAACAATAGGTAGAAATAAAGGTGTGTGGGCCAAACAACTAAACTAGAAACACCGAATGGCACTGCTGAATGACAGAAAAGAAGACAGACAGACAAGAACAAGTAGTTTAAAGAAAACAGTGGAATCACAGGTTGGGAATAAAAACAGCACTAACCACTGGAAAAAAATCCTCTCTCTTGTGCCCACTAGCCATTTCAAGTTTAAGTTACTTGCTTATTGGTCTGATAAATTAAGGTCTGACCATAGGAGCAATTAAAACCCAGCCAAGGCAGTTAATAACTTAGCAGTGAGAAAATGGAGTAAGGAAATGGGAGAGACTGGGGACATATGTTTATGAGATTTAAAAATAAAACATCTTGAGATGCTATAAGACTGCTCAGATCATTCAGTTTGTGTGCAGGTTTGAGTGCACTAGTGGGAGTTAATTGAAAAAAATTGAGCCCAGATTGCTAACCATTACACTGTATAGCACAGCGAAGCAACACCATGTTTTCTCTTAATTGTCACAAAATATTATGTGGGAGCTAGAAAATACTTATGTAATCATGTTGCCACCTAGTTTGGTGATGGTCCTGACAGCTTGTCAAACAGCTGTTTAATATGCAGATCTATAGGTTAGCTATATGATTTCCATAGACATATTGTGTGGAATGGAATATTTTTCTTGCAGTGTTTTCCAGTGCCTCCTATTCTTGTACAGATCAGAAATATTAAATAACTTTATTTCTGTTTGGGTTTCAAAAAATGCTGCCATAAAATAACCTCTGGGCACTATGTACAGTGGAACAGTGCAGTCCTAACAATAAAGCGACCATCTGTGTTTCCTTTCTCTGAGCTCTCTCTCCAACCCCAAATTTTAATTAGTACTCCCTCCCCAGTGCAGTCTGAGAAGAACCTGCTACCTGTGATAGAGAAAACCTACTGGCCACCTTCGGAGAGGAAATATTATGCATGGGTTCAGCTTTCTACCAGAAATTTTCAGAGCTCTTTCATCAAGATACCCTGTTGCCAAAGAATCGTTGAAATTTCTCTTTGAGTCAAACGTCTTTGGCGGAATGCTTAGGTTAGCCTTTCCTAATGTATTATTGTTAGGTGATCTTTATTAGAGACTTCAAATCGCAGCCTATCCTTTCAGGCAATAAGTTGGTACAGGAAGCCAAGTTTTTCTTAATTTCCTCCGTCTTCATCTTGTAATAACATCCAGACGTAGAATACCAGAGCTGGTAGGGAACCCTCATGGCCAAATATTCTAATCCCCTGCCTCTAGTAGTTGAAAGACTAAGCCATCCAGAGAAAATGGCATCAATTCAAGTAAATATTTAGAGATGGACATTCCATAACCTCCTTTGCTAGCACAAGAATATCTTTTTTAGGAGGGATTTCAGTTGGCCTTATTCAATTTAAGCCCTTTATTTCTTGTACATATTCTAGCATGAAGAACAGTGGATCAGCATCTTTTCAGATAATGATAATAATAATAAAAATAATAATGTTGGTATTTGTTAAGCGCTTACTATGTGCAGAGCACTGTTCTAAGTGCTGGGTACAGATACAGGGTCATCAGGTTGTCCCATGTGAGGCTTACAGATAATCCCCGTTTTACAGATGAGGGAACTGAGGCACAGAGAAGTTAAGTGACTTGCCCACAGTCACACAGCTGACAAGTGGCAGAACTGAGATTCGAACCCATGACCTCTGACTCCCAAGCCCGGGCTCTTTCCACTGAGCCACTAAGCCTCCACCCCTCTGGGCTAAACACCCTCAATTCCTTTCATCTCTCCTTGTAGAATATGTACTAAGGTCCTTTGATCATTTCTGCTAATCTTCTCAACACTGCTGGTTTTTCTACATCCTTTTAAAAGTGGGAGCCCCACACTGACCACAACTCTTTTTAACGAAAGCCCACAGTGCTGAAAATAGGGAAAGAATTACTTCCTGATTCCTGCGTGACATACTCTTGTTGAATCTTTCAGCACCAATTTGACTTTTTAAATAATGAAACTGTATCGATGACTGATTCAATTTATGGCCAGCCGTGATCCCTAGGTCTCTTTTTGTTGTATGCCTACCCAATTTTTCTCCATCTTATCTCTGTGATGGGTTTTTTTTTCAGTTTGTTTCTAAAGCAGTACTTTGAACTTAGTTAATTTAATGATACTTTTGAAGTACCATTTTTCTAATTTTTCAAAGTCTCTTTGAATTCTAATCTTGTCTTCCTCAACAAATTTGTTGAGGGTGACTTAGATTCTTTCTTCCAAGTCTTTGACAAAATTACTGAATGGAACTGGTGCAGAAGCCCATCCATGTGAGGCCCAATTACCCCCCAGCTTGGCATAGAGGCATTAATTAGAATTCTAATTAATTAATTAGAAGCAGCGTGGCTCAGTGGAAAGAGCACGGGCTTTGGAGTCAGGGCTCATGAGTTCGAATCCCAGCTCTGCCACTTGTCAGCTGTGTGACTGTGGGCAAGTCACTTCACTTCTCTGGGCCTCAGTTCCCTCATCTGTAAAATGGGGATGAAGACTGTGAGCCCCACGTGGGACATCCTGATTCCCCTGTGTCTACCCCAGCGCTTAGAACAGTGCTCGGCACATAGTAAGCGCTTAACAAATACCAACATTATTATTATTATTATTAATCACTGCCCTTGGGATGAAACTCTTTGGCCAGCTGTGCTGCCATCTATCACTAGTACAGTCCAGATCTGAGAAACAGCGAGACCTTATGGAAAGAGCACAGGCTTGGGAGTCAGAGGATCTGGGTTCTAATTCTGGCTCCGCCACTTGCCTATGGTGTAACCTTGAGCAAATCACTTAACTTCTCTGTGCCCTAGTTCCCTCCTTTGCAAAATGGGGATTCAATACCTGTTCTCCCTCCACCTTAGACTGTGAGCCCCATGTGGGACCTGATTGTTTTATATGTACCCCTGTGCCTAGTACAGTGTTTGGCACATCATAACCACTTAAATATCACGATTATTACCCCCTGGACCTTTAATGGGGTTGTTAAGAGAAGTAGTAATAATGCTATTTATTAAACCTTTACAATGTACTAAGACCTGTGGGAGACACTGGGGTTGAAGCAAGAAAATTTTATTGGACACATTCCTCGCCCCAGGGAGGTACAGTCTAAGAGGAAGGAAGGACAGATATCTCCTCATTTTACAGGTGAGGAAACTGAGGCCCAGAGAAGTTAAGTGATTGACTCAAGGTTTCACAACAGGCAAGTGACAGAGCTTGGATTAGAACCCAGTTGTCCTGACTTCCAGTCCTGTGGTAGGTCTCACGGCCTAACAAAATAATCAAAATGATTTTGCTTCTCCCTTGTACATGTGGTTTCTGTTCTGTTGTAGAAAAAAATTAAATTCATCTAGCACAAGTCACTCTACGTAAAGCCAGTGGATTTCTTTCTAGGATTTTGTGCTCTTCTGTGCGGCTGCCTATTGATGGTTTAATCACTTGTTCTAGTGTTACCTAGGATCAATGTTAAGCTTATTGTGCTGGAATGACCAGGATCGTTCTTTTCCTCTGTGTCAAAGACAGGCCTTTTCCAAAATCCTTGCTCCATGTCCCTGAGAAGCTTAGTTTAGGCATCTGGTGATCCTCTTCTCTTTCTCTTTTCCTCTATCTTTGCTCCCTCCCTCATCTTCCCTTCTCCCCGCTCCTCTTCTTTTCTCCTCAAAAGTGTCTTTTTCAGTCTCACCCCATTTGTATCTCCCTAAGTGACTTCTGCATTGATAAGTTTCATTCAGATCTGTGTAAATGGTTTAGATGGTTTAGCTGAAATCTACCTCTGTAAGGTTCTGCGAAATGGAAATTTTACATTAGTTAACTGAACTGACAGAGTCCAGAAATTTTTCTATTTGGTTGTAATGCAGGGCAGATTAAAGCACTGTGAAGGTAAGACCCTCCCCAATCCCGCACAGAGGAACAGGGGATTTTTCAAGAGGAAGTGGTTGGTCCAGAATTTACACAAGAAATGCCCCACCTCAGCAACCTATGGTCATCATCCCTCTAGGCCGAAAGCTCGTTTTGGGTGGAAAATTTGTCTATTATATTGTTACATTAAACTTATTATATTGTTACATTGAAGTACCAAGCACTTAGTACAGTGATCTGTACAGAGTAAGTACCCAGTAAGTACGATTGACTGACATCAGCCGTGATAAAACAGGTTGAAAAATACAGGGTTAGCAGAGCACATGCGCCATGCCATCCCCTAAAACTCTGATGTTGCCCAGACTGCCTGATTGACAAACACTTTTCTGCAAACCGTCAAGCACAAACCTGTGGCCACAGGTCAATCAGGACACAGCTTGAGGAAGCAGTCCCGCCTCAATCCTATCTTGATTGCCTGAGCCCAATTGGTGTTTTCCAGCTTTTCAAAACTCAAATCCCTTTTCTCGATTCATCTAACAAGCCAGATTGCATTAGTGCCATGAAGAAGCAGATTAGGTCTGTATACTGGTGTTTATGAACTTTTTTCAACCTATTGCTAAGTTTGTGTGGTGCAGACCCATACGGATAGCTAGACAAGGTGTCAGGTTACAACTTGAGCATCCTGCATCTCCACGTCTACCTTTACAAGCAGGCTCCACTCTCCCTTGCCCATGTTACAACGGGTATTTATACAAAATGCATAAGAGCAGGTCTGCTTCTGGTGCTTAAAACGGTGATCGTATTACTAAACTTGTTCATTTTTATAACGTCAAAAGAAGTTTCTACTTACACTCCAGTGTAGTCTATAAAAAGGCTAGTACATAATCCTTAAATAATAGATCAATTACAGGTTTCTTCAGCCTGTGCAATCTGGTGTTCAAAGCTTCTTTGGATAATTATACATTTGCATTAAGAGTCTATGACATTTTAAAACAAGGGGAAATAATTCCCATGGGAAATGTGTATTAGAACCCAATTTGTCATAGACTGATCAAGTATCCAAATATTTGATATTGGTCTCCAGGATCAACACAAATAAAGCTGCTGGCGCTTGAAGAAAACACTCTTGAAATTCTACCACATAGCAGTGGACTGCCCAACCACAGTGATCAGAAATATTTTTCAAGAACTATACCCCCCAAAGAATAATCTTAGTAATAGTTATATGTTAGTTAATTACTTTGGCTAATAGGTACTAGAAAAGGAAACACTTTTCCATACAGATGGTATTAAGCATATGGGAACCCCTTCTAACATCAATCAATCATATTTATGGAGTGCTTACAATGTGCAAAGCACTGTACTAAGCACTTGTGAGAGTATAACAGAGTTGGTAGATACGTTTCCCATGAAGTGGGTTATAAAATGAGAATTGAAGACACAGAAAGGCCCATTGGAGAAGCTTGGGAGGGGCATTTCTGAGTAGCTTAATTCCTCATTCATCCTGAGGAATAGCCTTTATTTCAATAATAATAATGATAATAGTAATTGTGGTCCCTGTCCTATATGGGCTCA